>NC_141695.1:1725214731-1725709222 GCF_964263255.1 Lissotriton vulgaris
ATTATGAGATTTGTGTACACTTGTATTTTTCATCTTGGCCCTTCACTCATTGAATGTGTCAGAGAATTTATTAGGGAAAGACATGTTGGAAAACTAATAGAGGATGTGCAAAACCATTTTATATAATGCCTATTTCACCAATAACTTCTGGGTGTTTTTATCAAATTTGTGCTGAAAAATACAACATTATGCCACAATTTTCTCAAAATATTGTTATAATGGGTGAACCCCCACCCCCACGAGCCTGGGTAAAGGGGCCCTTGCTTGACACACTATGGAAGTCTTGGAATATTTCATCAGTGATCCTTCAGATCGTAAGGCATGATAGCATAATTAGATGAATGTATGCTGTAAAATGTATATTTGCTTTTAAATGTTCCCTGACTCAGAGAACCTGGAAGAAGGTGTGCTCACTTGCTTGAGTCTGCCTTCTGTGTTTATATCACACCACTTTCGAAGATCAGCAGCTGCCACAGAGACAGGCTAAGTAAAAAAAGGTGGAGATGCAAATAAATAGACTGTAAGGAGTTAAAACCTTATAAATTGATGCAATTGCAGGACTGAGACAGGGAAGAATACACTTGGATCACTGGGGTATTGGGATCTGATTCACAAAGGTAAACTTACAGTTTTGTATATGTTTACTATTGTTTTGGTATTCACAAACTACAAGTTTAATTTTTACTAATATGAATTTTACCACTCCGCACGCATGGCCGAGACTCCACACTTAAAAAAATAGGCCTGTGGTATCTTAATATGTCCAGAGTTGCCTACACCCACCACAGGGTTGCCACAAATTACTATGAGTAGACTTAAACTCATTGTTTGTGAATATCAAAAAAGGTAAACTTACACAAAAGTGTAAGTGTCACTTTGTGAACCGGGTCCACAGTATTGTGCAGTCAAACCACCAATCCACTGGGGTGGCAGGTCAAACACCACGTTTTGGGTTCCATGCCAGTGTGTCATTGCGTTTTCAACAGGGAAATATTGCTGTGATAGCATTCCCATTCCAGTAGGGCACAGTGGAATGGCCAACACAGAGACTTGTTCTTTAAGCAGTGCTTAGCTTGAGCTAAAAATCTGTGCTCATTTGCATAGTGTGCTGCCTGACTGGAATTTTGCTGCATCTGTCCATTCATTCAGATTTATAACACAAGTTTGCGCCTACAACAAGACATAAATATTGACTTTGTCAATGGTGGTGCATTACATAAGATAAATAAGCAACAACTATGACTTTGTTGTATATAATATTGAAAATGCTTCAGTTCTTGCAAGCGAGGTTGTAAGGTAAGGCTGAGAAGACAGGTGCAAGCATCACGTGGGCTCAACATCCTGTAATTCAAAACATGAATATGTCCTTGTGTAATGTAACTGGTGCTCATGTTTGCTCCAAGTTTGCGCTATATAAAACAAAAAATTAACAGGTACATGCATCAATATTGCTTTTTGCGATTCCTTAATTGCGAAAAATAAGGAATCGCAATTAAGGAATTGCAAAGTGCAATGCATCAAGAAATCGCTAAATAAATTGCGATTCCTTAATATTCCTTAATTGCGATTCACATTTTGCGAATCGCAATTAAGGAAAACCTTCCTATTGAGTCATATGGGCCAAAAGGCCCATAAGAATCAATGGGAAGGCATTAACATTTTGCGATTTTCATTTTGCGAATCGCAATTTGTTAATGCATTTCAAGGGTGCTGAGGGGGGTCCAAAGGACCCCCCCCCCTGCACCCTTGAAATGTTTTTGCAAGTGCAAGTTTCACACACACATGTCCAAATGACATGTGTGTGTGTAACATGACACTTTCAAAAATGCATTTTTGAGCATTTTTGAAAGATTTCGCAAATTAACACGAGGTTCAACCTCGTGTTAATTTTCTCCCCCTATTTGCGAATTCCCAATTTTTTAAACATTCATGCATTGCATTTAAGGAATCGCAAAAATGCGATTCCTTAAATGCAATCGCATTTTTAGAAATCGCAAAACATTGCGATTTCTACACAATTGTTTAATGCATCCCAAAAAGTGATTTTGGAATCGCAAACAGCCGAATTTTGCGATTCGCACCGTTTGCGACTCCAAAATCGCTTGATGCATGTGGCTGTTAGTCTCTTTGAAGCTACATCAAAAGCAGTGACGGGTGTTAAGCTTGTTTTCCCTTCAACCTGAAGGTAAAAAAATCAAAAGCCAGATAGACACCCGTTTCGGCACCAGCTTTTAAGAACGGCCTTTTAAGGACCTGGCACACTTAAAGCCCTGCCTGTATTACTCTTCTATATTTTATACTATGTTTTTGGTTTCAATAAACTTGAACTTAAAAAAAAAGCCCTGCCTATACATACAGAGGTCACTTCATATCTGATAGGGTAACAGACTGCTTCCTACCCAGCTAGCTAGATTTAAGTTTATCTATCTGCTGCCTTCCCACTGAAATGGTCACAGTTTTTCTGCACAACTTTTTCCAGTGTCACACTTTCCTATCCTATCAGGTCTCAAACAGTACAGTAAATTACCGCTTGGTGGCGCTAACCGATTGATGTCTTTCTATTCCTCACACGACTTCAGCCAAGACATCTTGAAACGATCCCCGTATTGTGGGAGGATGGGAATGGAGTCTCATATTTGTATTTACTACCTAGCGAATAGCCAAAGCCATGATTCAAGATTGTATACGCTTATTTCATTGTAAACAAATGTTGTGCCTGGGCAGCGTCCTCCCTGGACGCTTCCTGAAATTCACCGGCATGGGGCCGGCCAGCTGGTAAACATAACTTCTCGGTGTAAATTTCTGAGGCATTTTCTGACCTAAATTGACCCTCATTCCACTGAATTGTATAATAATTAGAGGTGGGCGAGCCGCTAAAAACTCGAGCCTGAAGCCCGACTCTGGCTCGGCTCGAGGTCTTGTTGGAACCTCGAGCCCAGAACGAGCCGAGCTTGAATGAGGCTTCTGCCTGTCTGTCCCAGGATGTGGCATTGCTGCCAGAGCTACCGACTGTGAAACTGGTGGAACCAGGTCGGCTCACCATCCTGTGGGCACCTATCTTAATTTCCCTGTGCCCATAAATAATGCATGTGCCCTTGTGTGATGTCACTGGTGGTCATGTAAAGGGTCGAGTTCCTGCTGTATTCGAAAACTGCAGAAAATGAACTAAGAGGTGACGGCAAAGCCTTAATATAAGGAAAGACAAATAGAGACCCATTTCCTGGCTGATTTGCACAACGGGGAACCAAAAATCATTGATAAATCGCAGATTCCCGCTATAATTGTATACTTTTAAGCAAATACTTTATTTCACCCAAACTCTTTTAATTCATCATTACATATGCAAGCACTTTCAAAGAGGAGTCCAGACTCCGAGTTGTACAACACTATTGATAAACTGCTACTCTGTACTTCTAAGTGCACTGCTATAGTTAGTGTTTTATTAATGTTAATGCTTCAACGTGTTAAAGAAATACACTTCTCGGCTCGTGCGCCGGCTCTAATCCGAGCCTGGCGCTTGGCTCGGCTCTGGCTCGACTCTCGCCTCGTTAATTTGTTGGCTCGCCCACCTATCACAATAACGACATTTTCAGATCGGGTTGTGAATATCATTGGTAGGTTAGTGAACTGTGACCCGGAAATTATTTCCAATATTGAGCAAAAGTGAACAGCGGGCGCGGTAGACAGGGCACTCACCTCATCCTTCGGAGTGACACGGGAAGACGAGGGGGGAACGGAACGGAGGTAGCGGGAAAGCGCGTCAGGGCCCGAAATACGGTGTGTGGGTGTGTTTGTGCCGTGCCTGTGTGCGCAGGGGATGCCCTGTTCGGAGTCAGGCCGCAGAAGATGCAGAGTCACGCCACCAGAAGATGCAGAGTCACGCCTTCAGAAGATGCAGAGTCACGCCGAGTCACGTAGCCAGAAGATGCAGAGTCAGGCCTTCAGAAGATGCAGAGTCACGCCGAGTCACGCAGCCAGAAGATGCAGAGTCAGGCCGGCAGAAGATGCAGAGTCACGCCGCCTGAAGATGCAGAGTCACGCCGAGTCACGCAGCCAGAAGATGCAGAGTCAGGCCTTCAGAATATGCAGAGTCACGCCGAGTCACGCAGCCAGAAGATGCAGAGTCAGGCCTTCAGAAGATGCAGAGTCAGGCCGCGAGGAGATGCAGAGTCAGGCCGCCAGAAGATGCAGAGTCACGCCGCGAGGTGACGCAGAGTAAGGTCGCGAGGAGATGCAGAGTCAGGCTGCCAATAGATGCTTCGTGCTGAGCCAGGCCGCCAGAAGGTGCAAATAAGGCCTTCAGAAGATGCAGAGTCAGACCACAAGGAGATGCAGAGTCAGGCTGCCAAGAAATGCCTTGTGCTGAGTCAAGCCGCCAGAAGATGCAGAGTCAGGCGGCCAATAAATGCCTCGTGATGATTCAGGCTGCCAGGAGAGCCAGAGTCAGGCCTTCAGAAGATACAGAGTCAGGCCTTCAGAAGATACAGAGTCAGGCCTTCAGAAGGTGCAGAGTCAGGCCGCCAGAAGATGCAGAGTCAGGCCTTCAGAAGATACAGAGCCACGCCACCAGAAGATGCAGAGTCAGGCCTTCAGAAGGTGCAGAGTCACGCCACCAGAAGATGCAGAGTCAGGCCACCAGAAGGTGCGGAGTCAGGCCTGCAGAAGATGCAGAGTCAGGCCTTCAGAAGATGCAGAGTCAGGCCTTCAGAAGATGCAGAGTCACGCCACCAGAAGATGCAGAGTCAGGCCTGCAGAAGATGCAGAGTCACGCCACCAGAAGATGCAGAGTCAGGCCTTCAGAAGGTGCAGAGTCAGGCCTTCAGAAGGTGCAGAGTCAGGCCTTCAGAAGGTGCAGCGTCACACCACCAGAAGATGCAGAGTCAGGCCTTCAGAAGGTGCAGAGTCAGGCCTGCAGAAGATGCAGAGTCACGCCACCAGAAGATGCAGAGTCAGGCCTTCAGAAGGTGCAGAGTCAGGCCTTTAGATAGATGCCTCGTGATGATTCAGGCAGCCAGGAGATGCAGAGTCAGGCCGCAAGGAGATACAGAGCCGTGATGCCGCCAATAGAGGTAAGTCTCCGGGAGATCCTTCCTGCAGACCCACGCCTGCAGGTGGGGGCTTCAGGCCGCTCGCGGGCGCCTGGTTCCGAGTAAGGTACCGTCCGGCGCTGTCAGTGACCCTGGCGTGTGCAGACGCCGGTCCCGGGCAGAGTGCGGCCCCCCGGCCCTATGAGCAGCTCAGCAGCTATCGGAGGGTCACTGACCCTGGGCGGAGATCGAAGTGGGCGCAGGGCCAGGCAAATATTGTCAGACCAGCTCCGTAGGGTGCACGGTGAGTGCAGCGAGCGAGCCAGACCCCTACAAGCAGGGTTTGGGGGCTCGCCCCAAGAAAATATGGGCAAAATTGCACATTTTCTGTACATATTCAATTGTGTTAGCTTTTAAAGCATAGTAAAGGATGACCTTACAGTGCACCAGGATACAACAATATTTGTTGGGGCTCTTCAGTGATGCCCTCACTACCACCCTCCCAGTGCCCCCCATCTCTCCATAGCCCCTCTCACGTGTATTTAATTTGTTTTACGTCACCTGTCATACCAGTGTAGGGTGTCTGAGCACTTTACTTCACACACACTTAGAGACAATGAATAAATACCTGTGTAAATCAGTGTATAGAAAATGTTACTTAAGACAAAGTCACCCATACTGGTAGGTGTTTTTTAAATTCAATTCAATAATAACTTTATTTCGGCCACTAGGGCCATAAAAGTGCATAATTGAAACTCGCAACAACAATAGAATACATAAAAAGGGTAAGCACTTGCAATGATGTATTCCATGTATCAAAGTAACCTTCTAGGAAAGGGATTCTACAGCTCTACAAAGATGTGCCAATTAAAACGCAAGTCTCCTCATACACTATTAAAATCAAATGAAAGCACTCATTTAATAAAAACACGGGTTAAAATATTTACAGAGGTTTGTGAATACAGAAAAATATAACCTAAGACAGAGAACCATGAGCATGTTTGCACTAAGGCAGACCTTTGCAGTTCCTATACATAGGTCTACCCAGTGTTGTTCTTCATCAAACCCCGCCGTAAGTGCCACATGTGGTTCAGGAAGCGTGACACAGCAAACACAAGTGGGGGGGTGCGTGTCATATTTTAGGTGCTTTTTAAGAGTGCTTGATCTGGAGAAGCACAAACTCATGATTCAGAACGTAACACAGTGGTTGAGGTTGGCTTTGCTAATAAGAATGAATTTCTACCCAAGTAAACCCTTTTTTAGTAACATTAGGATAATGAAAGACTGGGGTGGGGGAGGGGGGAACAGACCCTTCCAACCTGTACCATGTGCTTTGCATGCTGCTCTTTGAGGACACTTCATAGCTCACTGTGTTAGAGTATTGTAACTTATGGACTGCACAGTAACAAAAGCGTCTCTGTGACGAAAGCAGTAACCCATAGAGCTATGCACATAAACCACTGGTCTGTGAGTTGCATGGTACAGTCCATTGCAGCAGGCATAATAACCCGCTCAGCTACCTTAGATGAGTCAAAACTGTGATCTCTCTCCAACAGGTACATTAATCACCAGAGTTATCTTGACATTTGATGACAAATATTTATTTCTTTTGGGTGGTATTGCAAGGGAGTTACCAGCTGAGCTGCAAGGTGCTTGCTTTTAAGGAACAGTTGTTAAAAAAAATCGATTAAGTACAGTGTAGGTATTACTAAAATCTCTAATTTTGAAGCACCATTTTATCTTAAACCTTTTTGCACATTTTGTAGAAGTTTATCGTATACTGCGTGCAATCAAGTTTAAAATATTGACTTACATATTCACAGTGCTTTCTGTCACAGGCTGGGACCTTGAGGCACTAAAAATACACAAGTCACTATTCTAAATAGCACCAACCAAGATTCAGTTCTGAGGTTATCTGGTTACACGCACAGACGTCCACTGGCGTAACGAATATTGAGGGGGCCTCCCTGCAAGGTACTTGTAGGGGCCCCCTCCTGGCTCAACGAGGAGCTCTATGGTCAGAGTGGTGTACTGAGGGGGCCCCCTGGAGCTTGGGGGCCGCCCGCACCGTGGGAACTGCAGGGGCCTGTGTTACGCCCCTGCAGACGTCTGCAGTGCATTAACTAATAGAGGTTTCATAATGTACTATAGGGCATTCCCACTGATTAACTTAAGTGTTTTTATTTATTTTTCATGTAAGCTGAAGGGCATTTTATATGTGTTTACCTCAAGGTGAAAGACCAAAATATCTTACAGAATATTTAGGGCCAGATGTAGGTAAAATCAAATTTGCGAGTCCTTAATAGCGAATTTTCCCGATCGCTATTAAGGACTCGCAAAATTGAATGTAGGTAGGAATTGGTAAAATATTAGCGATTCCTTAATATTCCTTAATAACGAATCGCAAATTGAAATTTGGTAATAAGGAATACCTACCCATTCATTCCTATGGGCTAGGAGGCCAATTAGAATGAATAGGAAGATATTCAGTATTTGCAATTCGCTATTAAAGAATCGCAAATAGCGGGAGCTATTTTAAGGGTGCCAGGGCGTTAAAAGGACACCCTGTTGCACCCCTGAAATTTGCTTGTATGCACATGTGGCGCACATACACGCCCTAAGGGCATGAATGTGTGCCACATGGCACTTTAAAAAAAGCAAAAATGTGCTTTTTTAAAGGAAATCGCTAATTATCACCAACTTGAAGTTGGTGGTAATTAGCGATTCATTAAGGCTAAAGTGCACTTTCTTTTGTGCTACTTACATTGCATTTAAGGAATCGCAATTTGCGATTCCCTAAATGCAAGAGCAAAAAATTCCTTATTCTGCTAATTTCAGCGGTAGCGCTCACTATTTGGCCACCTATATCAGGCCCTTAGGTTTTTTAGCCACAGTCTTGGCCCCGCCCCCAACTCTCCCTCCTGCCTCCATTCATGCAGCATTACAATTCTCATACTTTTTTAATGCACTTTTACCGCTGCCTCTTGGGCGATGATCCCTTCAGGGCACCAAGCACAGATGAAGTCTAAAGTCTCTGTCTCTTCAGCCAAGGAGCAAGAGATTGCTGTTTGCTCTCAACGCAGACTTTGCTCCTAGAGTTCATCTGGTAGGTTGTTGGTTTTGAATGTCCACATGATTCACAAACATACGTGATGCAGAGAGGCTCCTAGGAAAGCTTCCCAATCTGTTATAGGAATTAGTTGGGTTCCAGCAACTACAGCCCAGGATGACACCTCCCTCCAGGTCATTACGTACACCGTTTCCAGTCCTGAACTTTTGTAGGATTCCCTACTGTATTCTGAGTATTGTGGTCATGTTCTGATTCCATTGAACGTATTCGCCTTAATCACCTGAGATCAATGTGCGTGGTTGTAGGTTTTAGTTTTTAACAATCGATTCTCATCCAGGAGTGATGACCAGTCTGTCCTGCCCGGCCATCCGGTCATCCCTCAAGTCAGGGGAATATAACTTGTTACACGGGCCGTATCAGTCCAACTAGCATTATTGCATCTCTAACGGATCCGGAATGCCGGTTGGGCCTTCTGCTTCCGTATATTAATATTAAAACGTATGACGAAACACAGCTTAATTCTCGTCTGGACGGTAGATGTGATCTGTTGAATTAAAAGGACTGGTTATCAGTTTGTTATTCGTGTTTTTGGAAGACGTTGTGCCATACCCTAAGGTGAACTAAGTAGGATTAACATTGCCCTGATGAAGCCCTGTTAAGGGTGAAACTTGTTGGCTGTGCATGTTTTGAATCCGCATATTAAAGAAGGATACAGCTTCAACACTGAAGGCTCAAGAAATTCTTTTCTCTCATTGTCTTGTTGCTATTGTTGCCTCTCTGTTCATGAATTGATAGATGTAGATATGTATTTATTTAGAGTTAGGATAAAAGGAGGGGCGGGGGCCCAAACACATTTTTCCATCAATGCATTTTCTTTTGACTTTACACTCTGACTTAGCCCCAAAATGGGCAAACACATTTTCTTCAAAATTGGCATGATCATATACTGTAGAAAGAGTCCCTTTTGTTACTACATCAAAATTGGTTCCATAGTTAAAAAGTTATAAGGCATAAAAACTTGGTGCTAGATTGGGCCACGGTTCACCATGGTAATTTCACGGTATAACCTGTTACATGATGATCCAAGGCAGTATATGATTAGATAATCAAAGTCCTTACAAATTTTAAAGGCAGCCATATTGTTTAGCCCCCGCTTAGTTTGTGTTGTGGGTTTTAAATGAAAATATAGTATACTAGTGGTTTGTAAGTGCATAGGAAGAATTGAGTCTCTGTAGGTAGGTTTATAGAGGTAGGGAAAAGTAGTTTTATTACTCTATATATTTTTAAATAAAATTACAGAGTGCTGCGGCACTACCTAGAAAGTAGTGCAGTACTTAAAACATGTTTGTAAAATGACAGATGTAAAACATTTTTTAAAACAGAGTACTACACAATATTACCCCATAAAACCCAGAATGCAGACAAAGGGGTCGATTCCAATTCGGGAAAAACAGCTTCGAATAGCCGCTTGGAGCGTTTTTCCCGTACGGTTCGTACCCTGCCACGTCCCTCGCATGTACGACGAAGTACGATTCGTACAGGGAGCCGGACTCCGTATGAATCGTACAAAGACCGTATGATTCAAATCTCCGCACGATTTTCCCTCAGAACCCGCTGTACACGACATCCGTATGGTTCGCGGCTGGTTTTTCCGACCCAGCAAGTATGATTGGTGTCGAGTACGCACCGTACGACCCTTTTCCTACGACAGCCGAAAACAGCCGTAAAAGCAGAGTTCGCCTCGAAACAGGTATGGTGCGTACCCTTGCTATCATGGGGGGTACGCACCGTACCCCGCGATCATGGTTCGTACGGACCGTACCCCATGTTTGCAGGATGTACGGTGCATATACCCTGCGATCGCAGGGGTACGATGCGTACACCCCATGATCGCAGGGGTACGCACCGTACCTCGCGATCATGGGGCATACGGACTGTACAGTGTGTATGTGATTGTGTGCTTTTCCGTTCGAATCGTACCTGATGTGGACCGTACGAATCGCGTCCTCATACCCTGTTCCGAATCGTACCCGTCAGGTCGTACGGCATGTGTACGAGTTGTACGGTTCACGGTTTCAGCCTTGCAATACGTACGGATCGCAACGATTCGGATGGATTGACGAAATACGGATCGTACTACGCGACTCGGGCGGACGGGTAGGATTCGTATGGAGATGGCTCCGGATGCGAATCGTACGGACGTTTTTTCTCCCGAATCGGAATCGACCCCATAGTGTGGTCTAAACAATATTTCGCCCATACAAATGTAAAATGCAGCCTTATTGTTTAAGCCACACTTACTCTGTGTGCTGCATTTGGAAAGCTCCCCAATCTGTTCTAGGAATTAGTTGGGTTCCAGGAACTACAGCCCAGGATGACACCTCCCTCCAGGTCATTACGTACACCGTTTCCAGTTCTGAACTTTTGTAGGATTCCCTACTGTATTGTGGGTATTGTGGTCATGTTCTGATTCCATTGAACTTTTTCGCCTAAATCACCTGAGATCAATGTGCGTGGTTGTAAGTTTTAGTTTTTAACAATCGATTCTCATCCAGGAGTGATGACCAGTCTGTCCTGCCCGGCCATCCTGTCATCCCTCAAGTCAGGGAAATATAACTTGTTACACGGGCCGTATCAGTCCAACTCGCATTATTGCATCTCTAACGGATCCGGAATGCCGGTTGGGCCTTCTGCTTCCGTATATTAATATTAAAACTTATGACCAAGCACAGCTTAATTCCCGTCTGGACGGTAGATGTGATCTGTTGAATTAAAAGGACTGGTTATCAGTTTGTTATTCAAGTTTTCGGAAGACGTTGTGCCATACCCTAAGGTGAACTAAGTAGGATTAACATTGCCCTGATGAAGCCCTGTTAAGGGTGAAATTTGTTGGCTGTGCATGTTTTGAATCCGCATATTAAAGAAGGAACAGCTTCAACACTGAAGGCTTAAGAAATTCTTTTCTCTCATTGTCTTGTTGCTATTGTTGCCTCTCTGTTCATGAATTGATAGATGTAGATATGTATTTACTTAGAGTTAGGATAAAAGGAGGGGCGGGGGCCCAAACACATTTTTCCATCAATGCATTTTCTTTTGACTTTACACTCTGACTTAGCGCCAAAATGGGCAAATACGTTTTCTTCAAAATTGGCATGATCATATACTGTAGAAAGAGTTCCTTTTGTTACTACATCAAAATTGGTTCCATAGTTAAAAAGTTATAAGGCATAAAAACTTGGTGCTAGATTGGGCCACGGTTCACCATGGTAATTTCACGGTATAACCTGTTACATGCTGATGCCAAGGCAGTATATGATTATATACTCAAAGTCCTTACAAATTTAAAAGGCAGCCATATTGTTTAGCCCCCGCTTAGTTTGCGTTGTGGGTTTTAAATGAAAATATAGTATACTAGTGGTTTGTAAGTGCATAGGAAGAATTGAGTCTCTGTAGGTAGGTTTATAGAGGTAGGGAAAAGTAGTTTTATTACTTTATATATTTTTAAATAAAATTGCAGAGTGCTGCGGTACTACCTAGAAAGTAGTGCAGTACTTAAAACATGTTTGTAAAATGACAGATGTAAAACATTTTTTAAAACAGAGTACTACACGATATTGCCCCATAAAACCCAGACTGCAGACAAAGGGGTCGATTCCGATTCGGGAAAAACCGGTTCGTACCCTGCCACGTCCCTCGCATGTACGACGAAGTACGATTCGTACCGGAAGCCGGACTCCGTATGAATCGTACAAAGACCGTACGATTCAAATCTCCGCACGATTTTCCCTCAGAACCCGCTGTACACGACATCCGTATGGTTCGCGGCTGGTTTTTCCGACCCAGCAAGTACGATTGGTATCGGGTACGCAACGTACGACCCTTTTCCTACGACAGCCGAAAACAGCCATAAAAGCAGAGTTCCCCTCTAAACAGGTATGGTGCGTACCCCTGCCATCATGGGGGGTACGCACCATACCCCGCGATCATGGTTCGTACGGACCGTACCCCATGTTCGCAGGGTGTACGGTGCATACACCCTGCGATCGCAGGGGTACGATGCGTACACCCCATGATCGCAGGGGTACGCACCGTACCTTGCAATCATGGGGTATACGGACCGTACAGTGTGTATGTGATTGTGTGCTTTTCCGTACGAATCGTACCTGACGTGGACCGTACGAATTGCATCCTCATACCCCGTTCCGGATCGTACCCGTCGGGTTGCACGGCATGTGTACGAGTCGTACGGTTCACGGTTTCAGCCTTGCAATACGTACGGATCGCGACGATTCGGACGGATTGACGAAATACGGATCGTACTACGCAACTCGGGTGGACGGGTACGGTTCGTATGGAGATGGCTCCGGATGCGAATCGTACGGACGTTTTTTCTCCCGAATCGGAATCGACCCCATAGTGTGGTCTAAACAATATTTCGCCTATACAAATGTAAAATGCAGCCTTATTGTTTAAGCCACACTTAGTCTGTGTGCTGCATTTTAAGGGGAAATATTATGTACTACAGTTTTTAACAATTATTTAACATATTACATTTTTGATTATTCTGTACCTACCACAGTACTTTCTACGTACTGGCACACTACTCCTTAAACTTTTGTAAAAAATATATAAAGTGTTAAAACTACCTCTCCATACCATAACAGACTTACTTTAAATGCTACATTCCTTCCTATGCACTTATAACACAGCAGTACACTATTTGAAACCCAGAACTCAGAATAAGGGCCCGATTCCGAACCAATTAGGAAAGCCTCCAGACGGGTTTCGGAACAAGCAAATCCGATTCCTAGCATATGTTTTGGACCGATTTTTCCCCCGTTCCTAACGACCAAGTACGACGTGACGATCTCGTCCACACCAACCAAATTGATCCTTTCAGTCCAAGTCATTTGGAGCCGAATCATGCCATGCAATGGGGCCGACTTCTGAACGAGCGAGTACGATGCCAGATTCTGACAACTGTACCGACTCTGTTTTGGCGAGACAAAAAGTTCTTGAGAATTGGACTTCGGGGGGCCATAGCAGGCCCCTGTTCACAGGGGCCCTCCGAACAGGTTGCGGGGGTGCCCATGGGCCCCCCATCCAAGCATGCACAGCGTGTTGGGCACCACGGGATGTCCAACACAGGGTGCCAGCTTTTCCCCACCCACCCCTTTTTGCAGTGGGAGCCTGTGTATGCGTTCGGTAAACAAGCTCCCATAGAGTTCAATGGGAGTCCGAGTGAACCGAGTCTGTCACTATACGAATGCATTGGAATCGGTCGCACGGACTCCCGGAGCTCGATTCGATTGGAAAGCTCTCCGGGACCGAGTCGTTCGGAGGGCTTTCCTAACAGGATCGGAATACGGCCCTAAGTGTGGTATAAAAATATGGCAACCATACATTTTGTATGGGCTTTCATTACCCAATCATATGCTGGTTTATCTCGATGTACCGGGACACAATATATTATTACGTTTTTGTGATTTATACCTTTAATCTACTGTACCAATTTAGATCTACCAAAAAGGACCCTTTCCACCTCAAAATATATATTCCTGACAAATTTCATCTACATACGTTCAGTCATTTTTCTGCTATGTCTGTTTAAACTATACCCTATAGCAATACACACCTCTCCACTCTACTGTATGACACATCACTCCATTCCATTTTATGGCACGTCACTTCACTCTAGGACACGTCACTTCACTCTGCATCTGTCCACTCCACTCCATGGCACTCCATGCCACTCCACGCTTTAACACGTCACTCCACTCTACAAATGCAACTACACTCTATCACACTCCGTACCACTCCACTCTATGACATGCCATTCCACTCTATGACATGCCACTCCACTCTACTTTACCCCACTCCACTCTATGACATGCCACTCTACTGTACACCACTCCACTCTATGACATCCCAGTTCAAGCCACGCCACTCCACTTTACGCCCCTCAACTCTAAGGGCCAGATGTAGGTAATCCAAATTTACAGTTTCTAAAATACCAAATTTTACCAATTCGGTATTTTAGAAACGGTAAATGCTATGTAGGAAAAAATGTGGTAAGTATTACCGAATCGGTACGATTCGGTATTTACAGAATCGGTATTTACCGATTCGGTAATTCCCATTCATTCCTATTGGCCTGGAGGCCCATAGGAATGAATGGAAATTACCGAATCGGTAAATACCAATTTGGTAATAGGGGGAAGACATTCAAGGGTGGCAGGGTGTCACATTGACACCCTGTTGCACCCCTGAATCGTGCATGTGTGCACATGTGGCAGACATACATTCCCTAAGGGCATGTATGTCTGCAACATGGCACTTTTGAAAAAACACAAATTTGCTTTTTCAAAGGTTTTCGATATTTTAGTTGGTGGTAAATACCGAATCCTTAACCATGCAATGCACTAATTTGAGTGCTTCCTACATTACGGATTCCTTAAAATACCGATTCGGTAAATTACCAAATCTGTAAATTGGCCACCTACATCTCAAAAGCCTAATACCGGTCGGTAACGGCCGAAATTCGGTAATTTTGTCCGTTACCGACCGGTATGAGCTACCTACATCTGGCCCGAAGACACTATAACACCCGCCACTATATGACTCGAGATTCCACTTTGTGCCAGTCCACACTACCACACACTCCTCCACTCTGCGAAATCCCTCTTCACTCTATTCCACCCCAATCTACACCCCTCCACTCTAAGGCACTGTTCGACCCACACTGAATGAACGCCATTCCACTCTACGATATACCACTCCACTCTACACCACTCTATGGCATGGTACTCCACTCTATGACACTCTACACTCTTCCAGTCTACAAAAATGTACTCCATACTATGCAACTGCGCAACACTCTATTGCACAACAGGCCACTTAAAACACTCTACTCCACTCTAGAACACTCTACCCAACTTCCTCTATGCCACTCCACGTCACTTTACTCCACTCTACTCGTTGACACACTACTGCACTGTACTACAGTATTACACTGTATGCGGCACTCCTTCATAACATGTTATGCCACTTCTCCCCACCACACTCTACAACAAGCCACTCCACTCTACACCACTCCACTGTACGCTAATCCACTCTATGTTACTCCACTCTACGTTACAAAAGTATGTGCCATGACACTACACCACAACACTCTGAACTAGTCTACCCTATGCCACTGGAGTGGAATGGCATAGAGTGGAGTGACATACAGTTGAGTAGTGTAGAGTAGAGTGGCGTACAATAGTGTTTCATATAGTTGAGTGGCTTAGCATGAAATAGCATAGAGTGGAGTGGCAGAGAGTGGAGGCGCCTCGAGTGGAGTAGCATACATTGGCGTGCTGCACAGTGGAATTGAGTGGAGTGGCATAGAGTGAAGTGGTGCACAGTGGAATAGCATTCAGTAGAGTGGGGTGGTTTAGAGTGGAACAGTGTAGAGTTGAGTGGTGTAGAGTGTAGTTCCATACAGCAGAATAGCAACAAATGAAGTTGCATAGAATGGAGTGGTGTACAATGGAGCAGCATAGATTAGAGTGACATACAGTGGAGTGGTTTAGAGTGGAATAGCATAGAGTGAAGTGGGTTAGATTGGAGTGACGTGGCGTGGACTAGCATAGGGTGGAGTGTAGTTGCGTACAGTGGAATAGCATATAGTGGAGTTGCGTAGAGTGGACTGGCGTAGAGTGAAGTGGTGTAGAGTGGAATAGCGTACAGTGGAGTGGAATATAATGGAGTGCCGTAAAGTTGAGGTGTAAGTGTTAATTTTTGGTAGTTAGTGTAAATAGTTTAAGTAGTGTTATAAGCGTGAAAATGCACATTGTGCCGTGGTATACCGCAGTATTTCTGCTGTATACCGCTGTACATGGAGATTACAAGACAGTATATGATTGGCTAATGGTTGTCTGTACTAAACGTAAAAGGCAGCTATGTAGTTTTCAGCACACTTTGGCAGTGTTCTTGTATAGGGCTTTATATATAGGCAAGTAGTAGGTTTTATGCTTTACCCTACCCATTACTACTTCATTAAAATGGTAGTAAGTAGTGAAATGTAATTATATTGTTCCATGTTTACGGGAAACTGTGCTACTACCTACATGATACTGTGGTAGTTACAGAAACAAAGAATATAGTAAAAATAAAAAATATATTGCAGTACACTATATCAGTGAAATATAGTGTGGTACAGTGTATTTATCATTTTAAAACAAATGTACATTTTTTTTGCATGGTAATGTGTACGTATTACTGTGGTACTCTGCAGATGTTTTTAGAAGAAATAAATATATAAAAAAAATTAAATACACTGTAATACACTATATTTGTGAAATATAGTGTAGTACAGTAAATGTAATTTTTTTACCAATTTTTTTTAATGTACTGTGACTTCCTAGGTAGTCTGTGGTACTCTGTAAATGTTTTTATTTCTAAAACTCTAACCCAGAAAACAGCCAAAGTGTACTTAAAACAACATCGCTGCCTTTAACTTTTGTAAAGGCAGTCATTAGCCTATCACAGATTGTCTTGTCATCACCATGAAACTTTGCGAAACTTCAGCAGTCACAGATATCAAAAAGTTAAAATGCCTTGTAACCTAAAAAATACATAATTTACTAACCTGTAGTATAAAAAGGTTCATCTCCACACCATAATTTCTAATCCTGCCAAATGCCTAATACATTACGTAGATAGTCGCGATGACTCTGGTAACCGCGACGATAGCGCCTTTTTTAAGAGGTGTAAAACACATATATGCAGACATTCTTTAGTACTTTAGATACTAGGGATTTATCACTGCACTGTATAAAGTCATATTTTTATGGGTAGTTTCTACAAAAACAATCATTTAAACCGATTTTCCATTTTCACAGTGACGCTGGGCGTCGCAAAGATATCGGTAGTCACAACCGCTACGATTACATTTCAAAATGACAAAACACATGCAGGCATTTAATAGCCACCATCACATTCAAAACCTATAACTGAAAAATGGATTATAACCAACAGACCAAGCACAATACTAACTAAATAACTGTATATTAGCATGTACAACTCCCGTAATATCTCTATAACACAGTGCATAACGTTTTCAGTGTAATTTATAACTGCATGCATCACTGTATCAGTAAGTCTCTCATTAACTGTATAGCTATTTCAGTGAATCTGTAATATGGTGCATCAGTCTATCAATGCTTCTGCAACAAACTGCATGACTGGATTTGTGCATCTATGAGTGGGTGCTTCAGTGTCTCAATGGGTCTGTGATTCGTTGCATGACTCTCAGTCAATCTGTGAGTAGGCACATGAGGGCCTTTGTGCACTTGTAAGTAAGTATATAACTGTCTGACTTTATCTGTGATTTGTTGCATGGCTCGCAGTCAATCTGTGAGTAGGCACATGAGTGCCTTTGTGCACTTGAAAGTAAGTATATAACTGTCTGAATGGATTTGTGATTTGTTGCATGAATCTCAGTCAATCTGTGAGTAGGCGCATGACTGCCTTTGTAAGAAAGTATATAACTGTCTGACTGGATATGTGAGTGAATACATGAGTGTCTTAGTGGGTATCTCAGTGGGTCAGTGAGTGGGTGCATGAGTGTCTGAGTGGGTCTGTGACGAAGTACATGAGTCTCCCAGTGGGTCTATGACTGGGAGCATGAGTGTCTAAGTGGTTCTGTTAGTGGGTCCATGGGTCTCTGAGTGGCAATGCAAGTGCCTGTGTGAGTCTCTGAGTGTATGAGTGTCTAGGTGCATACATCTCTGAGTGGGTCTGTGAGAGGGTGTGTAAATGACTGTATGGGTGTGTGAGTGTCTGAGTGGGTCTGTGCGTGGGTTTATGAGTGTCTGAGTGACTATGTGGATTTACAAGTGTCTAAATGGGTCTTTGAGTGAGAGCATAAGTCTCTGAGAGTTTGAGTAAATGGGTGCATACATGAGTGTGTCTGTTACCGGGAAGACAAGTGTCTGGGTGGGTGTGTGAGTGGATGCCTGAGCCTTGAGTGGGTGTGTGACTTTCTGCGTGTATCAGTGAGTGACTGAGTCCATAAGTCTCTGAGAGAGTCTGTGACTGAGTATGAGAGTGACTGTATGGGTGTGTGAGTGGGTATATCAGTGTCTCAGTGGGTCTGTGAGTACATACGTCAGTGGATCTTTATAAATGAGTACATGAGTCTGAGTGGATCTGTACATGGGTGCATGACTCTCCGAGTTAGTCTGTAAGTGGGTGCATGAGTCTCTGAATGGGTCTATGAGTGGGTGCATGAGTGCCCGGGTGGTTCTGTGAGTGGGTGTAAGAGTCTCTAAGTAGGTATAAAACTGTATGCATGAGACTATGACTGAGTGTCTAAGTAGGTGCATGAGTCTCTGAGAGAGTCTGTAGTAGGTTTTATATATATATATATATATATATATATATATATATATATATATATATATATATATTTGAATTTAAATTTGAATTTAAAAACATTTCTATAGCGCACTTCTACCGTGCGGTTTCTTGGCGCTTTTGGATTGTGAGGAGGCAGGCAGGAGCAGAGGGGGTTTAAGCATTGTAGGCTCGGGAGAAGAGCAGAGTTTTGATACCCTTCCGGAACTCGATGTAGGAGGATGAAGTACGGAGTTCTGTCAGAAGGGAATTCCAGAACGTGGGAGCAAGCACTGCGAATTTCGTGCCGCCAGTCTTTTTCTTGCTGAAGCGGGGAATGGTTAGCAGGGCCTGATGAGTAGATCTAAGCTCTCTTCCTGGCGTGTAAGGATTGATGGCGGAGCAAATGAATTCCGGGGCAGTGCCCATTTTAGCCTGAAAGGTGGTGCAGCCAAGCTTAAACAGGGCTCGCTCTTTCACCGGCAGCCAGTGCAAGGCCTGCAATAGAGGGGTGGCTCGATGGTATTTGGGCAGGCCGTGAATCAGGCGGGCAGCCTGGTTCTGCACTAGCTGCAGGCGGTGAATGGCGTAGGCTGGAGCGCCATTGTAGATGATGTTCCCGTAGTCAAGGCGCGAGAGCACCATGGCCATCACTATGATTTTTAGGGCGGGTAGAGAGAAAAAGCGAGAGATCTTCCTAATGATTCTGAGGGAAAAGAAACAGGAGGAAACAACCGAATTGACCTGAGAGTGAACGGAAAGTGAAGGATTCAAAAAAATGCCAAGGGTCTTGACCTTGGGAACTGGAAGCGGGGGGGCACCAAGTGAGGAGGGCCAGTGGGAAGGGGACCAGGGACTGCAACCACCTCTGGTCAAGACTAACTCCGTCTTGTCCGGGTTGAGTTTGAGGTGGTTGCAGTTCATCCAATCCTGGATGAACAACATGACGGTTTGGACATTTGAGAAGGAAGAGGAAGAGTGGGAAAGGTTAAAGATTAGCTGGAGGTCATCGGCGTAGTTGAACACCGTGACCTCGAGCTGCTGTAACATAAAAATAAGGGGGTAGATGTATAAATTAAACAAAAGGGGGGAAAGAGAGGAACCTTGGGGGACTCCACATGCGACCTTACGAGAGGCGGCAGTGAAACCAGCAAGATGGACCGCCTGAGCCCTATCGCTCAGGAGGGACTTAAGCCAGGCGAAGGCCAGGCCCTCTATGCCCGCCGCCTTGACACGGGTGAGAAGGATGGAGTGGTCCACCGTGTCAAAAGCGGCGGATAGATCTAAAAGGATGAGGGCCTGGGGAAGGTTGGTATCAATGCCCTCGCGTAGGCTGTCCATCACTGAGATCACTACCTTCTCCGTGGAGTGAAGGGGGCGAAAGCCCGCCTGCCGGGGGGAGAGGCAGTGGTTGGTTTCCACGTAGGTACTCAGCGTGCTGGTTACATAGGTCTCTAGAACCTTGGCCAGGTAAGGTAGAATGGAGATGGGGCGGTAATTAGAAGGGGATGAAGGGTCGGCACCGGGTTTTTTTAGGATGGGGATGACTGCCGCAAATTTGTGGGCAGTGGGAACCACTCCGGAGTTGAGTGAGTCGTTCAAAAGTGTGAGGGGGGGGTAGGGCAGTGTAGGAAGACTTCTCGCAAAATGTGAGCAGGGGCAAAGTCTAGGGGGGAGCCTGATTTTACCTTTTGAAGCAGGGGAAAAAGTGTAGCTTTAGTCAAAGGGGGGAAGGAAGTGAATTTGGAAGTGATGGCGGGAGGGGAGGGATTGATGAAGGTGGGTATTGGGGTGGTATTGATGAAGGTATATATATATATATATATATATATATATATATATATATATATATATATATATATATATATATATATATATATATATTGCTACACGTTCCTACTTTCATCCATGAGTTCGGAATAAAACGGCTGGCACGCTGGTATCCAAATTCAAGATTTATTACACCAAACCCCCCTCACCCCAACAGACGCATTTCGCCTTTGCAGGCTTCGTCAGTGTTACGTTTGTGCCGAATACATGTCGCCATTTTAAGTCATTAGCCAGTTGAACGTTTTCATAGAAATAGAAAAAGGCTACTAACAAACAAAAAGATGAGAGCCATCTTGTAATGTGCAAATTGCATTGTAATTCGTGACTATCAATGGTGACTAAAGGTAAAGTGCATAGTGCTAATTAAAAACATGTAACGTAAATCAATTATTTAACAGTTCTTGAACACAGTAAAATTCATAAATGCATACAATTCTGTTATTCATTGAATTTATATGAAATTCCTATTTCCAGTGTCTCTTATAGACTTTTAACCAATAAAGTGCAGAATTGTTAGGAAAAATAGTTTCCTATTCAGCATAGTGCTAGAAAATATATATATATATATATATATATATATATATATATATATATATATATATATATACATATATATATTTTGAACACAAGGAGGGCGGCACAACCGGATACTTGTTTAGAAGTTTTTATTACACCAACACTCCACCGACGCGTTTCAGCCTCACGGCTTTTCTCACGGTCAGCAAGTCCTTTTTTGCTTTTCATTTTTATACTGCCCCACCTGAGCCATAAAGTGGCATTGTGGGATATGTAGTTTATGAAGCAAAAATAATTAAAAAACAATAATGACAAACAAAGGACTGGTGTGTTCTGATAATACAAGTGTAGTACTTAGCGTCCCAAGTTGTTTTCACTCAAGGGCGTATCATATTTCATTTGCATTTACAGTTTTAAGTGTTCAAGTTAAGGGTATAGTACCCGAGTCCATGTATTTTGCTCGCTGAGTTCATATTTTACTCCAGATGTATGTGGAGGTCTTCTCCAAAGTTCATGCCTCTGGGCTGTTTTGTGCGGAATCGGATGATGAAGCGTGATTCCATCTGTCGAAGAAGACGGACCGTGTCTCCTCCCCTGTCCAGTTTGGTCAGCATCTTCAATCCATAGTAGTTCATGGCTCGCCAATCCCCATTTTGGCAAGTGTTCAAGTGTTTTGCTGTGGCATACAGCATATTCGAATTCTTTACAGCCCGGATGTGTTCCAGTATTCTTTTCTTTAACATGCATGTGGTAGATCCTATGTATTGCATTCCACATTTGCATTCTATCACATACACCACGTTTTTAGATGTACAGGTGATGTACTGTTTGATAGGCATGTATTTTCCATCAGGTTCCAACACAGTCTTCATTTTTTTACCTATTTTGCATGCTCTGCATGTAGTGTATGGCTTAAAGCCTACATTTTGTTCCGTCCACCATTTGGGTTCTTCTTTAATCTGAAAATGGCTTTTGACTAATAGGTTTTGCAGAGATGTGTTTTTCTTATACGTGATGGAGGGGTGTTCGCCCGCTAGTGGTCCCACATCCGGATCGCTGGTTATCAAGTGCCAATATTTTTTCATTTTCTTTGCTATTAACCCACTCTCTTTATTGTACGTAGTTACAAATCTTGGTGGATCTTTGTCTTGTGGGGATTGTTGTTTTTCAACCAAAGTATCTGCTCTGCTGATTTCATCTGCCTTCTTTTTGCAGTTTTTTAGCACGTAGTCCTTATATCCTCTTGACAGGAATCTTGCTTTACTTTCAAGTATCTTATTTTTGGCATCTTCTGGTTTTGAACAGTTTCTTTTCAATCGTACATATTCCCCATATGGGATGCTTCTAAGTAGCGATTTCGGATGAAAACTGGTGCCATGGGGAACACTGTTAGTTGCAGTTTTTTTTCGGAACAGTGTTGTTTCCAGTTTGCCTTCTGAGACATAGACCTTGGTGTCTAAAAAGTCTATCTCTTTCTTATTGGTTGAGCATGTGAATTGAAGACCCACCTCATTCTGATTAAGTGTTGCAAAGAATTTCTGGAACTGATCGTTGGTGCCATTCCAAATCAGAAAGAGGTCGTCAATATATCTGACCCATAAAATTATGCGATCTAGCTCTTCTTGGTCAGAGTTGTTCCATGCTATCATTTTCTCCCAATATCCCATGGTGATATTAGCGTAATTGGGAGAAAAAGAAATCCCCATGGCTGTCCCACATTCTTGTTTGTACAGGTCGTGGTTGAAAAGAAACACATTGTTTGTGAGACATAGTTCTATCATTTGTAGAAGCATGGATGTGGGCTCCATTTCTTTAATGCTTCGCTGTTGTAAGAAATACTTGCAAGCTTTCAGACCTACGTCATGTCTTATTGATGTGTAAAGTGACACAACATCAATTGTCACAAGAAGATAGCCTGAATTCCATGAAATGTCCATTAGAATCCTCAGAAAATCACCAGTGTCCTTCAGATATGATGGCATGCTCTGAGCGATGGGAGCAAGGAAAGTATCAACATACCTCGAGACTTTTTCATATAATGAGTCACAAGAGGACACAATGGGTCTCCCTGGTGGATTAATTAGTGTCTTGTGGATTTTTGGCAGGAAGTAGACACACGGAGTGATGGGAAATTCCGTGGTCATGTATTTCAACTCTTCCTCATTTATTAATCCTTTGGCACACCAGGTTCTTAGTTGTTCTTTTAATTCGGACATCATTTTCACTATTGGGTTGGTTTTCAGTTTGCTGTAGTGTTGGGATACATTTAGCTGTCGTTCCGCCTCTAAGATGTAGTCACTCGTATCCAGGATAACAATATTCCCCCACTTGTCGGCGGGTTTAATTGTTACGTTGGCATTGTTCATCAGATTTTGTATGGCCTTCCTTTCTTTGATTGATAAATTTTGTCGTTTGTTGTCTTTGACTTTTGTCAGTTTATCGAGCTCCTCCGTCATGGCATCTGAGAACAGATCAATTTTATTACCTGGCGATAAAATTGGGCAGAAACGAGATTTTTTCTTTAGGCCAGTGTTTTTGCTTTGATTAGTTTGAATGTTCATTTGTTGTAGCATTTGTGAGTCTATTATAGTGTTCCCCTCGGGATTGAACATTGTTTCAAATGTTTCTCTTAGATCAGGTAGTTGTTCGATTGTAGTTGTGCATTCCTCTTCCACTGTTTGTTCTGTCATGTCAGTCACATTAGTAGATGCCACTTTATTCGCATGAATTGTTGCCAGTTTGAGTTTTCTCACAAACTTGTACAGGTCTATTTTGGTTTGTGGATAGTCGAAGTGGGCTTCTGGACAGAATGGTAAGCCTTTGTTTAAAACACTTTTTTCATCATCTGTTAGATGGTGTTTGGATAAGTTCACGATTAAATTGGTTACTTCCTGTTTCGTAGGGGATATTGCCTTCTTTCGCTGCTTGGACCTGCGGGTTTTTCGGGTGCTGGTGACGGACTTGGTTGGTTTTGCATGCCTCTTCCTCTTCCCCTTCTCTGGAAGGGCATTCTCCCTCTGCCTCCTCTGGTGATGTTTTTTTCTAAATTCACCATCTTCACTTCCTCTAAAATATTGAAGTTTTTTGACTGATCGCCTGTCGCTTCTATTAAGCTCGCATCTGACTCGCTTCCGCTAGATGCCTGTGTATTGAGAGGATAGTTTTTCTTCAGGTTGTCATAGCGCCTTGCAAAAGTAAGGATTCGACCATGTACGTAATCCAATTCATCCCTTTTGAACTTACGCTCTTTGCGTTCTTGTATTTCCACTTCATACGCGTCCAGTCGCACTTCCATTTCCTGTCTTAGCTTGGTAATTTCTTCTTGCTTTGTATCTTTAGAAAGAATTTCTTCAAGCTCCTTTATTTTGGCTGTGATATCGTCAATGTCCATTTTTGCATGCTTTATGAGAATGCGCATCATATTTAAAGAGCACGTTGTGTTGTTCTCTAGCCATTCCATGATGAGTTCTTCTTTGGTATCTGGATGAGTTGGCATCGTGAAGATTCGTAATCCACGCGGAATTCTTTTCACTTCCACATGGTTCTCGAGCGTTATGATCTCCCAGCTCTTATTCACTTCCTTTTTGTATAAGCGTTCCAGTGTGTTTATTTGCTGCTTTAAAGTGACATTTTCGTTATCAGATGTTGTTTTTGTTTTGCGTGTCACCTCCGCCGTTGCAGCCCCTGGTTTAAACATCGTGGATGCTTTGGTAGCGCGTTTAGCAATTCGCGCTTCCATGATTTAAAGTTTTTCACAGTTTAGTTACAGAACACACTCTCACTGCAATATATATATTACCTACTGGCGGTCGCCAGTAGGTATATATAGTTAGGATTTTTTTGAATAGGGATTTCTGAAAATTCTATGTTGAATAACTTTGGCGTTGATGGACGGGATTGGCTGAAATTTTCAGGAAAATGGCACATTTTGTTTCTGAGCGTCCCCTGAAAGTTTGGGGGGGGGGTCATCAAGCGGGGGCCGAGAAAAAAGGGGGGTCCCAAAAGTGTTTTCCCCATGTTAATTTTCATAGGGCGGTTGGACTCACTTTTAGCTCGAACGGCTGAATGGATTTCTATGAAACTTGGCAAAATTGTAGGGACTGGTAGCCCGATGTGCCTTTGCTAGGTCTCAAGAAATGTGCTCCAGTGGATTTTGAGAAATTAACGTTAAAAAAAATATATATATCTGAGACAGCGTCCCGGTTAGCGCCCCGGTTCGCGTACCAGACGCGTAACGGAACTTTCCGTGGAGAAGCGGATTGGGTCCCCGGTCTCTGTGAACATTCTAAACAGTTCGGAGCGGCCGCCATCTTGTCTCTCGGTAGGATCGAGAGACAAGAGGTGGAAATAAACGAAGGGGGAGAAGAATGAAAGGGGGCAAGGTAGACCCATCCTGACCCCCTAGGATTGATGTGGGGGCTTTTAAAGGGCCCCGCAGGCAAAAAATAAAAATAAACATTTTTTCAATTTTTCGCCGCTGAAGCGCTACCAGGTACGCGAACCGGGTAGCTTACCGGTAGCGTAACGGGAGTCCGCCATCTTGCGTTAAGGTCTAATTTGGACACAAGATGGATGATAAGCAATGCTGGGATTGTGTAAAAGGGGGCAAGGGAGACATATCCTGACCCCCTAGGTTTTGTGAGGGTGGATGAGGAGGCCCATATATGCCCAAAAAAGAAAAAAATAATTCAAATTTTCGCGCGGTTAGCGCCCGGTGCGCGAACCGGGAAGCGCTCCGGAAAGCGTAAATCGTGAAAATTAGTGAAAAAAAGTTGCATTTTAAATTTATTTAGAGTGATCATAGTTAGGGTAGCTCTGAAAAGAGCTTTTGGGTCTGTGGAAGATGTAGGCACTTATAAGTATGTACCAATACACAGTCTTAAATTCTGGATGAAAACTCTGTTCCCCTCATCTGAGAAGTGCACACCATCTCCTCTGTAGATATCTTGCATGTAGTAACACAAGTTATTGTTGTAGATGGAGCCCATTCCATGGTCTCTCATGTAAGCTGAAACAGACTTATTTACATGCTTCCTCGCTTTCTCAATTTGTGGACAAAATTGATTGGACCACCTCCATTTCTGTCTTTGGCATATATTGGAATATAACAAGGCAGTTTGAGGAAAAAGTGCCATCAATTGCTCAAAGGTGTCCTTTAAAAGCATTTCCAGACCTACTCCAGTCAAAGTGCCCAAATCATTTCCTCCACAGTGCACTATTATGAGGTCAGGGTTTGGCAAATGCAAAAAGGTTTTCACCAATGGTATGAATTGGTGACATTTCAATCCTCTCTGGCCAATCCATTTGATTTCCACATTTTGTAAATTGAGGTTGTGTAAATTTCTGTTATCAGCATACCTGTGAGCCCAGTGGATGTAGCTATGTCCAAGAATCCAGACAGAAAACATGGTGAGAGGAGGTTCTGCTGCAGTCAGATGAAGTGTGGGAATGAAATGGCAGTTGAAACAGTAGGAGTTTGAAATGAAAAAAACTATGGAGTTTCAGTGCTAATGATTCACTAGCAGTGATTGGTGGATTTTGATTGCTGAAAACAGAAAGTTAGGGTGCATGGATGTATTCTTTGAAAGATGTAATTCGAATGGTTAAGAAAAAATCATTTTAAGAAACATTGCACTGGATAAGCAGGTGTACTGAGAGTTCAGAGTTCATTTGAAACATTGTTGTGTGAACTTGTAAACATGAGAGGTCTTTCAGGAGGTAGTTGCTATGGAAAAAAGGCAGAAAGGGCAGAGGGGGAAGGGTGTTGATTTGAAAAAAGTGAGGGAAGAGTTTTGATTGGGCGATATAAGAGATATGTGTGATGAATTACAGCACTTCTGTGCCATTGTTGGTTGCAGCCTCTGGAGTGCATACCCTTTGCTCTGCTAAAGAAAAATTGGTGTGTGTCTGAGACTGTTTTGAAATTCAAAAAGCATTTGCTAAGGTGAGAAAAAATTCATTTAATTTAGATAGAGACTAGTATGCTTTAGGGAGAAAATTAGGAAGAAAGTTGTGTATTTAAAATGTTGCTTGTGTCAAGTATTTTACAAAAAGATTTTGCTTTTTGGAGAAATTGTAATTGGAGATAATGTGAAGTATTAGTACTGGTAGGGTGTGCTTGTACATAGGAGCTGTGCTGTGTTTTCAAATTATGACTTGAAAATCGTTTTTAAGGAAAAGCAATGCTTTTTAAATTTAAGAGAAGGAAAAAATGGTGTCTGCTTCTTTAAACAAATATTTCACTTGCCCCATGATTCAGGGAGAATAATTTCCTTACTTGATGTGAATAAAAACGTTTCTTGAAGTCATTTATGTTTCTTGATATGTACTGCTAGAGTTTCATAGTCAGCATGGGGCATATTTATAAGGACTTTGAGCCACTTTCATGTTATTTTCCCCATGTTAAAAGTGACGCAAAACTGGTGCAAGGGCCTTGTAAATACGCCCTCATGTGTGTTAGGGCATTTTAAGTCACTTCTCCATGAATCTGGGAGAATAATCTGGTTGCAGCCTCTGGAGTGCATACCCTTTGCTCTGCTAAAGAAACATTGGTGTGTGTCTGAGACTGTTTTGAAATTCAAAAAGCATTTGCTAAGGCGAGAAAACATTCATTTAATTTAGATAGAGACTAGTATGCCTTGTAAATACGCCCTTATGTGTGTTAGGGCATTTTAAGTCACTTCCCCATGAATCTGGGAGATTAATTTGCTTACTTGATGTGTTTAAAAACGTTTCTTCAAGTCATTTAGGTTTCTTGATATGTACTGCTAGAGTTTCATAGTCAGCATGGGGCATATTTATAAGGACTTTGAGCCACTTTCACGTTATTTTCCACATGTTAAAAGTGACGCATAAGTGGTGCAAGGGCCTTGTAAATACGCCCTCATGTGTGTAAGGGCATTTTAAGTCACTTCCCCATGAATCTGGGTGAATAGTTTACTTACTTGATGTGTTTAAAAACGTTTCTTTAAGTTATTTAGGTTTCTTGATATGTACTGCTAGAGTTTCATAGTCAGCATGGAGCATATTTATAAGGACTTTGAGCCACTTTCACGTCATTTTCCCCATGCTAAAAGTGACGCAAAAGTGGTGCAAGGGCCTTGTAAATACGCCCTCATGTGTGTTAGGGCATTTTAAGTCACTTCCCCATGAATCAGGGAAAAAAATTTACTCACTTGATGTGTTTTTAAAATGTGTTTTTTGACTTAAAATGGCTCAAAGGCTTTGTAAATATGTCCCATACTGGCTATGAAACTCTAGCAGTACATATTCTGTCTATGCTGCTAAATTACCATAGGTAGAATTGACATCTAGTGTGTTAATTGTTTGCTTACTGTTATTGATTTACTGTTTGGTAATAGTATTTAATAACATTTTTTTAATAAATTTACCACAGATTCAACTCAAGATCTTCTGAAAAATTCAAACATGCCCTCAAGGCAAAGAAAAAGGAAAGAAGCAAAGCGACTAACACCCCACCTTGGTAAACCTTTGCAGCAGTCCTCTACAATAAAAACTTGTGAAGTCACCAAAAAAATTCCGGGTAAGACAACAAAATCTTTTTTAAGAAACATTTGCAGACGAAAAAGTATCACTAGAGAACATGTTTTAGTTCAGAAGAAGAGAGCCAATTTAAACGGGAAGGAAAGGCCCCTCAAAAATGTAACTGCTAGAGCAGGAGATAACTCTGTGCATGGTAGTAGAAGGAAAAATCTGTTTAGAGACATTCGTAGACGAATGTTCCGCAACAGGATAATTGGCAATTTGTTGAAAAATATAAAGAAAGGTCAACAGAAAGTGGCTTTTTATAAGAAAAAGAAAAATGTAGAGAAAATTATTGATCAGGCTTTCGAAATTAAGCGAAAGTTATTTATTTTGATAATCAATAGAATTAGGAAACTAAACAAGACAATTTATGATTTCAAATCAAATAGTAGATGGAAGAGAATGGAAAGGGGCGACCACTCGGTCCCCCCGAACGTATGGCGGAGTACCACGATCCCCCCGGGAAGCCATCTTGGGCGGGAGGCGAGTCTCGGCTGGTATGCCCGAAGCGGCGTAGCCGGGGCGCGCCTTTTCCCGCCCTAGAGTGGGTTGGCCTAGACACCGACGCGGCTGGCCACGCCCTTGGGGCAGGCAGGGGCGGGTTTACGCCCGCCCTGAAGACGGATAAAAGGAGAAGCAAGATCCGAAGGCATCCTCTTGTTCCTGTGCTCTGAAGCTGCACCTCCTCGCTGCACGTGAGCTCGAGACGGAACGAAGAGCCAATTTTGAGCGTTGTAATCGTTCTTGTTTGTTTTTCAGATACTCTGTTGGAGAATGCCGAAGAAGGCGGGAAAGCGCATGACTACTGACCAGATGCTGCGCGTTCTCATGAAGGAGGTGACCGACCTAAAGAGGCGAATGGATAAAGACGAGGAAGGGGGGCCGAAACGTCCTTTGGCGGGGGCGGCCCCGGGAGGGAAGAACAAGAGGCCCAGGAGGGGAGCAGCTGGGGGAGACAACCCGGGTCCCAGTACCCCGATCGAGGCACCAACTCCCGTGCCGGCGGAAGGGAATCCGATTCCCGTTGTGGTCACCCCCGTGTCCGGGGAAGATATGCCGCCCGAGCTGGCAGCGCAATTAGCAGCGTGGTTGGGAAAAGGTAGCGAGGGCGCCACGGCTGTCGACGCACAGGAGCTGATGAAGCAACTGCGCGAGTCACGGGAAACAGCGAAGGTGTCCACGCCGGCTGCCGCTGTAGAGAAGCCACAGGGGACGGGTTCGGTAGCAGAGGCAACGTCCGGTGCAGGTAAGCGGCCATTGCCGATTGCGAGGGATGAGTCAGCACCCTCTCGTAGGGAAAAGTTGGGTCAGCATGTTCCTTTGGCTATTAAAGAGAAGATATGGGCAGGGGAGTACGTAAACATCTTCTCGTTGCTTACTGATCACTATGAGATGGAGCATGTTAAGGGCCAGAAGGATCTCATGCATCCGAGTGTTTGGCGCGCAAAAATGGCCGCCTTTAAGGTTAATGAAAACATTGGCAATTGGGGCCAAGCGTGGGGGGTTTTTACATCGATCTTGGGGGAACGAAGGCCCGATCTGTTACCCGAATTGCCGATTTATCAGTCACGAATCATGGGGTACTCTGTATCACACGAGGGTAATCATTGGTTCTGCTATGATAACCTGTTTAGAAAGGCTAAAGAACATGATAAAAACTTAACGTGGGATTGTTATGATTCTGTGTCATGGTCCAAAATGAAGGAGACTGGTATGTTAAAATTGCCATTAGTAGGGAGTATCGTTGGCGAATCCTCCCGCCAGTATGCGGGGACGCCCTTTCGGTCAGGTGCGGGTACCGACAATTACTCGAAGCCTGCCGGCAATACAGGAAAAAGGGGGGTTTGTTGGAACTTCAACAGGGGTAAATGTACTAGGCCCCAGGGATCGTGCAAATTTAGACACGAATGTAGTGGGTGTGGGCAATCATCCCATCCTGAGTCCACGTGTAGAGCCAAAACGGGTGATAACGGGGGTAGAGGAGGCGCCAAACAGGTCTAACATAGTCCGAGGGGCGCCTTTACCTACCCCGATTGATACCTTGGCAATGATTCCTTGGCTCAGTGAATACCCGGATCGTACTTCTGCTGGGGTGTTGCGGAACGGGTTTTCTTATGGTTTCCGCATCCCAGTGGGGGACTTTCAAGGTGCAGCGAAATGTAAAAATCAGCTATCGGTCTTCCAGCATACGACCGTGGTACAGGATAAGATCAGGAAGGAGGTTACTCGAGGTCGAGTCGCCGGTCCGTTTAGTGTACCACCGGTTCCTAACTTTGTTTGTTCCCCTTTAGGGGTGGTCCCAAAGAAGGACCCGGGTGAGTTTCGGCTGATACATAATTTATCAGCCCCACGTGGTCTTTCCGTAAACGAAGCGATAGACCCGGAAGTGTGTTCGGTGCGGTACGCATCCTTCGATGAGGCCGTAGCCATTTTGAATCGCCTGGGGCCCGGGGCGCTAATGGCAAAATCTGATATCGAGTCAGCGTTCCGGTTGCTCCCGTTACATCCAGACGATCAGCGTCTCCTAGGTTTCATGTTTCAGGGTCATTATTACATGGATAGGTGTATGCCGATGGGGTGCTCTATATCTTGTGCCTATTTCGAAAAATTCAGTAGTTTTCTACAATGGGTCTTCACAAGGAAGACGGGTTTCCAAAATGTGATGCATTACCTTGATGATTTTTTGTTCCTGGGGGCAGCCGGGGATCCGGAATGTGGGCAGGCTTTGGCACAATTTTGTGTCTTGATGAATCAGTTTGGCGTGCCATTGGCACCAGGTAAGACTGTGGGGCCTTCCACTTGCCTCGAGTTTCTGGGGATCGAGTTAGACTCCGGAGAAGGTTGTTTTCGTTTACCAGCTGACAAAGTGTCAAAGTTCAGGACATCCCTGCAAATGTGTTTAGGTGGACCTAAGGTTAAGCTGCATCAATTACAGCAGTTAGTTGGCCAGTTGAATTTTGCCCTGAGGGTTATACCAATGGCCCGCCCCTTTTCCCGTTCGATTGCTCAAGCCATGGTCGGCCTGAAGGAGGGCCATCATCGCACGAGGCTCTCGGCAGAGGTCCGCCAGGACATGCGCATTTGGTTGGCATTTCTGGCGGATTTCAATGGTCGAGTCGTCTGGAACAAACCGGCCGTGTCCTCTGAGGAGCTGGGGCTGTGGACAGATTCGGCAGGGAGCATAGGTTTCGGTGCCATCTTCGGCACCAGATGGTCTGCACAAAAGTGGCCGACATGGTGGCATGACAGTGGACTGACAAGTAACATTGCTTTCCTGGAACTTTTCCCCATTTTAGTGGCCCTGAGAACTTGGCCCGAAGGGTTCAAAGATCACTCTGTGGTATTTTGGTCTGACAATATGACCGTGGTCGAGTGTATCAATAGTCAGGCAGCACGATGTAAATGGATTTTGAGACTGCTCAAGGAAATTGTTTTACTGTGTATGCAATTGAATGTGCTATTCAGAGCAAGACATGTCCCAGGTGTAATGAACCAGGCGGCTGATGCACTGTCTCGTTTTCGTATGCAGGCTTTCTGGGGTTTTCTTCCCACAGCGGACCCGGAGCCGGCACCCTTTCCCGAAGCTCTCTGGTCTCTCGGTGCCCCGAACTTCGTAACCTCGTGGGAGAGAGTTTAGCACCCAGGACGAGGAAGGCATATGAAGGGGCGTTCCGGTCCTATTTAGCCTTTTTGGGGACTGATAGAGAGGAGCTTTGGGGCCAGGAGGAGTGGGTGGTAAATTTTCTGATGTCCTTACATCTGGTCGGGAAATCGGTGGCCACGGCTCAGAGGCATCGGGCTGCCATTTCCTTTGTTGCTAGGGCTCATGGGATCCATGACCCGACAGTGTCTTTCGTTGTACAGAAAGCGCTACGGGGTGGCAACGCCTTGAGGGTCGCAGAGTAGACGAGAGGCGCCCGATAGGTTTGGATAGGCTGGCCCAGTTACTATCCAGACTCCCTGCTACGTGTTCATCCCAGTTTGAGACATTGTTATTCCGAGCCGCTTTTACGCTGGCATTCCATGGGGCTATGCGGGTAAGCGAACTAGTGGCGAGGAACAAGCAGGATGTGACAGGAGGACTGTGCCAGGAGCACGTCCAGATCAGAGGGGAGACAATGACGGTCTCATTTGTCAAGTCCAAGACCGATCAAAGTGGGATGGGTGACTGCGTAATCATACGCAGGATTCCCGGGTCCTCCATGTGCCCGGTAAGGTGTCTAGAAGATTATTTGGCACGAAGGGTGGCATCATGGGGGGGGACCTTGTTGAGACACGCTGACGCCACCCCACTGACAAAGTTTCAGTTTCAGCGGGTGCTTGCGATGTCGATTGCCGCTGCGGGCTTGAACCCGGGCGAGTTTGGGACCCATTCCTTTCGGATAGGGGCTGCTACAGAAGCTACAGCCAGGGGTCTGAATGTTGAGCAAGTTAAACGGGTGGGGCGTTGGTCCTCCAATTGTTATAAAAGGTATGTGCGGTTGCACATGTTGTGAAGCTGTAACAATGTACTCACGCTTCTTGTTTTTGTTTGGTTTTCAGTTGCGCAAGCCTACGAGGCGGGGCGAACTTTGCAGTCGACCCAACACCGGGCCAGCGGTCAGACATCACCGGCTGTGAAAAAGGAGGTGTGGGTCGTGGGCCACTCATACGTGAGACGTGCCGCAGACGTATTCAAGGCAGGTGATATGATTCACGTAGCTGGGGAATACGGGTACAGTGTGTCCTTCTACGGAAGAGGCGGTCTCTGTATTGACCAGTTTCAATCATTTTTCGAGGGTTTGCTAGGGCGGACGAGGTCACCGCCGTCTGTAGTCATAGTACATCTTGGGGGTAATGATTTGGTCACCACTGGTAGACGACTTCTTCTTGAGGCGATGCTTTCCACTGTAAGTTGGTTAGCGAGGAGAGTTCCAGGGTGCACAATTGCGTGGTCCCATATGATCCCACGAAAAGTGTGGCGGGGGGCTATTTCGGTTCCTGCTTTAAATCATTCTGTTAGAAAGCTTAATAACAAAGTGAGTAGGTTGTTCCGTTCCAAGACACTGCATTCTATTTCGCATGGGTGTATTAATGATGACAGTATGTATTTGGGGGATGGAGTGCATTTGTCTCGGGTGGGGAATGAGTTACTCATAGGAGACTTCTTAGCATGGCTAAAAACGTTACACCATGACCTTTAGGTAGGAGTGTTGTGGGGGGTCCGGATAGCCGGTCAACTATCCGGCCCGTGGCGGTAAGGTCATGATCGGTGAGCACTAATTGGAAGATCCCTATGAGTGGGCGTCACCCAACACGGATGGGAGCGCTCGGGGGAGGTGGCCATTGGCCCCTCAACGGGGAGGCGGTCCCTTCTAAGGATGGGTCGCCGAAAGAAAAGGAAAGGCGGTCAAGGCCCCTTCCTGGGTAGGAGGGGTTACAGCCCCCTCCTGGGGAATTTCCCGGGGCCAGGACGTCTGCGACGGCAGATGTGGTAAGTTGTGTGGGGTTTGGGGGGGTCTACGCTACCTTCTAGATACCTCACACGAGTCCTCGTACGACCTCTAAGTGGCGTCGAGTTTTATTGGGGCCCCCGTCAAGTCAAGGGAAATTGGTAATTGCACTTGAGGTACGCCTCTGGGCCGCCCCTCACAAGTGAGGGCGATATTTCTGGGTTAGGGATCTTGACACCGGTTACGACCTTGCCGTTGGCCCTTAAACGTTAGGATGTACAATTTCAAAATTTCAAGTAAATGTTTTGTAGGATGTTAGTTCGGCTAGAAGAACCTTTGTATTAGAGAATCTGTTAAGGTTAGCCAAACATCGCAATGTGGTAATGAAATTGTACATAATATGAAACTGTTTATTTAATGTTTTAATTTTGTTTCATATTTTAATAAATACGGCCGGGAGGGTTACTCCCTCCCGTCTTCCAAAGACTTCAGAACTGTTTCCGGTTTCCCATCCTTGGGGATTGTGTTGAGAGGGGGTGGCGGGTATCTCAGCCATATGGAAAGGGGCGACCACTCGGTCCCCCCGAACGTATGGCGGAGTACCACGATCCCCCCGGGAAGCCATCTTGGGCGGGAGGCGAGTCTCGGCTGGTATGCCCGAAGCGGCGTAGCCGGGGCGCGCCTTTTCCCGCCCTAGAGTGGGTTGGCCTAGACACCGACGCGGCTGGCCACGCCCTTGGGGCAGGCAGGGGCGGGTTTACGCCCGCCCTGAAGACGGATAAAAGGAGAAGCAAGATCCGAAGGCATCCTCTTGTTCCTGTGCTCTGAAGCTGCACCTCCTCGCTGCACGTGAGCTCGAGACGGAACGAAGAGCCAATTTTGACCCACCCACCAGCCCCTGAGGACAGCAAGTGGTTTTTGAATAAAGTTGATGGATAACTCTGATTTTCGTTTACAGGTTGTGTTAATATCGTGATGATTTTGAGTATGTAATAAAGAATGGTCGATTTGTGTTACGTTTCGCAAATAAAGAAATTCTGCTTTAGTGTTCATTGGTAAGCATGCATTTAATAAAAGTGTAGTTGCTACTGTCTTTTTAGTTTAGTCATTTAGTTAGCATTGTCGTATTTATTTTGGTCGGGCGGTAAGGTCATGATCGGTGAGCACTAATTGGAAGATCCCTATGAGTGGGCGTCACCCAACACGGATGGGAGCGCTCGGGGGAGGTGGCCATTGGCCCCTCAACGGGGAGGCGGTCCCTTCTAAGGATGGGTCGCCGAAAGAAAAGGAAAGGCGGTCAAGGCCCCTTCCTGGGTAGGAGGGGTTACAGCCCCCTCCTGGGGAATTTCCCGGGGCCAGGACGTCTGCGACGGCAGATGTGGTAAGTTGTGTGGGGTTTGGGGGGGTCTACGCTACCTTCTAGATACCTCACACGAGTCCTCGTACGACCTCTAAGTGGCGTCGAGTTTTATTGGGGCCCCCGTCAAGTCAAGGGAAATTGGTAATTGCACTTGAGGTACGCCTCTGGGCCGCCCCTCACAAGTGAGGGCGATATTTCTGGGTTAGGGATCTTGACACCGGTTACGACCTTGCCGTTGGCCCTTAAACGTTAGGATGTACAATTTCAAAATTTCAAGTAAATGTTTTGTAGGATGTTAGTTCGGCTAGGAGAACCTTTGTATTAGAGAATCTGTTAAGGTTAGCCAAACATCGCAATGTGGTAATGAAATTGTACATAATATGAAACTGTTTATTTAATGTTTTAATTTTGTTTCATATTTTAATAAATACGGCCGGGAGGGTTACTCCCTCCCGTCTTCCAAAGACTTCAGAACTGTTTCCGGTTTCCCATCCTTGGGGATTGTGTTGAGAGGGGGTGGCGGGTATCTCAGCCATACAGTTAATCGGACTAATTGTTGTGAAGTTTTTTCAGGAGAATGGATGCATAGTTCAAGTTGTGAGGCATTTTTTAATGAGGAGAGTTATTTCCAGGACAATGATTTGGTGCATGCAGTTGACACCAGTGGTCGAGCTTATGAGGTGAAAGATAGTTGTCCGGTTGAAAAAGAAAAACTTGTGTCAACAGAGGCAGAAGAGGTGTTAGGTAATTAAGTTTTAGGGAGACGTCCTAAGGGACCAGTGTACACCTGGAAGTGTAGTTCTATTTGCAGTGTGCGACAGGATTCCATCAATTTGCTTTGTGATTTTGTACGGACATTTAATAAGAAAAGTTTAAAACAGAAAATAAAGTTGTTGCAAGAATTAGATCCTTGCAGAGTGAGAGAAGTGACAGGTTTGCATGGTCATTCACTGGCTTGTCTTTCCAGGAGAGTATGCAAGAGTGTTTTTCATCATTTCAGGATGCTAGCAGTGCATCATAATAAAGTGAGGAAATTAGTTAGAATGTTGTATTATGCTAAGAGTCCAGCAATTATGCTTAAACAATTAAGCACTGCTCTTTTGCATGGTTCTGAAGTAGATGTGAAGAATATTTGTGAAGAAATTGAGTTTTGTTACTTTGCTGGTAAAGAGAACAATGTTGAAATTGACCCAGGAGAAAAAGATAATGTGAAAGAGAGTGTACAGATTTTCAGTACAGATAAGTTTCACAAGGAAATTTCCACGTTTATGGTGAAATCAAGTGAGAGGCCTAATTTCACTTGTGTGTGTTGTCGACGGACTTATTATAAGAATCAGACTAAGTTAGTGGATTTATATACAAAAAGTGAAATGGTAAACAATAGTGAATGGAAGGATTTTGCAACATACTTGATGGTAGAAAATCGTTTTGATTTGGGATCAGATCAGCGTATGTGTACTTATTGTTTTAACAAATTAAATCAAAACCGAATGCCTGCTAGAGCAGTTCATAATAATCTGGAATTGGTTGACATTCCTTCTGAACTGAAGGATTTAAATACTTATGCATCTATTTTGATTCAAAGTGTCCATCCTTTTCAGGCTATTGTTCGAATGGAGCCTAAGACAGGGAAATTGCCTCATTCAGATTTACAGAGAGGATTAAAGGGAAGAGTGGTTTATTTGCCTCTGGATTTGAAGAAAAATATTGATACAATTGGTGTAGACAAAGTGGAAGAGGAACCTCTGGTTATCCTAGTTAATGGGGTTCCGACAAAGAGTAAGAAAATCTGGCAAGATTTAGTGGATGTTAGGAAAGTCAAAAAGGCAACGTTGAATTTGATGAAAAACAATGAGTACTACAAGAATGTATGTGTTGCAGAAGACAAACTAAGTGAAGAAGAGGACAGCGATTTGTGTACTGGACAAATAGAGAAAGTAGATGCCTCTAAAAATGAAGAAATATATGAACATTATAGTGTTCATCCTTTGCATTCTAAAGAAGTCATGGGGAATGCTATTGAGTTGTTTCAAATGAAACAAGCGAAACGGAGTCCCATTAGTGTTTGGGAGGAAAGTTTGTAAGCTCGGTGTTTCCCACAGTTATTTCCAACAGGTCGAGGAGGAAGATATGATGAGCAACCTGATCAAATTCCTGCTTCTGAATACCGGACTTTGCGATTGTATGCAGAAGATCCTAGGTTTCGTCAATGCATTCCCTATTTGTTTCATCTACTGTATGAAAGTGATCTGTCTGGACTGTCTTATGCAGTGAACCACATCCTGAAAAGTGGTGTACAGCTTCATAATATCTCGGCAAGGGAGTTTATGGATAAAGTCAATGTGCAAGACAGTATTTTGGATTCTCACCTGATTAATCTCATGGCATGTCAGCGTGGTGCTAATGAGTATTGGTACCGTCGTCATGGTGACTTAAAATGTATGCTGAGGAACTTAGGAACTCCCACATGGTTCCTCACTCTCAGCTGTGCCGAGTATGGCTGGGAAGACTTACTTGAATTTCTACGAGAGGCAAATGGAAACATTGAAAATATCGAATTCAAGACACCCGGAGAACTGTGCTCTTTGGATCCAGTCAATGTATGCAGGTACTTCAATCATAGATTTGAAGCTATGATGTCTTTCATTACGAACAAGAAAAATCCACCTCTTGGAGAGGTGTTGGATTTCTTCTGGAGAAAGGAGTATCAAGCAAGAGGTGCTCCTCATATACATATGCTTCTATGGATCAAAGATGCACCGAAATTTGGAACAGATCCGGATGACTTAGTGATGAGTTTCATAGAACAGTATTCTACATGTGCTGTTCCAAAGACAAAGGAAGACAAAAGTTTAAGAGAACAAGTTTTACGCTTTCAAAACCATCGTTGTGGAAAGTACTGTCCTCGTAAATTCAGAAACAAGAACAAGTTCTATACAAAATGTCGTTTTGGGTTTCCACGATCAGTGATATCTGAAGGAAGAGTGAACAATTTGATGTCTTCGCTGCGACATAATGTGACGAGGAAATCACCCAAAAATACATACAATTTAAAAAGAAACGAAGAGTCCAAGTACATCAACGACTACAACCCAGTGATTTTGTCCATGTGGAATGCTAACATGGATATACAGTTTGTGGCTGACAACTGTATGGCTGTGGCTCGGTATGTGACGTCTTATATCACAAAAAAAGAAAAGACAGAACTGAAGGATATGTGGGATGACATTTCACATGAAAAGAGCCTCAGTAAGAAGTTGTACAGTTTCAGTCTAAAGATGTTGTCGCATCGAGAAATCGGAGCATATGAATGTTCTGATCGGTTATCTTCAGCAAGTCTCTATGCCAAATCTAGGAGTAGAATTTGGGTGAGTCTTGGTCTTGCTGCAACACGTGATCGAGTTCTGAAACCTGTACGGGAAATTGAGTATTTGGCGGAGAAGGAACCAAACAGTACAGATATTTTGAAGACCAACATGTTGGATACATATTATCCAAATAGAAGCAGTCATCTCGAGAATGTTTCTCTGTATGAGGTTCTACAAAATTACATATTCAAGAGGAACATCAAAGAAGATATTGATAAAGGAGTGTATGCTGTAATTGGAAGTGAGGGATGTCTGGTCAAGCAAAGAAAATGCCAATTGGTTAATCATCGAAAATTGAATTGCGAATCTCCTGAAAGAAAAGTTTTTCTTTTTAGCTCTTTTGCAACTTTTAAAGCCTTGGCGTGCAGAAGAGGAACTGCTTGGAGATTTCCTCTGTTATGAAGATTCTTTCAATGTAGCCAAGGAGTCCATAGAATGTCCTGTTTTTCCAAAATATCTAGAAATGTTGAATGCAGAAATCGAGCAGGAAGCAACAATTGCAGCCGAGATTGCTAGAGACAGTTCTCAGGATAGTCAGAGTTCCACTTCATTGAGTCAGGATCCACTAGGGGACCCATTATCGAAAATGAAGCTGCCACTGCCATGATTGAAGTGGAAAGAGCCATGGCACATGCTCAGGAAGATGCGGTTAACTTAGAAGATTTGGAAAGACAACTCAACGTTGAGCAGAGGAAAATATATGACGAAGTTACCAACCAAATTGATCATGGATTAAGTCATGAGAAGAAAGAGTGCTCATGTACGTCGTTGAAGCCTGTCCGACTGTACGTGAGTGGAGAAGCAGGAACTGGAAAAAGTTTCCTCATTAAAGCAATTTCATGTTATTTGCAGAAAAGAACTGAGTCATCGCTGTCTTGTGTTGTCACCGCTCCAACTGGTCTGGCAGCACATAACATTAAAGGTATTACTTTGCATCGTCTACTGATGCTGCCAGTGGAGCATGATAACAAATTACAATACCACAAGTTATCTGGAGATGCTTGTTGTGAAGTTTCAAGAGTTCTAAAGAAGATGAAACTTCTTATCATTGATGAAGTAAGCATGGTTTCCAATGTCATGCTTGCCTTTGTGCATTTGAGAATGCAAGAAGTTCTTAAAACAGAGTATGATGTGTTATTTGGTGGCAAACACATCATTGTTTTCGGTGATCTTCTGCAGCTGACACCAGTGAAAGGACAACCAGTGTTTAAACTACTTACGCATGAAGATACCAGGAAGTGCCTAGGGAACATTGGCAACGTCAATATATGGTTAAACTTCAATTATGCTGAACTGCGTGAAAATATGCGTCAGGCGAAGGATGAAGATTATAAGAATATTCTACAAGATGTTAGAATTGGAAAAGTGACTGAGCATGGGAAGGAAGCTTTACATGCACGATTATTGTCAAATTTGTATCCAGATGAAGACGTTCTGCCAGAGAATATTTTTCAGAAAATTACTGAGAAGAAATCTGGGATATGTTTGATGCCAACTCTGCAAGAATGTTCCATCTTCAACAACAAAATGTTGAATTTAGAAAATCAAGACATAGTGAAACTGGAAGCTATTGACAGAATTGAGCATATGGGAGCAACAATTATTTTGTCTGAAAATTTGAAATCTAAATTGGATTCATTAGAGAAGACTATATCTAAAACTGCGGATTTTGAAAAGACTCTGAATGTGTGCTTAAATTGCCATATCATTTTGAGAAGGAATTTAAATGTTGAAAGAGGTCTGGTTAATGGATTAATGGGTAATGTTGTTGATTTTGAGAAATACAGAAATAGAGATGGAATTGAATTTATAAAATTAAATTTGATGGCATTGAGGATGTACAGCAAATTGGTTGTTGCTCTGCTAGGTTTTTGCTTGTTAAAGACTTATATGTTCGCCGTAAGCAGTTTCCTGTTTGCTTGGCATATGCGGTGACAATCCATAAATCGCAAGGTTTAAGTGTAGACAGTGCTTTGGTGAATATTGGCAGTTCTGTTTTCAAGGAGGGTATGGCTTATGTGGCATTATCACGAGTCAGAACTTTATCAGGATTGTACTTGATTGAGTGTGATGAGACAAATATTTGTGCAGATCTAGATTGTGTTAAGGAATACAATAGGTTAAGAAGAGAGTATGCGCCACACTTGCCTCAATATCCTTTGTTTGAAAAACGTGTGGTAGGCCTGAAATGAAGAAATGTAACCAATAGTAGGGAGGTTGTAGCAAAAACACGAAAAGTTGATGAACCCGAAATTGTAAGCAGAAAGAAAATGGATGCTGTTCAAGATGTTGTTGGTTTTCAATTTGAAAATAGTTCTGGTGTCAACTGCTATGCTAATGTAGTGGTTAATGTTGTCTTTTCTCTAGAAATATTAAAAGAACAGATTGTGGTGAATCGGATCAAAGATTTTGCTGTTTGTTAAATTCTGTGTTAGAGAAATGTAGCACTGATAGAAGAAAAATAGAAAGTGTATCTGAAATTCGAAATCTCTTAGACAAATGTTCAGGTCAAACGCAATTCTCTCAAAATATTCAGCAGGATTGTCAGGAGTTTTTAATGTATATGTTTGATGTTTTGCAAGATGAAGGTGTAGATGTAGATTATCTGTTTGGCCTTTCTTATCAATGGCAGCATGACTGCGAGAACTGTAGGCTATCAAGTACTACTAGTGTAGACTCAGAAAGATTTATATATTTAACTTTGCCTGACAGTAAATCAGTATCCTTTAATAAGCTAGTAAAAGCAGCCAATCAAAACATGGAGTGTAGCCAATATAAGTCTGCAATGCTGTCCACATTATTTATACGAAGTTATGGCCAGTATGTCATTTTAATGTTCCAACGATGTAGGTCTGATGGAACTAAATTGACAACTTTAATTAAAAATGTTGTGGCTTCGCAGTTGTCAATATCAGGAAGGACTTTTGTAACTGCAGCAATTATATATCATGACGGTCCTTCAACAACTTCAGGACATTACACAGCTTATTTAAAATCTGGAAACGGCTGGTCATTCTGCAATGATTCTGTTTTAACTTTCAAAAAATGTTTACCGTTTGATTTAAAAAATTCTTACCTAGTGTTTTTACAACCAAAATTTTAGGGAAGGAAAGGGGCCTACGAAGATTGGAGCAGTTGATCAATTTTAGTCTGCTGTTTTAAATTGCTTTGTGAATTAGAGTGATCATAATAAATAAAAATGTAAAGTAGTCATAGAGATACATAACTGGTCTATAATGATTCAAAGAGTTGATATGATTTACTCTGTTGTTGAAAGTCGGGGAAAAAGAAAATGACGGGATTTGCTTTGAGGAATTCGAAGAGTTTAAAATGGCTCTTGCACGATTTGGCCATGAGGAGAAGTGCGGTAGAGAGCGAAAAGTCATTTATTTTTTCTAACATATTACTCAGAAAGAAAGAGCTTCAGAAAGTGGCGGGCATGGATTTTTTAGAGCACAACAGAGTATAAGCTGTTCATCGCATATCATTCGACGTCATGGAAAGTAAGTGTACTTTTGATGAGTTCTGATTTCTGATTTGTTATATTATATGGGTTTTTTAAACGCAATCATTTTGATTGTGTTTTTTTTTCCCCGCTGTTATATGATGGATACCTTCAACTCACTGTTTTTAGTGAAATTTGATATATTCTGAGAACAGCAAAAATAAACCATTTAAGATGTATATTTAATTCTATATTTTGTATTGTGATTTTAAATTTCGACTCATCTTGTCTCATGCTCACTTGTCTTTTACTATCTTATATCAATTCTCTTTACATACTCACATTGCCTTTTGTTTTATTCTCTTTCACCCTTGTTCTCTAACTTCACTTATCTTTCAACCTTTGTTTCCTTATTCCAACTCTGCTTTTTTCTTTTGTCTCATGCACCATTTTCTAGCTTTTAGACCCTCTGCTTCGCTTCTCTTTTCCATCTTTTCTCCCTTTTGTTTTCGAAATTAAATAATTTTGGGTTCTCCTTTTTTGTTGCAATCAGTTAGTATAACTCACCTTCACTCATTTATCTTTCTTTGTTGCTTCACTCACTCTGTATCTGACACTCTGTCCTTCACTTTCTGTGTCCCCTCTCTCCCTCACTCTCTTTTCCTTATTCACCCTTTCCTTATTTAGTTTACCTTACTCACATTCTTTTAGTATCTTACACATCTTTAGTTTATTTTTCTCTTCTATCCTTCTTTTCTGTCACTGAATCTATTCTCCTTTTTATTCACTTAGTAATTTACTCTATTTCTATTTCTTTTTGACTCTGTCTGTTTTTCACTGTTACTTTATTTTCCTTTCTGAATCTTTATCTCTAACTTTATTTCTTTGTAAAATTGTATGATTTTCAACCTTATGCCTTGTCTTTTCTATTTTTAAAATACATGTTTTAATATCTTTCAAATTTTTCTTCTTTCTTTCACAGATTGAAATTAAAAAAATTAAAAGTGATGGAGATAACAACAACTATAAAGTAAGTATTTAGTACTTTTTCCCTTACATCTCTATCACAGTCAACTTCTATTACTTCCACTGCTTTATTTCCTTAACCCTCAGTTTTCTTCCTTTGCTTTTTCCCTCATTCTTTTTCAATTACTTACTTACTCCACTCCTTCCACTCCTTTTGTCAGTCCCTCTGTTCTCACAGTTCCTCACTCCTTTTCACTCAGTCCGTCTCTCTAACACAAACTGTCACTGTCTCTTCACTCTTTTACAAGTTGTTCTTTATGCTTTCTCTCTGTACTTCAAGCACACCATCTTATTTTCATTTTTTTGTTGCTTCAATTATTCTTTTTCTATCACTTCTTCTTTTCTTCTTTCTGTGTTTTCTCTCTGTCATTCCACATGTTTTAATCTTATTCACTATCATACACCTTGTTTTCATCCTATTTACTTTCACTCACTGTTTTTTTAACAACTTCTCTCAGGGTTGTTGTTTTACTCCGGTTCTATCCCTACCTCTTACTCCACATCCTTTACTCTCTTTCTTTTTAATTTGAAGATTCATTCACATTCTCCAAGTAACTCTTGTTTATTATTCTTCTACTCTCTTTTTTTCTTTCACTTCCTTTTCTATTTTCTTTTTCTCAATTTTTCCCTTTTACAACTTTTCTTTGTATAATTATCTATTATACAGTATCTCTGTGTTAATTCCTCTAGCTGTCTTTCTTTTAACATTATTCTCTCTGTCTCCTTCCCTTATATTCACTTTATTTTTTTTTTCATTTTTTTTTTGGTTCGCTTCCGGTTCGCGTACCGGAAGCGAACCAGGAAGCGAATCAAAAAAAAAGAGATTACAAGAGTGCTAAACATTTTAGCAATTTTTTATAAATGGGAGGTAGTTCTGAAAAGAACTTTTTTTTAAATTGTTTTTGTTGTTTTATATATTTTTTATTATTTTTCTGAACATATTTTTTTGTATTTTTTGAACAATTAAAAAAAAAATGTTTTTTTTAGGAGGGACAACGAAAAACAGGCATTAGAAATGGCTCAACAGGAGCAAAAATAAAAAAAATCACTTTTTGGGGCGTTTTGAGCACTTGTGATTTTCAAAAGCTCTGTTCATTAAAATAACACTCATCTCCCCGTAACATAGTAGTCCCCCACAATATCTACACACTAGCTTGATGTGTTGAAAATTACTCTGGATACAGGGGACCGTCTCCCTCGCCTCTGGTCCCGAAAGGCTTTCTTGTGTTGAAGTGGTGGCCACAGGAGTTCGTGGGTTTTCACGAAGGTCACGCACCTCAGCCGTGCTGTAATTTATTGGATGCCACCTTTGCATGTGGCGATGCATAGTGTAGTTCCCGAAACTATATTTTTTATCGGTGCCTCGGGATAGAACTGATTTGCAGATCAGGCATGTCACATGACGGGCATTCACCTTTTTTTGGCCTTGAGGCAATGTAAAAAATTGCCATATGAAATTGTCCTTGTGGTGGGACTTCCGGGGCTGTTCAGGTAAGAATACTCTCTCATGTTCCTCCTCTTCCACTTCTTCCTCCTCTTCCTCAGGGTTGGGAAGGAACTGGGGAGGTGGTCCTTCCTTCCTAGGAGGTGGTGGTGGTGGTGGGGGTCCACCAGCTGCAGCTACTAATGAAGCCATGTCTTAATGATGAAAATAGGTCTTCCTCTCACAAAGATGAAAGTCAGAGTGAGAAAAAAGGTGGGGGCTTTCATAATTTGGGAAAAAAAAATGTTCTAAACCAATGAAAAGTGTTATTTTTAGGTAACATGACCTAGCCTTACATCATTAGGAAACCAAAAGTAAAATGAACCAATAAAAAGTTTTATGAACAAGTCACATCACCTGTTACACTTACGTTACGCGTCCCGCTAAGCACCCGGAGCGCTTCCGGGGTGCTGCGCTTCGCGCCTCGGTTCGCGCTCCGGAGCACTTCCGGGTGCGCTAACGCGGCGCGTCATAAGACGCATTACGCGGCAACGCGATACGTCGCGCTTACGCGACGCGTCACGATGTTGCTTTCTAGCGCGGCAGTTGCGCTAACGGAACGTTTACCGGTTCGCGGACCGGGTCGCAGCACCAAATTGAGCTAACGGGAAGCTACCCGGTGCGCGGACCGGTAGCAAAACAAAAAAAAAAATGTAAAAAAATATATATACATAAAAATATTATATTAAAAACATATAAAATATATTTTTCGATTAAAAGAAGAATACATTTTACAGCTTTTGATATTTGCTAATAAAAAACCATTGAAATTCAATGAAAAAACCATAGGTTATAGACCATATATAGTTAGGAATTAGCATTTACAAAACCTTGAAAATTCACTGAAAAAACCATAGGTTATAGACCATATATAGTTAGGAATTAGCATTCACAAAACCTTATTTTACTCACACAAAACCATTGAAATTCGCATATATAGTTAGTTGCAATAACTATATATCGCGCACCCGCAATCCACTGCTGATGATGTCACATATTACATCATTCATGACATGGTCAGTGACATCACTGATGACATCACTATATATATATATATATATATATATATATATAGAGAGAGAGAGAGAGAGAGAGAGAGAGAGAGAGAGAGAGAGAGACAGGCAGACAGACAGACAGACAGACAGACAGACAGACAGATAGATAGACAGACAGATAGATAGATAGATAGATAGATAGATAGATAGATAGATAGATAGATAGATAGATAGATAGATAGATAGATAGAAAGATAGATAGATAGATAGATAGATAGATAGATAGATAGATAGATAGATAGATAGATAGATAGATAGATAGATAGATAGATAGATAGATAGATAGATAGATAGATAGATAGATAGATAGATAGATAGATAGATAGATAGATGGATAGATATGTCACCACTGGGTAGTTATGGTTAGGTTAGCTATTTCAAGGGAACTGCATTTTTTGCGTTGCAATTAACTTTGCCACCGTTTGACAAATCTCCATAAAGCATTTCATGAAGGTGCTACTTTTAGACTAGTTTGTGCATGGAAAGTTATGGGGTGATCTGTCAAGCGGGGGTTGAGAAAAAAGGGGTACCAAAACACAAATCCCCATGCATTTTCCATACACTTCTTTAAGATGGGCTACAGCAAACACTGCTCAACGAAATTACATCAAATTTGTCAGGAAGCTAGATCTTTGTCCCCAGACTGTGATTTTTGTGATTTGGTATAAATCCGTAGTTTTTGAAAAATTAAGGTTAAAAAATAATTGAATGTCTGGATGGTTGGGTCTGCAAGAGTCTCGGGAGCACCAGTTTAAACATAGAGCATTCTGATTGGCCCAAGGAGATTTGTTTCCACTGGGCCAGCTCTCTCCCGTAGTAGTCAGACATCTGTGGGAGCAAGCTCTCTGACTGGCTGCCAGCAAAATTTTGCTGACAGTCATTACAGGACACAGTGACTAAGTCTCCTGTGACCATAAGCAGAATTAAAAACTATCAAAACTGCTGTGATCCCACAGGAATCCCGTGGGATTTCAAAAAAGAAAAAAGACATGGCGACCAGGGCTGCTATGTTTTAAGAAAGGAAGGGGAGCGTGAAGACCCCTTCCTTACCATGCCCCAGGAATCCCACCCGAGGGCTAAAATTAATATATATGGGAAAGAGGGACGTGCAGCCCACCTCCCTGAGCCATCAGAGGCCCCGGGGTGCCCAACCCTAGGGCTACAAACATTGTGTATGATTGAGGGAGGACATGCAGCCTCCCTCCCCTAGCCATCAGAGAACCCAGGGAGCCCCCCCTAGGCAGACATCATTACATAGGGGATCCCTGAGCCATGACAGGCCCCAGGGAGCCCACCCCCTGGGCCAATCTTGTGCAAAGATGGCGAGGGGACCATAGGGCCCCCTCCCCAAGCCTCTAAAGGCTCTGTGCCAAAATTACTTAAAATGGGGAGGGGGCAGCATGGCCCCCTCCTTGAGCCATTAAAGGCTCTTCCATGAGCCATCCCAGGGGTGGCTCACCAGCTATGTCCCGGGGAGCCTACCCCAGGGACATATCGGTTTCCCTGATCACACTGGCACGGGCGGGGAAACCTGTGTTTGCTCCCAATTGGCAGGAGCGTTTTCCCGCCAAGCAGGAGCAAATAACAAGTCCCCTCCGAGTTGGAGTGAACTTTAAGAATGTTCCCGCCCACTCGAAGTGGACTTTGATCTTTTTTGCCTTCCAAGAGTGATGCAGCCAGGGAAACCGATCAAACTGTTGCTCCCGCCCAGAGGGAACAGCATTGGTAGTTGCTCCCTCCAGGGAGGAGAAATGTTGGGTCCTGCTAGACGCGGGGTTCTGGCTGGGGCCACAGGGTCTTTGGGAATCCTCCGTGGCCCCCACAAGTACATGGTGGGTGCCTTGGGTGGGCACCAGGACATACACCTTTAAGAAATGCAGGCCCTGGGTATGGGCTCCTCAGAGCTTAACAAGGCTGAAGAAGGAGGGCCGTGCGGCCCACTTCCCTTTATTTAAATTATTGGCCTCGGGAGATGGGGTCACCAGGGCCTCACAGGGCTCGGAGAGGGAGGGCTTCGTGGCCACCTCCCCTTTAGTTAAAATAAGTGGTCATGTGGGATGGGGTTCCTGGGGAATAAAAAGGCTTGCAGGGGGCGTGGCCGGTCTCCCCTTTAATTTAAGTAGTGGCCCTAGGGAGCTTGGGGTGTCGAAAGAGGAGCTTGGTCGGAGAGGAGGAACTCACACACGGAGCATGAAGCTCATGGCCGGAGCAGAATCCGGAGCTCGAGCTTGAGCAGGAACAGGACTAAGTAGGACCAAGTTGGACCAAAGTGGGACTGCCTCCATCATTGTTTTACGCTCGCTCTCTCCTGCCAGCTTTCCGTCTGCTATTTGCCTGACAGCCTGTTGGTCTCACTTCCTCCCCCAGCTGGGAGGACACCGTGCTGATCTACGAGCTCGGTCCAGATCCTGATCAGTGGCTCCTGTGCCAACAGCACCCCCCACAGGTTGCCAGAGGAGAAGGTGGTGTGTGGTTGTGTGTGGCGCTACCTTCGGGTACTGGTTGCACCGGTTGCAGAGTGAGTAGCCCAAAGGAGAGCCTCCCGGCAGAGTCAGAAGGAATACGCACGTCTGCAGTGGAGTTCTGTTAGTAACTGGCATCGGTGTCAGGGGCAGCAGGGGCAGTGGCAGTGGCTTGGGGCAGCTCAGCAGCCCAGCCTCCCGGACAGACTGAACAGAAGGAAAGAAAAGCCTACCGGCTCACGGTAAAGAATTTGGAGTCTGGGGAGTTGAGGAAAGGGGGTCCCATTAGGTTGGAAAAGACCAGAGGTCTAAAGAAAATGGTCAGTGGAAAACGGCATTTCAATTCAAAACAAATGTATATCATCAATTTTTAGCCATGCGATCAGGCAGGGAAAGGAAGGCATTGGGAGAAAATGTAGTAACTCATAAAAAACTCACCAAAAGGAAAAAAGGTGAGAAATCAGCAACATAAAATGGTGGAAATTCTACACTGAAGAGCCCGCTAATTTCACCAATTGTGTCTATGTTTCAAAAATCAATGTTAAATAGAAAAACTAGCAAAACTCAAGCTTTCACTACTTGAGCGATCCCGGTTCATCCCTTTGTGCTACACCTGGAGAAACATCAGGTCTGATGACTCCGTTGGCACCCCACATTTTTTTACAAAGGATACATCAAAGGGGGGAAGAGCTGATTCAAGAACCAATCTTAAGGAAATTAACATCTGAACTCAAGTTTAAACACCATTGAGATGCAAGACCTGAGCAAACAGATAGTGAAGCTAGAAACTCAAGACAAGAAGAGTCTAGCCGGGACAATCTCACCGCATTGCGCCATAATACCAACAGCAACAGTACATGCTGCACGAAACAACATCAGTATCAATTTGAAACATCATCATCAAGAACCTCTACCTGCCTCAAGTAAAATCTGTGTGGAAAGCATGCCATGTAGTTTTGCTACAACACAAAAGCCTTATGATCTGACTACCTCAAGCAGCTTCTCCTTACAAATTGCCGAGCATGGACAAGGAGTAAGCCTAAATGACTTGCATTCAAACATAGACAAACTAGTACACCTTTGGTTTAACCAAGATCTATCATCAACAGTCTGAGACAACTCAAGAGCGAGTAAACATGTGGAAGGTACACAGGAGATAAAGGTGGCAGGAAATGAGGAAGAGGAGTTGGTCACTTATTGGGCAAGCAAACACATGGTAAAGGTGGAGGCCCAAGGAAGGGATGAAGAGGAAAATCAGATGCTCAGCCCAAACCACACGGAAGGAAAAGTTAATACATCTGATCTTTAAGCCAATTTTCATTCAAACGTAACAGAAAAATCTGGAGATTCACCTAAAAATCTGGAGATTCACCTAAAAAGGAGCAATTAACATCTAAAGCAATAAAAATGAGCAAACAGTATAAATTCCACAGTACTCCAAGCACTCCAAATGTCGACAGCTACGATGATAATGCAGTCGTATAAATTAGATATACAAATAGATCTTATGAATATCATCACTTCATATATAGCTGGTATAAATACAAAACTTGAATATTTAACAAACTTAATAAAAAGAGTACAACTGATCTATTCACCGCGGGAATCAACCTGCTTATGTGGACCAATAATAGACAAATTAAGTTTTCTTCCAACAATATTGGAACAGATACTGTGTTTGAATAAAGGCTTGGTTTTGCCTGCCGCAAATTCAGAGACTGTGCGAACAATAAAATCAGAGGTAATTGTAAGTCAGAACCAAGCACAGGCTCCTACAAATACAACTCAAGACCAAAAGAAAGAATTTCAATTTCCCACTGCTGGGACGGAGGAGGATATAAGAACTGATCACAGTATCATAATAGAGCAACCTGAAAAGAAGAAGGAAAGGAAAGCAAGAAATAGGACAAATGGTCCTAAACCACAGCAAAGCAATAGAGTATATTCCATCTGTTCTAAAAAAACAGCAGGTGAGCTCCAAGGAGAATATCGCCCTGAAACAACATAGGATAGTGTCAAAAGTAACACAAATATTTCTAGTGAAGGACTAAAAGGCACACAAGTGGAAAAAAAGGTAGCCCTCAGGAAAAACATTATTAATACAACTTAAATGGATATCAAGGACTATTCTTCAGCTTCATATAAAGATCCCTTGGAAGAAGAGTAAAATCATAGTCACCACAGTAAAGTGTGAAGAAAGTAATAGAATATACAAAGAGCTAGATAATGTGGCAAGCAAAAACAAGCCTGAAAAACACGACCTATTCTCACCAACGTGGCCACAGCTACAAGAGAACAAAGAGGAAGAATGTAAAGAAGGGGTCATCACAGAGGGAAATTTAAATACCCAAAAAAGCAGGTTGCAATGAAGACAGACACTCTGTTAAGTACTCAGATTTTAAGAACGGATCTAGTGGTAAACAGGGAATCCACTCATACCAATAGTTGGCAATCTGCTATTGGGGCAATTTCATATGCTCAGAAAGTAGACACAACTTATTTACCTCAACATCCAGTAAAAGAAGTGGCAGATCAATGTTCTCCAGTAGTATCTCAAAATCCTTTACAAACTAAGCAGCAATGTCCCTCTTATGGTCATCTACGCATCAGTATCCCCAATCAAATAAAATAACAGTCCAGTAATGTGGAAGACAAAGATATAAGAAGGGGAATAGTATCCAGCACCCAGTTACTCACCAGTTATTATGGACCCCAGAATATGAAACGCAGCGCAATTATGACATCTTAAACAGAGGCAATATTATAAAACTTATGGCAGAAATTCAAGAACTAAAACACATACAATCGTCAGATCTTGTAGCAGTCCAATTTTTTCCCGGAGATAACATTACAACAAAAGAACGAACTTTAACTACATGGCAGACGCCAGAGTTAGTGCAGTTAATACTAAGTAACTCAGATCAATTTTCAGCCTGGGGAATTCAAATAATAGCACTGGTAATACCTCATTATCCATTTCCTCTGAAAGACATGGAAAAGCCAAATACCTGATGTAACTTAAAAATCCTCAAACTCCTTCTCAGGAGTCTTACCAATTAGTAGTCCATTCAAAAGCAGCAAAGAAATCAACAGAGAATCTGAAATATGAAAAGACATCTTTATTACAATTAATTGTGAGGCTACGTCGCCCAGTCACACCTAAAGTAACTGAATGAGGCAGCCTGCTGAATGGTCTCAGCACAAACCTTTTATACCATTTATTATGCCCTAGGCACACATATTCTCTTTGAAGTACATTATTGTTGGTCACTCCCAGGACGTGCACACAAAGCACTGTATGATGACAAACCCACTTTCAAGATAAGTCCAGGCCATAAACAATGTCCACATAATGCGTACATTCTCTAGCTGACAAGGCCAGATAAACCCAAAACTGTAAGATCAAAACCCATGTCATAAATAGCTCGGGGAGGCAGGAACAGATGGAAGTAAGATAGGCACGTTTGTGTGTAGGATATCTTTACAATGTCCTGTGCTCTGATCTATAATCTTGATCAGCTAAAGGGCAGGAACTGGCTTGGCAAGGTTAGCCTGAAGCAACAGGGTCAGCTTTCGCCAGGTCATGCAGGAGTCAGCACAAACCCATGTTAAGGTTATGTCCTTAAATACTTGTTCTGCCACAGTGAGGGCCTACTGTAAGGGCAATACACAAAATGGTTGCTATGCACAAGATGGAACCCGAGGGTTCAGAACAAAACCTTCAAACACACAGAGAATCCATTGGTGTAACATGACGAAAACACTCGCACTTGCTGAACTCACTGTTTACGGTCTGCTGTTACCAAATTCATAACAGAATCATGATATTTAAAACACAGGTTCAGAATTTTCAGTACCACAGACCATCCTTTTGCCCTTACATAGGCAATCACTCAGTCTATATTTGCAACTGTGCCCAAAGTCCGTTATAAGCCTATTTGGAAGGCTTCTATCGTCCATCAAATCCGCTTCCATTGTCTTCTTCCGCGTTGGGCCTCTTCGATTCAGGCCTTTTCATGAGAAAAAGTACTGCTTAGTTGGAGTGCCCTCCTGGCAAACACCCACATCTCACTTGAAAGTCTCAATGTCTCAAAACAATGCACCAGTGTCTCTTCTTTGTGGCAGACACTACAAATGATGTGCTCTTCATTGATCATGGGCACAAAGCATCTCGTGCAGATCCAAGCACTACTGAGAAACAACCTCTCAAGATCAGCAGCACTTTCAGACTCCAACACTCATTATTTAGTGTCAGAGGACGCTCAAGCTGCTCTCTCATGGGCACCAGAATGTAGTGCCTTTCCGTTGGAGCAAAGGGAAAAGAGGTGTGTGTTTGTGGCCAAAACTTGGGCCAAGGGCTCAAGGGACTGTACACTGTCAGAGGTTTCCAGCACATAACAGGTAGAAAGCTCATACAAACAGAAGCTCTCATTCTGTGGCAAACAAGGAACCAGCTCCTCTTTTTTTCTGCAACGCCTTCCGATGAAGCAAATGCCTTGCTTGGGAGGTACCATTGACGGCACGCTGATGATCGCTGTCCTGCCTCGCGACTTTCTGGTTGCAGGAATTGTAGAGCCAAGAAGTCTGTCATTCATCTGTAGCGGTCACTGATGGGGAGTGGGCTTAGTCTCGATCACAGGTCTGCAGGGTATCACTCTTCCTTTGACTCCGGAAGATCCTGCAGAACCTAGTGATATAGGAAATGTACCACAATTGTTAGTTTCCTTCAAATCAAGCACAAAAAACGGTTCATGGGTTTAAACAAGGGGACTGCAAGCAGGTGGCCTGCAATCTGCAAGGGAGTGGCAATATGCCATAGGAATCTAAATGGATGTCCTCACACAGTGGCATTGTCTAATGGGGTAAATACATATTTTCCTCAATGATTAAGCCTAGGTGTTCCTAAATTCCTTATCTAGAACATCTCAAATAGAGAAATGACATAATACAGATTATCAAGGATATGAAGAAAAGTCCCTTTAAAAAAATGTGCATCAAGTGCACTATGCAATACAAAGGCTAATGATCAAATGTGCAGACAAAAAGACAAGAACTAGAGAGTCCTGGTATTTGCATGATTAGAACACATCTGATCCCACCAAAAATTAAAGCAGCAGGAACAGAAGAGAACTGAAAAATTAAAATAGACATTGGAAATTGGTCATGTTTAAAAGGTAAGCTTCAGATATCTCCTATTGAGATGGAAAACTTGTCTTACTATAATATTGGGTCAGTTAACCAGTCTATCACTACCCCAACAGTCAGTCTGAAAAAAAAACATTGAAGTAGGCTTAAGGAAAATTCTTGAAAACCAGTCTGGTCATACAAAAGGGATAACATGGGGGGTCCCTGATACATCACTGCAGTCTAGAAGTGTGAACATAAACAATATGCCCATAATAATAAATGGGCTGACTGGTGAAAGGAATATGAAAAGGGAAATGGAACTAGGACACAACTAAAATCCCCAATAACTAAGCATGATACGACATCAGTCAGGGGAGAAGCAACAAAAGAAAAATTTATAGGAAGAACAAGAGTTTGCTTGGGTGCCTCAGGCATGTGACACAGCACCAAGAGTACGGGGAATACAAAAAAGACCAAAGTTACACAAATTTTAACTCTACCGCTGGCAACTACACCATATACGGTAATCCTAACTAATGTTCCTGTTCTCTCTTCAGGGAGAGAAAAATGAAACCTGGTTTCCTTTAAAGGGACAAAGCCATATGCTATTTGGGAAACAGAACATTATTAAATAATGCAATATAGAAATTAGGCCACCTTGAGTCACAGATCTATAATTCCATCCTTAGGTCCAATCAAGGATACATAAATGTAGGGCTGCCTATTTCTTTAAGGGAATGTGCAGTAAGTGACTAACATCAGGTGACACATGTTGAACCTGTATATCTTTTTAGTTTTCTTCAATATCATTATAGCCAAATTTAGGCATGCACTGGTAAAAGTGCTGCCTGTCTTCCTCACAGTATGAAAACCATATCTGTGAAATTTATCATTATACCAAATCCATCCAACTGTTGTGCAACGATACGTATCGTCATACGGATCCCTTCACAACACAGGGGAACTTGTAATAGTAACAACATAAAACAAAGCATACACAAAAAAATGCACATGTCAAGCCATCAGATATACTTGCTGTATATCAAGCACAAAAAAACAGCACAGACAAAACAATAGCATATGTGAATAAGCGGTGACACACAGCACCATGGCACATGTACTTTATGCACTGTAAACCTGCAGCCCAAAACCCAATGTTTGGGCCTGTCTAAATTTGTCAGGTCTAAAATCCTTACCCTTTTTTTGACAGTAGAGCACTAGGCAGTGGGAGTCTGCTGTCAAATATAACTTTGCTGTCTCTCTTCTAACATACAGGACCAACTAAAATATTTCACGACAGGGCCAAATACACAAACGAAAACATGAGCCTTTCTTTCCAAAGAAATAACGCGAAAACACATCTCCTTTCAACTAACCAAACTCACGTGTCTTGTCAGCCTTAGAACAATCAATGAATAATCTGTAGGCAGAAGCAGAAAAATACATAACACAAAAAAGACACATTTTAACATACACAAAAATAAATTTTCATTACTTAACTGTTACTCTCTTGTTAGTTCACCTCGCAACATCAAGCCACCTTATTTTTACTGTTCTAAAAGAAATGGTTACACTGACACTCCATATTAATTTGGCACCTATAATTTCCACTGTGAGAAATAATTCCTAATTAGCAAATCTTTTTCACTTAGGCCTGTAGCCTGTAGCCTTCAAAATTTTGGAAAAGGGCTGCATCTTATTTTTTATCTAAGACTTAATGCAACACTTCTTTTTCTGTCAAATAAACGCAACTAGCAAACATTATTTTACTTAACGTGGAGATACAAATGTATCAGTTCTGCAGAGCATTTAAAACAACGTTTGGGACTTTCAAAGAAACCCCTTTTATTTTCCCTTTTAAATTAAGTTCTTTCATTTTATTGATGTTCTCACGGAGAAACCAGAAACCCCACCTTTAGAGGCCCGTTCAGCAAGGTCATTCTGCATTCCTCGGAGGCGAAGTCCTAATTAAAGGTCACAAATGTCAACATGACAGCCTTCTCCATTGTTTACAGGAAAACTAAAAGATAACGTCTCAGCAGCGCACTCGAGCCAGCCTCTGCAATTCTCTCAGCCCTCAGCTTCTGCCACACTGAAGCTGTCAAAGCCAGAAGGCTCTAACCTGCAATAATTCACTCTATTTTGAAAAAAAAATTCTCTTTTTTAGGCGCTAAAATTATCTCTATTCCCAGATCATTAAACTACATATACTGTCAATAATTCTCAAAACCTAATGACACACAGACCAGTTTTTTTAGAGTAAATGCTTGTTGCAATCCTATGGTACACACTTTATCAGTCTTAAATGAACACATTTTTCCGTAGGCCTAGCTGAAGCTAGAACCTTCAACCCTGATATTAAAACAAGCCTTTGTACTGGCACATTAACCCACTGAATCATAAGAAGGCACAACCTGCAAATATATATCAAAACCTAAATGTATGCATTTGCTTAAGCCTGAGACACTTTGAAAAGTACTCTGAATGAAAGCAAAATGCAGTTTAAACAGTGCTTTTACTCAAAATCGATTTTCATATTGTGGGCATTAAAAAATGAATATCCTACAATTTTCTTGCATAATATGCATTACTAGAATGTCTATTACATAACCCATGAGTCAGGCATTTGAAAATAATAACTTATACTTTATAGAAATGAGCTTGCTTGCGCCTATGCCAAGGGGAAATTATACACACAAATGCTTGTCAATTTAGTGATGCAACATAACTTAAATCAAATTTTAATGCTAGGAGGTCATAGTATGAGTGCTAAGCTTTATAAATATTAAAAAACGTTTTTTGTAGCACTTATTTTTAATAAGTATTTTTCATAATTAATAAAAACAAATTCTAATAAAACCAATTATTCCTTTTTGTGATTGTTCTACATATAAGAGCCCGCTGCATCCCTTGCCTATCATTTAGATGCATTACCTCACAAACCTAAGTGCATATGCCTAACTTAAAACGCGTCACATTCCTGCGTCACATTTTTGCGCCACATTTATTTAAAAGGACAGTTATGCAAAATTCCACCTGTGTTTAACTGGAAAAAATGCTGGCTGAATGAACATTCCTATCAAATATACTGCAGCTGAAATGTTTGCCTGTGAACATCTAATACAGTGCATCTAAGGAAAATGCTGTAAATTTATTTATTTTTACAAAAATAGATAATTTCGTTTTTTTTGGGGGCCTTATTTATATCTATTGAATGTGACCCACACACACACATTGAGCTCATTTCAGACATAAACAGAAAGTGTTGAAACATTCAGAACACACAATACAGCGCTTTTAGGCATTTGTTTCATAAATTGTGCGAACGCTATTCACATACCGAAGTTACACTAATGAGAAAAAGCCACATAAACATTTAAACATACATTAAACCCACAAATCAACACTCAGGACGAAAACAGGACAGCCCAGACTGTACTTAAACCAAACCATTTGCAAATAGTAGCTGTAAGTCATATTTACAAGAAACACTTCTCAATAGTGTTCCAAAAGACTGCATAAACAGCCCAACAGACCGCCGTATGTGCAGGAAACCAAAAATACACTCAATTCACTAGCTTTAGCTGGCAGAACACCAAAAATCGTTCTGCATATCTCCATTCATAAAATTGCACAGAGCAAAGGATCCTTGTTTTGTATTATGTCATATTTTAATTCCCTGGGGATACAAAATCACCAAGGAAGAAATATGTTTGTAAATCTAACCTATTTAGATATTCCCTTTAGGGGAAACCGGCCAGTCCAAACGTATACAAAGTTGGCCAACACAAATCTTCAAATTTGCTAAGATCAGGCATCTTATAGCTCACTAATCTAGCTTCAAACTTCAAGGGGCTATTAATCTAAAACGTCTGAAATGGACAAACACAATTAAACCAGATTTGTTTTTAACAATAAAGGTTCTCCTGGCAGAACAAACAACAGAACCCACAAACAGAATACACGCCTGGTTGCTTTTTCTAAACAAATTAGCAAAAATAATGAAAGAACCCGAAACCAGGGATAAAAGATGCGATCAAACGAAAGATCTACCAAATGATATACAAATGCTAAAGAGAGAACTAAGAAGAGCACAAAGGAATCTGCGCTTTGACAAATCCAAAGGGACAATCTGGGAAACATTCTAGAAACTAAGAAAACATTTTTTTTTTAAATGTGGGAATTTAAAAAAGTGAAACAATGTAAGACACTCAAACTCAAATAAATTTTGGCAGACAATAAATAACTTGTCAAGCTCGAAATGCATTAACTTCGTATATACAAGAGCAGGAATGGGTTAATTTTCTAAGCGAGAAATTTACACCAGAAACAATTTCAAGATGAGGATAATTTCCAAGCACTGACTATGATGCAGACAACTGAGCATGAATATATCCCACAGACAAATCAGTCATTTTATACAACAGAGGAGATAATAAATACAATAAACAAAGGCAAAAGTGATGGAGCTCCGGTCCGAATGGCATTCTGCAAGCCACTTTTAAATAAGATTTGGAGTATTGGAGCTTGCACTTAGAAAAACTTTACACTGATTTAGAAATTAATAATCTAGTTTCAGATAGTTGGCAGGGGTCAATCATAACCGCTATCTATAAAGGAGATAGATCCAACCCTACCAATTATAGGCTAATTGCCTTACAGGACGTTGAAGCTAAGTATTTTGCCTCACTTATCCTTAAAGATCTGGTAGATTGGTCAAGAGTATGTAATTTATTCCAAAAAATCAAACAGGATTTAGAAAGGGCATTGGAACTATGTCCAATATCCTGTCACTTTCACTGATTGCTGAAAAATGTAAAAACAAGAAACAGGGCCTACATCTGTGCTATATAGACTTAAACGCTGCTTTTGACAGCGTAGACTGGAAACTAATGTGGACTAAATTAAAATCCTGGAATATACCGGAGATAATACTTAGGGGTCTACTGCTGTTTTATACAGACACCTAGGTTCATGTGAAGCTTGGAAATGGAGCTAGAATTTCCAGAAAGGTGTATACAACCATGGGTCTAAAATAGGGGTGCGTGTTGGCCCGCACCTTTTTAACTTACTCATCTCAGACCTATCTGAAAAGCTCGATGGAATTAACTCACATTCACTGAAGTTGGGCAAACTACAATTGTCACATCTTGCCTAAGCAGACGATATTGTTCTCTTGAGCTTAACCAAGGTGGGCTTGACAAGTTAGACGAACACTCTGAGTTTCTGTCTGTAACTAAATTTCGAACTCAATTTATCTAAAACTAAATCAATGCACATTACAAACCAAATAGCCTCTAATCATAACATCAGGCTAAACGGCAACTTATTAGAGATGGTATCATGCTACACGTACTTGGGATTTTATGTAGATGATAAGTTATCCTTTCAAGACCAGAAAAAATATATGACGCAGCGAGCAGGGGCCTTAACATTTGCCCTTAAAGCACTTGCAAAGAAACTGGAGGGACCCAGGCCCGGACTGGCCGTTGAGGGCACCGGGCAATCCCCCGGTGGGCCGCATGGTTGGGGGCCGGTTTTGGGCCCCTGGGGGCCGTTTTTGTTACAGGGCCGTTATGCTGCAAAAACAGCCCTGTAACAAAAACGGCAGAAAACCGGCCCTGGCACAGAGCGCGGTCGCACCTCCCCCACCCCCCTCCTCCCGGAGGAGGGGAGGGGGGCCGGCTGAGCACTTTGCCAGGGCCGGTTCTGGTTCCCAGTCCGGCCCTGGAGGGACCTTCATTAAAACCGCTACTGATGACTATTTCTGCTAAAGTACTGCCAACACTATTATACACCAGTGCCCCTATGCATGAGAAGGATTCAGAAACTCTAAACAAGCTAATAACAAGTATTTATAAAAAGGTTCTACAGCTCCCCAAGACCGCCTCACCAGCACAAATGCGTTTAGAGTTAGGGCTATTGAATGAAACATTGGAAGACTCTACACATACATAAAAGTGTGGTATCAGATAAAACAAAATGTAGAGGAAAATGGGCCATATGCATGAGCACAATTTCCCATTGACACAGAATGGGCAAAACCCTTTGATGCATCTGGCCCATAGTCTCAATGAACCTCTATGCCAGGAATAAGAACAGGATAAAAATTCGCCAGCCTATAAATTCTTGGCACACGCGCTAAAGGTTACTTGTACTATTGATCTTTGGACTAAAAATATGCCCTACCCAACTTTCAAGCTAGCACTAAACAAAGCCGCAAAGTACCATTCGTTTCTGGTTGACAAAGGCATATTTTCTAAAAGATCTAATTTTTGGACAGTGGTCATTGGCTATAAAATACTGAAACAAGCGGCCTATTTGGACTCCACTTTTTCAATTCATGTAAAAAGACAATTAATGGCATTATGGTTCGGAAAGTTCCCCACTCTTGCGGGCCGCTCCGCAATGGAAGCATATGGAGAACCAAAAATGCCGGCTTTGTGGCAATAAAACAGGAAGATTTGGTTCATCTTGTATACCACTGTAAGATACTGCAATCAGCGCGAATCAATTTTTTTTGTAAAACAGCCCTAGTGGATGGGGACCCGAGGGCCTAATATGGCTCGGGGAGGGGGGCACGCAACCCCCATTCCTGTTCATAAAGAAATGGCCCTGGAAGATGGGGTCACCAATGCCTAATAAGGCTCTGGGAGGGGGGGGGGGTACGCAGCCCCCCTTCTCTTTAACGAAATAAAATTGCCATGGGAGATGGGGTCCCCATGAGGCCCTCCACCTCTTTCATCAAAAAAGTTCCTAGGGGATGCGGACCCCAGGGCCTCATAAGGCTTGAGGAGCGGGGACATGCAGCCCTGCTCCCCTTTCATAAAAAAATAAAGGCCCTGGGGAACAGTGTCCCATGGCCAAACAAGGCTCGGGGAGGGGGACTACGTGGACCCCATCTATTTTAAAACACATAATGCCCTAGGGGGACATTTGGACCCCGCCCCTTTAAAAAACATAAGGTCATGGGGTCTCCAGTGCCTAATGGGCTCAATAAGACTCAGGGATAGAGCCACATGCTCCCCCACCCCTTTGAAAACATAAAACCCTGTGGCCAAAACGCAGCCATGCACGGCCCAAGGCTGTGCACCGTGGGGGGTCGGGTTTATGTATGGTGATAAAATATTACTTTACATTAAAAAAACTGGAAATTCACTGACAAAAACAAAGGTTAAAGTAATGTTACAATTAGGTGTGATAAAAGGTTCGTTGTTTGTTTAAAACAAAACCTTAGAAATGTAATTAAAAACACAAAGGTCAAAGTAATGTCATAGTTAGGACATTAACGTTTTGAACTAAGAAAAACACAGAAATTCACCAATTATACTTATTAGAGCTAACTATAACTTCCGCCCCGCCATGCACTGCTTATGACTTCACTTATTACATCACTCATGACATGTTCTATGAGATCATTCATGACATCAAAGATGACATCTCAAATGACAATATTAAAAAGGGGGGTAGCAGCTTTGAAATGGGGGTTAAAAGTCCTGAAATGAGATTTAAGCACTGTGTAATGGGATTAGAGATCTGAACTGGGGAGTAAAAGATCAGGGATAAGATTAGGATTCTGGTATTTTGAGCGCCGTGGAAAATATTGAATAACTGGGGTTGGTTTTAGACACTCTGGGTGGCTTGTAAGTACTGGGCGATTGGGTTTGAGAGCTATGCGATAGGGTTTATGCAGTTTGATGGAAAATTTAAGTGCACTGTGAAGGGGTTTAATCAGTTTGAGTTGTCTTTTGATATCTGAGATTGGGTTTCTGGCTCTGTCATGCACTTTAAGAACGTTGGTATATAGTTCAAGAGCTATAGGATGGTGGTAAAGTCCATTGGATGGGAGTATATGTTCTGGGGTGGGATTTAAGGGAGCAAGGATGGGATTTATGAATACTAGTAAGGGGTTTAAGCGCTTTGGGAGGATTTAGATGTTCTGGGGTGGGATTTATGGGGTTTGGATTAGGTTTATATGTACTGAGTATGGGATTGGAGTGCTTTCGGATGGAGTTTAATTATTATAAAATAGGTTTGATGCTCTGAAATAGATGCTTTGAGTTCCGAGATGGGTTTAAAACTCTTGCTACGGTTGCATAAGATGGAAGTGCTTTTAGATAGGATCTTTACACTTTGGAATAGTTGCTAGTTGCTCTGGGATGGGGGTTGATCACTTTAGAATGTGTTTACCTGCTCTGTGATGAGGTCTATAAAATTTGGCTGAGATTGAATGTACTCAGGTATGGGACTTAAAGTGCTTTTGATCCTCAACTTACACACAAAGGAGGTAGAAGAAGAGGAATAGGCAATTCAAGACCTGTTTGCTATGTATGGATCGCTTGAATAACCTGAAAAAAAAAACTTCTATTAAGCAAGGTGCTGTTCCTGCAAACCACGTGATTTCCTATAAATGGCCCATGCAAAAGTCAGGTGTGTTTATCTTCTGGGAATTACAGCATATTTACTCTAGACTGTCAACAACCTTATGAAATACAGCAAAACTCTGGTTATTTGCATGTTATTTTTCGAATGACCAGTTATCATGCTGGCAAAAAGAGTACCTGGACTACTTACACACAAAGGAGGTAGAAGAAGAGGAATGGGCAATTCAAGACCTGTTTGCTATGTATGGATCGCTTGAATAACCTGAAAAATAAACCTTCTATTAAGCAAGGTGTTGTTCCTGCAAACCACGTGATTTCCTATCAGGCCCATGCAAAAGTCAGGTGTGTTTATCTTCTGGGAATTGCAGCATATTTACTCTAGACTGTCAACAACCTTATGAAATACAGCAAAACTCTGGTTATTTGCATGTTATTTTTCGAATGAAAACGTATTATGTTGGCAAAAAGAGTACCTGGCCTCTAGCAGATTTCCATGGTGTAGACAACTCTTTATATCTGGATGTTTTTACCTACTCATCCCAAATCACAAACCATTTTTAAAAATTGTATATGGGCCTCAGACTCGTCAATTGTTTCTCATCTTTCATTTCCTTCCAGATCAGGCACCTACTTACAGGACATGAGAATTGTAGGGCAGTTCAGCAAGAGAAAACTATATAAAAGTGAAATGGGGGTTCGGTGCAATGAATCTCTTTCTGATAATCAAAAATGTTAGGGCTTGTTGCTGATGAGTCATGAAATGAGAGCGCCCAGTTACACTTATCATCATTCACAATTCCTCTTGTCTCCAGACGTCCTATCTTTAAGACATTTTTTTCAGCAAGACAATATTTGAACAGTGTGGATCCAACATAAATCTTCCAAGGAAGAGTCATTTATGGTTTTGGAAACTTTTGTTGTATTTCTTAAAAGGCTGTTTAGTGTTCTAAGACCTGTGAAAATCCTAAAGTTAGACAGGGCATTTTCCACAAGAAGATTACTCAAGGGAGAACCCTAAGTGACTGAGGGTTATCCTCACTATGGGCCCGATTCACAACGATAAACGTACATCTTTGTGTACATTTTCAACTTTTCGTATTCACAAAGGTCAACTTAGACCAAATATCTAACTTTACTACTTTTCGGTATTCACAAAGGTAAAGTTGGACTAAAAGTCTAACTTTACCATTTTTCAATATTCACAAAAGTAAACATAGACCAAAATTCTAACTTTACTTCTTTTCGGTATTCACTAAGGTAAGTTACTGCTAGTAAAGTAAGGCTTTGGTCTAAGTTTACCTTTGAGAATACCTAAAAGTAGTAACGTTAGACTTTTGGTCTAAGTTTATCTTTGTAAAAAATGATAAGTAGTAAAGTTAGACTCTTGGTCTAAGTTTACCTTTGTGAATTCCGAAAAGTAGTAAACTGACACAAAAGTGTAAGTTTATGTTTGTGAATCGGGGCCTATGAGTGTTTACTTATAGAATATGGTAATGATTTAGCTTTTTGTGCAATTGGTGATTTTTAGAAACGTGACTTTTAAATATTATTCTTTGAAGCTTCCTAACAACAGGTACAATTTGGTGCAAGACGTAAAATCATAAATTCAAGTTGTTTTTTATAAAAATAGGCGCACAAATTACATTTTCGTACCCAAATACATTTTGCAGTTGGGATAACAATCCTCAAATCAAAGATCATATATGTTTTGTGTTAAATTAAGAATGACATTTTTGGGGCATATTGGATTTAAATACCTTATTCTTGGGCGTATATCTGTATGGAAATCTGGTAACATTACAAGACATCAAGAACTACTGTCACGATGTGACATTGAGTTAAATACAAATTTAAACTATGTCTTTATTAAGAAGAAGAAGGTCGTTTGACGTATCAGACTGAAACATTGTTGAAGTTTCTGTGTGCGTAAGCGACATATAGGTTTTCAATGAAGGTTCCAGGAAGGGCAGATTCTTGCACTACCTTCATGATGCCCATCTAAAATAAACGTGAACAAAATTATTCTAAATATGACCTGGATTTGACCATTCTAGACCTACGCTGAATACCCCAGGTGTAAAGGTTTCAAACAGGATACCCTAAAAGTTGCAGTATTATCATTGGACCAAAATGGCCTCTCCCTTGTGGAGTGGTGCTCAGTACTTTGGAAGTAGAGAAAGTCTTTTTGTAATGCTTCATTATACCCTTGGCTGCACGTTCACTTGAGTGCACTAGTTAAAAGTTTGCTCAAAGTTAAATGTATTAGACCTTTGAATGAGGTAATGTCCATCTGAAAAGCTTTTCACAACTCTTGACTGACTCACACCCTCCATGTCACTAATGAGCACTGGTTTGAATTGGTGGAGTCTATAGCAAAATGTATTGTTTGGCTTCCTGACTTGCAGCCATATATGTGTTGCTGCACCTTGAATAATCTCATTTAGCATCGCTTGGGGATCTTTAAAGAATTTATGAATATGTAGTAACTATATAGGTCTTGCCCCTATTGGTGAAAGTCATGTAACGTTGCTAGCCAATGCTTTTTTTGCAAGATACCAGCTATTTCATCTTTTGGGCTTTTGATTTTGGGACTATCATAGAAATCCTCCATTCTGTATCGTTTACTGTTTGGAAGTATTTGAAAGAAGGAATCAACACATTTCTCATCTTCTTGGCACTGCCAAGGAATAGAACATAGTGCTGACATGAGCTAGATTTTTTAATTGATACCAACGAAGGTGAATATGGAAAGCATTTGTGTCTGACTGAATAGCCCTCTGCAATCTCTCTGCGGTTAGTGGGTTAAATGGCTTCAGTCTGCTACAGCAAGTCTTGTGTCTGACTCCAGTGGCCTCTTGTAACAGCTTACAGTACTGCAGCCTTCGCCAGGGAAGTGTGTATGACTCAAGAGACCTCTAGTAAATGTCTTGTGGTGCTTTAGTCTGCTACAGCAAGTCTTGTGTCGGACTTCAGAGACCTCTAGTAACAGCTTACAGTACTGCAGCCTTCCCAAAGGATGTGTGTATTACTCAAGAGACCTCGAGTAAATGTCTTGTGGCATAGAGTGGAGTGGCATACAGTAGAGTGTTTCAGAGTGGAGTGGCATAGAGTGAAATATATTTAAGTGGAGTGGCATAGAGTGGGGTGATGTAGAATGGATTGGTATAGGGTCAAGTGTACGAAAGGTACATTTTGGAATTTCCTAATTGAACATTTTTGATAATCGCAATTAGGAAATCGCAAAATAGGATGTACAGACACTGGCTGGCCCTACTTAGCGATTAAGTATCCATTCAGAATGCTAAATAGGGAATCGCTATTTGCGATTTCCAAACTGAATGCAAAAGTGCAACAGTGATGCCAAAAAGCAAATTAAGTGAAAATGAGCAACCAGTATGAAAATAATGCTTTTTTTACTTCCTGTGCGAGGGAAATGACCCCTTGAAAAGGAAGAGTAGTTTTACTGTAGTCAGGAAGGCAGGCAGAGAGTGAGGTAGGAGAGCAGCAGAGCAAAGGCAGTGAACTGAGTAGTCCAAACCCAGTCACACACCGACAAGAATGTCTAGCTAGGGGCAGGGGAGGGAGACGGGCGGAGGAATAGGAAATCAAAGTTCTCTGAGCAGGAACTGGAGATACTCACGGAGGAGTGTTGCAACAACCATGACCTCTTCATTGGCCGGGCATTCATAAAAGTATCAGAGTCGCAGAAGCACAAGACATGGAAGGGGATGCAGCAGAAGATCATTGCTGTGGGGGTGGCTGAGCGCTCTGTCGAAGAGATTCACAAGAGGTGGTACGAAGAGGGTGAAGAACACGCACAGATGGAGAATGTGGAAACTGCATTGCGTGAGTGAGCCCACTACTTCTCATGGCACCTTCTCTAAAACCATCATCAGGAGTCGGTGAGGATCCCAAACACCCACCGCTCCATCACCCCAGCCATTGTTAGATCCCAACAGCAGCGCATCACACTGCACAGCCGTAGGCAACGTCAAACATCGTTGGCTTCTGGGTCTCAGGCCACTGCTGAACAACAGGCTGTGTTTGGTGGGCTTGAGGCATCAATGCTTCAGGTTAAGCACCTGCAGCACAAACAAATAAAGATAGTCAACCACAAATAACAGGTCATACAAAAGTCCATCTCAGTTGGGTTCAGCACAGTCTCACATGGACACTACAGTGGACCTACTGACAGGTGCTATAGTCAAACTGTGCATCTAGATGTCAGAGGGCAGGAGTACTAAAAGGTGCAGGGAGACAAGCAATACTGTGAGAGTGGATGCCATGACCAGGGCCATTGGGCGACTCGCACAGGCTACCATCACACTCTCAAGGCATTCTGTGATGCAACAGTTGGAGATGGGGGAAATCAGTGGGGATGTCTTGAGGGGTCATGGCCAGATCAGACCTGCAGGGGAGGTAATCCAGTCAGCTCCTGTTGCCACTGGTGTGGGTGATGAGGCCCCCATCCTTGAAGGGCCCATCCTTAGTAGCATCTCTGCCACAGCGGCACATACGTGGACGGAACGTAGTACCAGTCGCACTTGTGCGCCTCAACATGGTGGTAGCACACAACTAGGAAATGAAGGAGATGCACAAATCAGGAAGTGAAATTATTTTTTTACTGTCTGTTGTCAGTGCATTAAGCGACCAACATGCTAACTACACGGTGTAGGATTTAATGATGATGTCAGTTTTACTGTCAACTGTTTTTTGAACATGCCATTAAAGGTACCTTTACTTTGAGCATTTAACCCCTTCGATGCTGATGACGAGCTCAGCTCGTCATCAGCCACGGGTGGCGTGTGCTGATGACGAGCTGAGATTGTCATGTAACGCGGCTTTTAAAAAAAAGCCGCACAGCGCAAAAATCGCCGCAGCAGCGATGCGGTTAAGCGCGTGTTGTGGCATTGTTTCACAGTATTGTGGACTTGAGAGTGTCTTAACTTATGAAGTAATATGTAGCATTGTGGTCCCTGTGTCTTTTCCCCTCCACTGCTTCGGCCTCCTCTGGTGGCTGATGTGCAGATGGACCAGTATCCTCCTCCTTTTAATCCGAATGCAAGACCGCAATGTCTAGGCCTTTCCTGCATTTAATGTTGTGTAGGATCGCTCACATAGCTTCAATCTTACAGGCTGTTTCTGGTGTTTACTGCAGGCCCTCCCACTGTTATGGAGGCAGCAGAACCTGGATTTCAGCAGTCCAAATGTCTGTTCGATCACTGTTTTGGCTCAGCGATGTGCAGTGTTGTATCACCATTCACTAACCGTGGCTCGTGAGAGGTAGGGTGCACGAATCCACTGGTGTAGGTCATACGCACTGTCACCTGCAGCACAAACATGAATGTGAGTTAACATACATTTTGGTCAGATTGGGCACAAACATGTCAGCATTTACGTTATGTGTCAGTACCTAATAGGTATCCTTCATCAAACTACCTACTTTCCAGTTGTCTGTATATTCCGCTACTTCTGAAAATGTATGAATCATGGGTACTCTCAGGATATCGTGATACAATGTTGGTGATTATACTGTAAGCACTGCAACCACCTGTATGTTGAGGGAATGCGTATTTTTCTGGTTATGTTAAAGATACCCAAGATTGGAGGGGGGTCAAATAGGCACACCTGTTCCATCTATGCACCCTATGACCTGGGGAAAATTAGCCATGCAATAGAATTGTAATTTCGTAATGCGCATTTGCTCCTTATTCCTAATCATGTATGGGGCACAGACAGAATATCGACATACACAAATATCGAGTTGGAAATATAGTGATACAGAAATATCGACAGCAAGAATATCATGGTCAAGAATATCGACCTGAAGGTAAGAAATATTGTTTTTTAAAATATCGAAGTTAGAAATATCGTTTGCAAAAATATAGTGGTTTAAAATATCGATTTTTAAATTAGTGTTATGTATTTTAGTATGTAATTTACAAGTATTTGATCTATTTTTTTGTATAAGCATTGCTTTTGTTTTTTTAATATATGTGCTAAATGTTTTGTTGTTATTCATTTAATGTTAATTAAATTATGTATTTTTTAGTTCAGTAGCAGGTTGTGGGTTTATAGGTGAATAGGGTGGGAAGTAATGTAATTATAATAAATTAACTAATATTTTTATTTATTAGTAATCATTTAATTTAGATTTTATAGTGCTAATTGTGGGAATTAATGTAGAATTAATTAATCATTAATTGGTTGTTCATTTTATTTAATATTAATGTGTAATTATGTTAATTGTGTTAATTTTTTTTAAGAATGGGTTGTGGGGTTATACAGGAATAGGATGGGAAGTGATTTAATTGTAGTCAAATTATTAATAGTTTTAACCTATAAATATTTATTTAATTTATATCGTATAATGTTAATTGTGGGAATTAATATATTAGTAAATATTCATTAATTGGTTGTTAATTATTATTAATTATTTGGAAATTTTGTTAATTGTGTCATTTTTGTAGGAACGGGATGTGGGTTTATAGGGGAATAGGGTGGTAAGTAATTTAAATTTAATAAAAGTATTATAATTTTTATATATTAATTATGTATTACATTCATAATTTATAGTGTTAAATGTGGGATTTAATTTATTATTAATTATTTTTCAATTGCTTGTTAATTAATAATTAATCCATTGGTAATTAATTGTATTAATTGTGTCCTTTTTAGGAATGGGCAGTGGGGTTTATAGAGAATAGTATTGAAAGTTATTTATTTATAATTAATTAATAATTAATTGTTGATTAATGGTAATTCATTATTTAAAAACTAAATATGGCAAATGTGTAATTAATTTGAGATGTGGGCTGTGGGATTATTAGTTTTATAAAGTGGGAAGTTAATTCTTTTAAATTAATTAATAAATTGTTAATTGATATTACTTTAATAATGTAAAATTAGTTATGGAAATTGTGTAATGATGTTTAGGTGTTTGTTGTGGTGATTATTGGGGTAGAGGGTGTAAAGTACTTTAGTTTTCATTAATGAATAATTTGTTTCTCATTATTATTAATTCATGAATTGATCAATATTTATGGGATTTTTTTATGTGTGGATTTTGGTTTTATAGGGGTAACGTTTGGTAAGTAAATACATTTTATCTGTTTTAATTCGTTTTTTTAATAAATATTTGATCATTAATTATGTTAATTATGGAGGTACACTTTTTTAGAAATGTAGAGATGTGTTGTGAATTGTGTGGTGTTATAGGGTAGGAAATAAAAAATATTACATTTATGAAACAATTAATGTTTTTGATTATAATTATTTTCATAAAGAAAAATCTTTGAAGGTCATTTTTAGATTTTTTAAACATTATATGTTGCTATCTTTTGTAATTTTGAATATTTATATGTGTGTTCTTTTTTGCTTTTAACATCTTTTGTTTTGTAGTTGATATTTTGTTTGTTTTTCATTTTGGAATGACTTCAGTAGCAATATTAATTTTTACCCCTCTACTATCCAACACTTTTCCTACTGTTGCCCCGCACTGGAGTGGGAATAGTAATTTATACCCCTCCGCTATCTAACACTTTCCCTACTGTTGCACTCACTGGAGTGGGAATAGTCATGTTTACCTCTCTGCTATCCAACACTTTCCCTACTGTTGCACTCACTCTAGTGGAATTAGTAATTTATACCTCTCCGCTATCCAACATTGTCCCTACTCTTGCACTCACTGGAGTGGGAAAAGTAATTTTTACCTCTCCGCTATCCAACACTTTCCCTACTGTTGCACTCACTGGAGTGGGAATAGTCATTTATACACTTCCGGTGTCCAACACTTTCCCTACTGTTACACTCACTGGAGTGGGAATAGTAATTTTTACCTCTCCGCTATCCAACTCTTTCCCTGTTGTTGCAATCACTGGAGTGGGAATAGTAATTTATACCCCTCCGCTATCCAACACTTTCCCTACTTTTGCACTCACTGGAGTGGGAAAAGTAATTTTTACCCCTCTGCTATCCAACACTTTCCCTACTGTTGCACTCACTGGAGTGGGAATAGTAATTTTTACCTCTCCGCTATCCAACACTTTCCCTACTGTTGCACTCACTGGAGTGGGAATAGTCATTTATACACTTCTTGTGTCCAACACTTTCCCTACTGTTACACTCACTGGAGTGGGAATAGTAATTTTTACCTCTCCGCTATCCAACTCTTTCCCTATTGTTGCAATCACTGGAGTGGGAATAGTAATTTATACCCCTCTGCTATCCAACACTTTCCCTACTGTTGCACTCACTGGAGTGGGAATAGTAATTTTTACCCCTACGCTATCCAACGCTTTCCCTACTGTTCCCTACTGTTGCACTCACTGGAGTGGGAATAGTAATTTTTACCCCTACGCTATCCAACGCTTTCCCTATTGTTGCACTCACTGGAGTGGGAAAAGTAATTTTTACTGATCCGCTATCCAACACTTTCCCTACTGTTGCACTCACTGGAGTGGGAATAGTCATTTATACACTTCTGGTGTCCAACACTTTCCCTACTGTTACACTCACTGGAGTGGGAATAGTAATTTTTACCTCTCTGCTATCCAACTCTTTCCCTATTGTTGCAATCACTGGAGTGGGAATAGTAATTTATACCCCTCTGCTATCCAACACTTTCCCTACTGTTGCACTCACTGGAGTGGGAATAGTAATGTTTACCCCTCCGCTGACCAACACTTTCCCTATTGTTGCAGTAATTGGAGTGGAAATAGTAATTTTTACCCCTCTGCTATCCAACACTTTCCCTACTGTTGCACTCACTGGAGTGGGAAAAGTAATTTTTACTGATCCGCTATCCAACACTTTCCCTACTGTTGCATTCACTGGAGTGCAAATATAAGTTTAAAAATTATTAAATATTTTAATGTTTTAATTTATAATATAATGTTTTTTATTAGATATTATGTTATAGGTATATATATATATATATTTTTTTGTTGTACATTTTTATATATTTATAACGTTTTAAGATCATTTAAAATTATTGGTTTAATCATTGTTTTAAATAAAATAGACATATATATCACATTTTATATATGTATGTATACATTGTTTAAATTAAATCATTTTTAAATTAATTTTATTATTTAATTTATTGAACATTATTTTTTATATATATAAAAACGATATTTTGTACATATATATATGTAAATCAATATTATTTTTTCGACATTTCTATAAAGATAGGATGTCGATATTTTTGACATCGATATTTATGTGTCGATATTTGTGTATGGGGATATTTTGGGGGCCGATATTTTGTCAGTGATCCGTCATGTATATGTAGTGGTGGATGTTGTGGAGCATTGCATTGAGGAATGAGTGAAGGAAATTCAAAAGTGCATTTTGCAAAACCCCACCTGCAACAGCTAACACATATTTGCAACTACTAAGGACTAAGAAGTATAACAAGCATAGGACCTAGAAATGGTTGGGAATGGAGTTGCTGCTCTGAGTGCTACTTTATAGGTGCGGCCATAGGAGGGCAATTACATTGGACTTCGGCTCCACCGTGTAAATTCCAGACAAACACCAATTCAGAATTTCATGTGGCGACACCGTGGGAATTACTGGAAAAGGGTCAGGGCTAGACTGGGAAGTGAAACCGGCCCTGGCAAACTGCTCGGCCGGCCCCCAGGAGGGAGGAGAGGGAGGTGCGGCCGAGCTGTTAGTTAGGGCCTATTTTGTTACCAGTTCCGATATTGCTGGCCCCAGGGAACAAAAACAGCCCCTCAAGGGGCCAAAACTGGCCCCCACCCTAGCGGCCCACCAGGGAAATGCCCGGTGCCCAAGATGGCCCTGAAAAGGGTTAATTCACCCCTGTGTTTCCTACGAGGCGTGTGCGGTTACATCACCTCTCCCCTTTCCACCCGTTCCCATCTCATCGTAAACTTTCCGCCAATGCACGTCCTCAGACAGAGGCAGGGATCCAAACTTCTTCTTCGTCGAGTTAACTACTGGAAAGGATCTCCGTCTCCCACAAGAGTGGCTGCTTTGTATGCTCTGGTTACCATATTATTTTTCCTTAAAACTTCTCCACACAAACCGCCAAAACCTCCGCAGCCAGCCAGCCTACGAAATGTGGGCAAGGAAACAGCAGCACAGCTTGGGTATCCAAAATCCTTTTTATTTTACTTCACCATCGGGTGCCAACATAAGACCAATGCGCCGTAGCATTTCACTGGGTATTAGAGTTTCCAATGTGCAGAAAGTATTTTTTAAGGGACAAACCCTTTACCTGATCACCTTGAAAAACAAGGCCTAGACTGCTGCATTTTCTAACACTGGCACATTTATCCCTCCATGTTGCTTCCCAACATGCGGTTATATCATTATATTAATATATTATTTATTTAATTTTACTGGTATTTCAGTTTATGTCATTATATATATATATGTATGGGACCGACTCACACCCAGTCGTCAATCATATGATGCGATTAAAAACACTTTTCGGTCACATTCCTATATTTTACAATGGGAGCATGCATTTCGGCCGAAAACCTGTAAAATGAGAGGTGCTGTTTATCCCTGCACCCCTCACGGTGCCTGCCACAAGCTGCAAGGATCAACAGGGGGGCCATAGGTGCCCCCTCAGCCTTCAACCAGAGGCTGTGTACCAAAGGGGGCCCTAATGGGGGCCGCTAAAGACACTGTTCTTCATGGTTTCCATGTCGGACAGACTGGAATGAAAACCATGTCAGAAACCATCATTGTTAACTCAAGGGCGAAAAGGCCCGCCCTTGAGATTACTGACGGCATTCCAACTGCTGGATGGGCTCTCCAAACCGATCTAAAGCCAGCCAGAATGACCGGTCGGATTCATCTACAACCGCCTACATCATAATGAGGCAGTCGTAAATGAATCTGAGCGGCAGTTTACGATGCGATTTGGTAGGCCCGACCATCGGACGGAGCCTTACGAATTGCATCGTAATTGGCCCCTTAGTTGTTAAGTTACAAATAGTGTGTATCAATTTGTAAGAACATTTTAGCAATATTTTAATAGGGAAAGAAATAAACAATTATATTACAATTTGTAGACATAAGAATAATACATTTTAGAATCGGGATGCAAGGGATTTGGTGGCGGGAGTGTTTTATTACCTAGGTAACAGTTTAAATATATGGGTGCTAAATCAATCAATCATCTACATTTCTTTTGGGAACTAGGACATAAAACTTATCAAACATCACAATAAAATGGTTGTCACATTTAAATATTCATGAAGTAGATTTTCTGTAAAAGTACGTTAAAACAAGTAAAATAAAACACCTATAAAAATCCTAAAATCACAGATTAGGTTAGACATAAGCCAGGATAGTCCAAAAAAGGCAAATATTAAGGTAAAGTGCATAGTGAATAATTTTGGAGTGTAAAGCTCCACTATTTTGTACATATTAACACAGGAACTGTTAAATGGCAAAAAGAATGTAAAACACTTTAAGTTGGAAAATATACAGGAATCACAATGTAAAGCTTGCCCTCTTCCTTAGTAGCCAAATTTCATATAAATAGTGACTAAGACCAAAGATTATAAGGGGACTGGTATCAGATCGTAGTATTTTGTAGGTCACCTTAAAGTGCCTCACACCTAAGAGACACAGTGGGTCTTAGCAGTTTCAGAACCAACCGACATCGGGTAGGAGGTCCAAAACGCAATTACGATGCAACCATACATTGTGTGGTCGCAACCTCCTATTTCTCTATGGGAGCTTGTGTGGCGGTCGGAAACCGGCCGCAGCACAAGTTTCCATAGACAAAATGTGAGTTACTGTAAATGTGTAAGCATCTGAAGAGCGGGCGGAGGCTTACTGACCGACATCCTAATCAGGCCCAGAGTGTCTTAATCCAAGTCCCTTTGGCCTAACATATGAAGGAATAGAAAAATATTATGTGTTCAACGTTCTCAATCATCGAATTCCATTACTAGGGTACTCATTTTTTTAAAGAAACAATTTATTTTAAAGTAAAAAATTGTCAATAATCAAAATGTATTTATTACATTAATTTATTGAATTATAAAAATAAAAAAATAGGAACGGATGGGAGGGATATAGGGCAATAGGTGGGGAAGTGTATTAACACTTGGGTATTACTTAAACAGCCTGGGTATTACTTTTTTATGATTTACGTAAAAGTATTGTTTTTCTTATAAAATAATATAATTTCTAAAATTAGCAATAATAAGCCAATAGTCTGTCAAATATTCCTTCACTTTTTTGGAATGCTGTAGGATTCAAGCTACTTGTTAAATGACTGCGCCTGTCTCATTTCCTTAAAACGTTGCTCCTTTTTAAAATTTTCAGAAAACAATATAAATTGGGGCGAGGATTACAAATTAAACTGTTCAAGGGTTTAAACCAACCTTCCATGGCATTGTTTGTTTTTACACCTTCCTCTACGCAGGTGGAGTAGCAGTCTCACCACTCAGTTGGAAAACATGGTTTGCTCTTGTGACCCACCTGCTTAGATTGTCATGAGTTCCCTTTAGGGCCCACTGAATTCTCCCTTATTGTAGTTTAACAGCACATTGTAGTCCACTTTGCTTTGCACACGTTAAACACTGCACATTTGTTTTTGGGCCACGAAATTATTTTAGAGAATGTACACGATTTTATTATTCAACTCTGCTTTCTTGGACTCAGTCTGAACATATTTAACAAGGTCAAACAACACTGTGTCCTATTTTTGTTACGATTGGTTAGCAACATTGCATGGCAATTAGACACAACAGAGAGGAAAAGCTGCTGTTTTCAAGTGAGGCATCTCTTATTATCTAAAGGGAGATTTGCCTTTTGAAAACAGAGAGGAGGATTCTTGCAGGGGGGAAAGGTCCTGGGACGGATGCGCTAGCTTTGCGCCACCTGATCTGCAGACCACCTAACTACAAATGCCAGGTATGGGGGCTGGTTCTAATCCCATAGATGAGGATCCTGTAGTGAGGATAGGCTTAGGCCGATATATCATTTGCCATGGTAGTGCTTTTCATTGTATATAGTTTGCTTGTAATGCTGATTACTCTGCTCAGTTGCATATGTTTTCTAATTGCAGCACAGTTGCTTCATGATGAAGCACAATAGTTTCCATAAATATTGTACATTTTCCTTTTATCTTTCTTTTGTTTATTACGTACATGCATGAGTGAGGAAACAAAAGGTGACAATCTGTTTCCACTGTCCCCTAGGGGACTAGAGACTTGTGTTCTTGGGTGCCAATTTACCTGTTACTCTGGGAAGGTTAGGAGGGAAGTTAAGTGTTAGATCTGGGGGTCTCTAGTTGGCAGAGGTAGGTACCACTGTCCAAATAGGGACCCTTGCTTCTAGTCAGGGTAAGAAGGATACACTCTTTAGATAACCCCTGCTCACCCCCTTGGTAGCTTGGCACGAGCAGTCAGGCTTATCAAAGGCAATGTGTAAAGTATTTGCACTAACACTCACAGTAACACAGTGAAAACACCACAAACTGACTCCACAATAGTTTAGAAAAATAAAGGTATTTAATCTAAACTAAACTAGTCCAAAACGACAAAAATCCAACATACACAGTTCAAGAATATGGTTTCAAAAGAGTTCTTAAGGTTGCGTTCAAATAATCCACAGTTGCGTCACGTTTTAGCCAACAGTACCTTTAGATGCGACAAAAGTTCCAAATGAAAGCTGTAGCGTTGAAAAGCAAGCAATGCGTCACTCCTGAGACCCTGGGAAGGCGATGCGACAACCCCGCTGGACGCAGCGGGCGCTTTGCGATGACTCACGTCTGTATGGGGAGGGAGGCGATACCTTGTGTAGATTCGGGTGCACAGGTTTCGGTGGAAGCGGCTCGCAAAAGGTACGATGCAACGATCTTCGGGGCGGCGACGATCTCTGGTGCGATGTCAAGCGTGGCTCAGCGGTGATCTTCCCCTCTCGCAGCCCTGCAATGCGATGGCTCTGCGATGACTCTCGCAGCGAAGTGATTTTGTCGACAAGCAATTGGTGCGACGATCTCACCCAGTGACGACAGGCTCTGCGACGATGTTCTCAGCGATGATAATCTTCCTGCACCGGGCTTGTGCGTCCCGCCAACGAAGGATGCAACGATTCTGGCAGCAGCAAAACGATCTCGGCCTTCATAGCGGAAGGAATTTCCTCGCACTGACGGGCTGCAGCAACCGCCACAATGTAAAAATACATGTTTTACACTTGTATGTACAACGTGACAGGCACCGTGCGGTGCCTGCCACCTTGTACATGCAAATGCACGTGCTGCCCCCCCCCACTACCCCCCTGGGGGCACACAACGGATCCCCGAAGGCATTCTCCGCCTGTCTTTTTGCGGCGGGATCTCCGCTGAAAAAGACAGGCATCATAATGCCCAAAGCGGTGCCTGCACGGCACCGCTGTCATTGCCCCATTGTACCGTGTCCCGCAAGACCGGCGAAAAAGGACCGGCTTGCGGGACCGCAGTACTGTTCCCATTCCCACAGGCATCCTAATTTGGCGGTGGGAATATTAAGGCTGATGGCGGTTGGATCGCCACCGCCAGCCAGGCGGTGGCATACCGCCCGCCATCGTAATCAGCCCCTTAGTCCCTACGGGCCCGCTTCACAAAACTAATCTGAGGCAAAATCCTAACTTTACGGCTTTCGGTATTCACAAAAGGCTTTTATGGGTAGTAGGCTTTTATGTCAGATTGAGAAAGGCTAATATTCAGTTGAAAAGTGTCTCTGTTCTGTCAAAATGCCCAAGGAGACGTGATTCAAATAACAGGTTTATCACATCCTGCCTTCACATGCTGACTCGCTCTTGGATTTGAGTTGGGTGATCCTGTTGTGTTTAATGGCTCTAGCGGTGACTTTATCTCAAAGCACCGCCAGCGTTCAGGTGCACACCAGCAAGAATTGCAATCTCTTGTAGTATTGAGGCAGTGGTATCCCCAAACATGAAGGATGACAGAAAGGAGGCATAGGCTGAAGCGGAGGTGCTGGTCCAGCACTGGGAGTAAATTAACTCCCTTGGCGGGTCCCTGTTCCACTACAGAAAGTTAACAGCCTCGCTAATGGACCCAAAGTTTGGAGCTGGGCAACGCAAAGGCTTCCGTAAAGTGGTGGGGCAGGAAATCCTGTTGTTGTTTGTATTTTCTTCGACATTTGGCCTTCAGTTACATATGTGCACAGCTCGTCCCCGAGAACATTTAAGACGCGCCTATATCAGTGCACCATATACACTCATTCAACAGCCAGCTCACCGTGTCACTGTGTCCGGGAGCTCCATCATATAATACTCATTCCTCATTCTAAACAAGTGCACTCCATTGTCATGAAACAGGCATGCTTCCTCCTCATGAATTCCCCCCATGAGAGATCACCGTGATACCCACACCTGAACAAAATACTCTCATCAGCCTGTTTAGCTTCCTGAGAGCCTTATCTATTGCTCCATGCCGTATTGCCCCCCGCCAGCTGTGATGAGGCACAAACTTTGCCCATATGATGCAAGTCCTGGAAAAATTCTGTTTGGCCTCCAGATCCCTCTGCATATATGCTGCAAAAGTGTCAAATAGGATAATCTCACCAAATCATTTTCCCTACATGAATCAGCAGCATGTCCGGGCAACCTCTCTGTGGCACCAGCTTAGCCAACCAAGGTAGAAAACTTCCCCAACACATTTCATTCCTTCCCCACCATAACACCTCATCTGGCTGCTGTGCAGTCCTAAGTTCCTGCCGTGTATTTGCTGGTCTGCATACTTGGCTGCCCAATGAACCAGAGAATGTCCCATAATCCAGGTAAACATCTTGGCCCCTGGACCAATCACACATCCTGTGTTAGAGAGAGAAACATTGTTATCCGGAGCCCCAGATCCCTTCTCATCTAAGTAGCCCTCCCCCTTCATCCCTCTACAGCTAATGACCTCTCTATGATCACTTTCTCACATAGCACTCGCAACAGTGGGACCGCCACCTACCAATCTTCCGAATACTCTCCCATCCCCATCCCGGGTTAGTTGCTTCCAAATTCTAAATGAATGCGTCCCCAAAGCCATCTCATTCCTACCCAGGCGGCAAAGCCCTATTGCATCACTGTGAATAGCTGTGATGCAGAAATTGGCCTCTCATTCAGGTGACAAAACATTCCCTCGATACTGCATCCTGGCCACTTCAAAAAACCCTGCCGCTCCCAAACAGGGCACACTGGCGCAATCCCACTTTCCCCTGCCCTGCTGACTTGTCCTGGAATGACTCAACCATACCCCTAAATGCCCCGTAGCCATGCGGACGTCATCCACCTCTAATCCCAGTGTCTTTCCTGACTTCAATAGTTCAGAAACTGGAAACGCTCTGAAAAACATCCACACTATGCAAACCCTTAAAATAGCTAACTCAAACTTGTCATGACAACACACAGTGACAACTGTTAGCAACTCCCCCAACAACTCAAATTTGTTGGCCTCCCTCGGTGCCTTCCTGCTCCCATTCCTCTTTTTGCCCCAACCTTTCAACACTTACCTCAAGATCTCATCCCGTCAAACCCCCAATGCAGCTTGCCATAGAGCGAAACCCAAGACCATTTTCCCCCAATCGTGGTGGGTGACAAATCCTTATCAACGCAAAAAAGAACAAAACATAACACTCTCCTTCTTATCTCATCCGGATCTCGATCCTATCCCTGCAGCACATTTCCTTCAAAGGCCCAGAAATCAGTCCATGCCAGTCTATAGATCTTCCTTGTGGATGCCGCTAAATCACCCTCCACCAGACAGATGAGCCTCATTCACCCAACTGCCAGACCTCGACCGGTTGAGGCGTCTTGACTGTGTCCACTTCAGGTGCCAGTGATAGCAAACGTTGTCACTGCGAATGAGATAACGCATCCCCAATGTAATTTTGGGCTACCGTGACATGACGTGCCCTGAACACAATATTCAAAGGCAAACACATCAGCATAAAACAACGCAGCAACCACAGTACCCGTAAGTCCCAAGCCCACTGTCTGTTAACAAGATCAATCACAGACATGTTATCTACATGGAAATGTACTGATCTGTTCACCAACTCCACTCCGCACAGATGCAGCACCACGATCAAAGAAAAGAATTCCAAAAGGCAATGCTGCGCCCTTGACACCTCCTGTGTTCTGGCCAATACCGAGCGCACAAACGACCATCCCAGAAAAGCCCCAAACCATGTGCGCCTGCATCATCAGCGCAAATCTGTATTTGCCAAACTGAAATGTCATCCAAAAACTTCATGGGCATAACCATTGAAATCAGTCAAAAAAGTCCTCCACATGGCCAAATCTGCCTTGACTGCCCTAGAAATTCTGACCCTGTGGTGCGATAAAGTTGTCCCGCACATGGCCATGCCCAGCTGCTGACAAAAAGTTTTCCCTACTCACATCACCCTGCATGCAAAATTTAGGAATCGCAGTAGTTTCTGCACCTTCCGCAGCTCAATCTTTCTCTCACCCATCACCTCGAGCAAGAACACCTGAATCTCGTCCACTTTGGCTTGTGGTAACCTGTGGTAACCTTGCCCCCAATTCAATACCCAGGAATGTTTAAACCATCTTTGGACCCTGCGTTTTCTCAGGTGCCAACGGCACCCCAAAGTCCTCAGCCATCTGTTGAAAATGTTTCAATGGCCTCAGGCACTTATCAGAGTTTCTGCTTCCCACAAATAAGAAATCATCTAGATAGTTCAAAACAAACCTGCGGACACTCGATCTTGTAAAAATCCACTGCAATAAAGCACTGAACGCCTCTAACAGTGCACACGACTTAGCACAGCCAATTATCAAAACCTTCTCCGCATATATGAATATATAAACCATCAAACTGCATGCCCAACAACTGAAAATCCTCAGGTGTATGGGGTGTTTGGGGAGTAGCCGAAATGCTGACTTGATGTTGCACTTTGCCAGATTCGCCACCAGGCCACAACTCCTCACTAGGGCCACAGCATCATCCACTGATGCATACAACACCTTAGTATCCACCTCTGCAATGTAATCATTCACCAGCTCCCCTTCGGGTAATGATAGGTGATGAATGAGCCGAAAATCCCCTTCTGTTTTCTTTGGTACCACCCCCAGCAGATGTGAACCCATCAAATCTGCCATGGACCAAACTGCATAAGAACCTGCTACTCTCCCCTCTTACTTCTTTGTCCAATTTATGTGCTACCACTTCTGGAAATTCCTTGGCTGACCGCAAATTGTCAACTCTGCCTCCTAGGTCCCTGGTACCCAATCTGAAAACCCACCTTAAAAAACCCCATTCCAGCTGCAATGCATCCCCCGTTGCGGCTATACCGCCAGCCAAGGCTTCAATGCTTCCAGCTTAATGGGAGTAGTTGCCTTTTGTCACAGAGTGGCCCTGTTGCCCTCTCACCCGGGCGCCCTTCCATTGTTCTGCAGGGATGGCCAGGGTGAAACATTTAGTGATGGGGTGCCTCCCCCCACATTTCGAGCACTTGTGTTTGAATTTGCATGGGTGCCGGGAACAGTAACCTTTATTATAATTCCAGCATGCCCCAACAATGGTTTCCACTGGTTTCGGGATGTAACCTGCCCCCTACAAGGCTTGTGTAGGGAGAAAAGCCTGGTGTGTAATTGGCAAACTGGTAGGTGTGGAGGCCGCTGATGCCACTGCATCCAAATTTCTGAGTCGACTTCCCCCCATGGTTTGTCTGGGTTTAGGCTCACTTGTGCCCTAAACTCTTTGTCATAGCTGAGCCATGTGAAGCTCTTGAAGTGTATTTGGGCCTTCCTGATTATGTCCATGTATTTTAGCAGTGGGGGAGCCATTCTGAACATTGCACCACGCCGTGAGGGGAACGGAAGACCTACCTGCGCTATCCTTCTCTCCCCTGCCGTGAGGTCACCGGCGCATTTCACCTTCACCTGCACCGGGAACCACCGGGAACTACAACTCCCAGCAGCCCCGGGGCAGGCGCAGCGGGAGCAACGTGGACAATGCGCCCGGCGGCGCATTAAGAGAAGGGCGCGTGAGCGCTCTGGGGGAGCCATTCTGAACATTGCACCCCGCCGTGAGGGGAACGGCAGACCTACCTGTGCTATCCTTCTCTCCCCTGCCGTGAGGGCAACGGCACATTTCACCTTCACCTGCACCGGGAACCACCGGGAAATACAACTCCCAGCAGCCCCGGGGCAGGCGCAGCGGGAGCAACGTGGACAATGCGCCCGGCGGCGCATTAAGAGAAGGGCGCGTGAGCGCTCTGGGGGAGCAATTCTGAACATTGCAGCACGCCGTGAGGGGAACGGCAGACCTACCTGCGCTATCCTTCTCTCCCCTGCCGTGAGGGCAATAGCGCATTTCACCTTCACCTGCACCGGGAACCACCGGGAACTACAACTCCCAGCAACCCCGGGTCAGGCGCAGCGGGAGCAACTTGGACAACGCGCCCGGCGGCGCATTAAGAGAAGGGCGTGGCGAGCGCTCTGGGGGAGCCATTCTGAACATTGCACCACGCCGTGAGGGGAACGGCAGACCTACCTGCGCTATCCTTCTCTCCCCTGCCGTGAGGGCAACAGCGCATTTCACCTTCACCTGCACCGGGAACCACCGGGAACTACAACTCCCAGCAGCCCCGGGGCAGGCGCAGCGGGAGCAACGTGGACAACGCGCCCGGCGGCGCATTAAGAGAAGGGCACGCCTCCCGCACAGCGGGACACGCGCAGACGGCACCGGGCTGAGCCCGGGCAGAGGGCGGGCCGTCAGGGGCCGAAGGAGGCCGGGCTGGGCCACCCCATTAACATCTGTCATCGATAATGGGTAAGCGAAAGAAGGCAATAACTACGGAGGAGGGTGGGAAGAAAGGTAAGGTCCCAAGGCACTCCAACTCAATTATGACGTACCTAACATCAGTGGTGGGAGAACTAACCAAGGAAATCGCCAATGCTGAACTTGAACTGGGCTTGACAGCTACCCCCCCATCAACTACTGTCGCACCTTCCCCTACAGTGCTGGGTAATTCACCTATGATATGTACCCCCCGGCATCACTCTATCCCACTGTGACTATTGCTACCCTCCCGCCTACATGCCCTGCAGTTGAGGTCCCTAACCAAACCCTTCCAGCCAACCTGCTCGATCTGAGTCAGCAGACCACTACATCCACAACTGAGGGTGCACAGGATAACAACGTTGCCAGCACATGCCTATTAAACACAACAAATGACTTATTGGGTAACAAACTGGAGGAGCTCTTTGTTTCCAGAATTTAACCACTACTTGTTGGGATAGCAAAAGACATTGTGGACACTTTGAATACTTGCTTCGAAGGTTTGCTTAAGAAATGTGCACTAATTGACAGACTTATTAATAATTCCCCACCCAACAAGGCCCCCCATGTTAACGCAAAGTGCCCCGAGGGTGAGGTTCAGAGGATGGAGGTTGGGACGGCAGAGTCGGTACAGGCACAGGTACCATGTGTGGTTCTACAACCCCAGAATGGTGGAGGGGTTATTAACACACTACCCCCAGCCTTGGAAGCATTGCCCCCAACCTTGGAGGGGCTGCCACGCACGCAACTTCCACTACGCATCCCCGACCCCGTGAGACCCTCTTATAGTAAATACAAGCTTAACCTACCACCTGAAGGGTCCCCTTTGGTCGCTGTCTTTATCGGGGTTCCTCCTCTAAGGGAAGGGGAGGTTGAATCCTCTATGGACCTCATGGCTAAATCTAAAAAATGGTGCACCGACAAATGCTGTGGTCAGAATATCGCAGATGAGATCATATTTACAAGGAGGGTGAGTTGGATTGGCAAACATCAGAAATCCACACAAGGAGATTGTGTGGTTGTCAATTTTAGTAGGGCTGATCTAGCGGATAGACTTTCTGGGATGGCTCGGATATATCCCTAACGGACCAATTAAGACCTGTTCCGCTGGGCTTTTTCTACCCACCACCAGGGCGCATGTTGCACCTCAGAGGCCCTGGGATCAGTAGGGGGGGAGGGCGTGTACCTCTAGGCGAGGGCAGGTCTAATTCCCATGCACTCCCACGACCACCGAGGTGCCCAAATATCCCATTGACTAACCTACCCTGTGTCTACCAGAACGCCCAGGAGGGCCCTGCGTTGGCTATTGCTAACCGCTTCGCTCCCCTGTCAGGTTTGGAGGACACAGACTGACTATCTGGTGACCCCACTTGTGCGACAGAAGAGGCAGGGAGCAGAATGAGTGATGCATGTAAGCTATTAAGCTGAAATGTGGCGGGACTCAACTCTAAACGTAACGACAAGGGTTGGATAAGTTTCGTCTCAGGGCATAACGTCATCGCCCTCCAGGAAACTTGGGAAACATCTGCTAATTTCTGGTTGGATGGGTTTACCAGCTTCGCCAAAGCGGCTACCCCCAGCTGTGCTGGCAAAGCTAAGGGGGGTCTGTTAACTTTATTTTCCCTAGATCTGAAGGGTTCCCTTAGACAGATTAGTACTGCCTCGCCCAACATCCTTCTTGTATAAAGGGAAATAAGTCCCTCTAGGAGGACCCTATATATCAACTTTTATAATTCAGGGAAAAGGGACAATAGCGATAGCAATGTTGCTAGTTTAGATGCTGTTTTAACGTTAATGAGTCAGAATACATATTTCGATGCAGAGTACATATTGTTGGGTGATTTTAATATCCACCCCTGTAAGCTAATGTGTGGTACAAGTAACAAGGAAGGGGGTGAAGGAGCCGAAGGTCCTCATTTCGAACACACCACACGAGGGGAGGAGTTAGAAGACTTTTTGGCAAATTTTAACGTATATGAACCGGAGGGAGGCCCAAGAATAGCTACCTTCACGGGTACCAACCCCGGAACCATAATTGATTATATTTTTGTTACACCAGGTATTCTAAACAGGGTAATTTCTTACTGTACAGCGCCCTCCCATTATAGTGATCACAATCCTGTTCTACTCGAGGTAGCCTGGGGAGACGTCATGGGGCCAATTCCAGGGCCAGCTAGGTCAGAGCGCACTTTGCGCACCTCTGACCAAGGCAGAAGAGTCAAATGGGCTAAGGTGGTTCAGGAGAACTTTTATGCGGAAGTTCTCCCGAAAATTGAGGCTCAGGTGGCAGTATGCTTAAATACACAGGCCCAGGATCGCGAAATCATAGGGGCCTTTGAGTCAATCTGTGGGCAGGTGTCGCAGGACCTTCAGGCTAAACCTAAGAAGGGAGCGCCAATTAAACATCGTTGGTTCGATGCCTCCTGCTCAAATGCACATAGGTCTCTGATGTCTGCCCTGAAAAAAACACCTAGGATAAGGGATGACATTGTCAGATTGAGGAAAAACTACAAATTAGCTATAAAAACCAGACAAGAGAACATCAAACGGGAAGCTTGGGAGATCTTCCTTTCCGTGGCTGTCCTGAAGGATAGCCGGAAATTCTGGGAAATAATCAAACAGCCATTCCTCTCTGACCAAAACAATGAGGCTATGGACTGCGTCATCCCAGACGATAAATGGCTGGACCACTTTAAAAATGTATATGGGGATAACGATCGGGCAGGTCCAGTAGGGCCCTTGGCGACCCTGGATGCTACCCCTATTTATTTTCATAGCTCAGAGGTGGAGAAAGCTATTTTGGCTACAACTAAGCATAAGGCCCCGAGCTCTGATGGGGTGCCGGCTGATTTCTTTATACATTCCCCTAAGCTATGGGAGGGGGTTCTGGCCAATGTTTTCTCTGCCTTTAATGGCAACCCCACACCCTCCTCTTGGGCCATCTCTACTATCGTCCCTATTTTTAAGAAGGGCCAGCGGGATGATCCCGGGTGTTATAGGCCCATATCCCTCTTGGACTGTACAGTAAAGATCCTAGGTAGAGTCCTCTTGTCCAAACTAAGGGATAACGTAGAGAGTTGTGGAGGGTTGGCGGAGATCCAGTATGGGTTGAGACAGAAGAAAGGTACGATCGAGCAGTGCTCTAACTTACACCTGTTGATTGCGAAATACACGGTGGCCAAGGAGGGGTCCTTGTTATTAGCATTTATGGACCTTTCCTCGGCCTTCAACCTGGTGAACAGGTCTAAGTTATGGCTGACCCTGCTGAAGATGGGGATAGATGAGGCATTGGTTAAATTTATGGCGTCTCTACACCAAGAGCTCTTTTCTGCGGTGCGGGTCACCAACGAAGGAAGGTGTACGTCCCTCTTCAAGTCCATGCGGGGGGTCAGGCAGGGCTGTATATTAGCCCCCCTGCTCTTTACCATCTACATTAACGGACTGGGCGCCTATCTGGAGGAGGTCGAGGGTGACGTTCCGCGTGCAGGAGCGGTTAAGATCCCCGCGCTCCTGTACGCGGACGACGCCGTGTTGATAGCGCGCACTGGCGTCTACCTTCAACGTTTACTAAATGCTTTTGGTACATGTATGGACCAGCTAGACCTAAAAATCAACACAAATAAGTCACATACTATGGTTGTGGGTCGACAAAGTAGCAAGAGGAAAACAAATACTTTGAGTGTAAGGGCGAGGTTGTCTCCAGAGTCTCCACTTTTCCCTACCTGGGGGTTCTCTTTGATCAGAGAGGATCCTGGGGACCTCAGGTGAGGGCAAAGAGGTTGGCGGTGATTAGATCATCGGCAGCTCTCATGGGTTTTGCGGGCAGGTTAGGTGCTAGGCCCATGGAAGCGCTTTTGAAAATCTATAAAAGTAAACCAGTTGCCTTGGCCTCATATGGTTCACCCCTTTGGGGTTATGTAAATCTGGAACCAATTCAGAAAGCGGAGAACAGATTCATACGGACACTTCTGTCTGTTCCTCAGTCTACACCGTCTTATTCCATACAAATGGAGGTGGGCTTAGACTTCCTCACTGATGGGCTGAACATGGCACCCTTGATCTTTTGGTTGAAGACTTGGCTCAATGAAGATCTGCCACTCAACCATAAGATCATGGCTGATGTTTTGTCTTCAGACCGCTTTAAGAGGATTCCATGGTTGGCCTATCTGATGAAGGCGTTCTCAGACATGGGACGACCAGAGCTCTTTACTCCCCTAAAGACATCAAGGTCCAGGATATAGACTTTGTTAAAAAGCAATTTATGGGGAGGGCAAGAGCACGTCATGAGGAAAAGGAACTAGCGAAACCAGCGGTGAGGAGACACTATTTACTTGTTAATTCGTTTGCATTAGCACCTTATCTTGGTTTCGTCACTATGCCATTTCACAGGTTCCTTCTAATTAAGTTCAGGTTTAATTTGTTACATTTTTATTTGGGGAATTTTAAAACATGGGAAAAACCTGAACTAGCCCCCCCTGTAGTTGTGATCATTTTTCCACCCAAGACACCATGCACTTTGTTATGTTTTGCGGGTTTTATTTAGAGCCAAGAAAAAAATACCTGGTACCGGTTTTGAAGGAGGCTGGCTTCACACAAGTGAGACCAGCCCTGCTCTACTTACAATTACTGACGAACTTACGTACTACTTTTTGTATGGCTAACTTCTTGGTGGCTGCAGCTAAAATCAAAAAACATATTCATTAGATTAATGACCCCTGTAAAACTGTGTTAATCAAGATGCGAGTCCCTGGTGTTTTACTAAATGAACTATCTTTCATTAATCCCACGTATGCTCTGATTTGCTTGTTATTGTAAATGATCTGTAAATAACTGTACTGTATATATTTTAAAATGTATGAAATGTATGTCCCTATATAGTAGCTTGAATACATCTATATATTTGTGTCTCCATATCCTGTTTTTTGTCTTCTCAGGCAGATTAGGCCCACGAGGCATCGCTAGGCCCATATACATGAATTTATTTTCATCCTTGCCATAGTCTGAGCACGTGTCACCCTTGTCCTTATGTTTCCGACGAACTATCTGACTGACACCTTTTCTTATCTTTATACTTCTTCCCACTCACGAATTTGCACGATGTCTTGATGCATGAGGCTTCTTTCTTTTTATCTTTCTTTAAATTGACTTCTCCATCCCTGACCTCCAATGACTTTCTTGCTGGTTTCTCTTTCCGCCCGTCCCCTTGTTCCCAAGCTGACCACCATTCACCCGTACCGGAAGGCAATGGCTCAGTCCGCCGTCCATCTGGTTTGCTTTCTCCTCTGTTGCTCTTCTCCTTTCCTTTGCCCTTTTGGTCTCCGCACTTGACTGCTGTAAGATAGTAACTGGAGAACGTGTTGCGACCATTCGCTGGAGCTATGGGGCACGTCCTGGGCTACCCCATCTTTCTCACGCTACTCACCCTCCTCGCACACATCACTATCATAATCCAACAGCAACTCATCCTCCACTGCACCCCGTCCACAGCACTCTTCTTTCTCTCCATCATCCCCACATTCATTTTCGTTCCAAATGCCATCTCTGACACTCCTGCCACCATGAACCCACTCCCTCGATGTAGGGTTGGCCACCGTGAACCTCCCATGTCTTCCTGCCAACATCTCAAGGCCGTGGTGCACCTCGCTGGAATCCTCCCCCTTCTGTCAGCATTTGCCGCCGACCATGCCTTCGCCCCTCCCCCCTGGCTGCGCCAACCAAGGGTGTCCTATGCATCACCTTACCGTTGGGCCACAGGAACTCGCCCTGTATCCTCCCCATGACCCCCACTTGCTGAAACCCAAACCCACTTTCCCCTGCCCTGGCCTGTGGTCCCTGTCTCTAGCCTGGCTGCCTGTCCCTCCCCGGCCTTCCCTTTCTCAGCTTTCACTTTGGCTGCATTCTCTTTTTCTCGGGCCTCACACATGGCAAACCAGCGTGGCTCTGTCTCCTAGACCAGGTGGAGCTGTTCCCTGATTTGCGCCTCAATGTCTACGTTTGCCCATATGTTTTTTGGTGCCTCTGGCCTTTTTTATCCCTTGCCCCGGTATCCACATAGTGCCCCTTATTCCTGTCCTGTTGTGACCCTCCCGAGCCTTTCAATTTTTTAAGGGCGAGGCCTCTGGCCCCTTTGCACCCTCCTTGCTATTGGTGGTGGTGGGGGCGGGTCATGCACTTCCTGTGCCCCTTTTGGCTGCCCACTGCGTGTGCCCAGGCTGCCCTTGTCACCTATACGTTGGGCACCTGCCCTGCTCAGCGGTATTATCCCTTGTTGCCCGTTGCCTCCTCTGCGTCTCCGGGGTCGGGCAGCTCATTACCCTCTAGATGGGCTGGAAGGCGGGCGCCTCTCCCTCCCCCACCTGTCACCTCGCGCCCCTCCCTTGCCTGAATTGACTCACTTTTGTTCTGCCTCCCCCGCTCTTGGGGAGGCAGGATGCCTCCACGGCTGCAACGCCTCTCGACGGCAGACGCGATGGCTGTTTCATACCAACCCATGTATCCCCAACAAGCCAGGCCGCAGCAGGTCATGTTGGCCCGCCACTCCCAACGTCTGGAGTGTGGCCCTGATCTCGTTGGTGGAGGGGGAAGACATGCTCATCTCCCCGCCATTGTTCAAAGGCCCATACTTTGAGGAAATATAAATTTTATGGTCAAGTAATGTTCCCTAACGTGTACCCCACCGTCTCCATGTACCAGCTTAAAGTGCATGTAACTTCCCTCCTGTGCCAGCTATGAAGACGCAAATACATTTGCGTCCAACGTTAACATGTCCTCTTTCAGACCCACCCTGAATGGGTTGAATATTCCGTTTTTAAGTATGCTATGCCAACGTCTTTTTGTGGTGTACTTTACACGTTTTTCAGCTCTGGCGAAGTAGGCCCTGAATTCTGCCATCGAGCCTTTTTCTGCTTTCTGACTCTGAAAGCCTCAGCCCAGGCTGTCTCTGTACCCGTGACCTCTGCCTTACTCCCTGTGCGGCTAACGGCGCTTAGCTCAGCCTGCTGCCTGCCAAGACTGTATTCAACCTTCGAATTATCTGTTCCGCTCCTCGAAAATGCATTCCTACCTACTAGTTTAAGTAAACATCCCCCCAGCTGCAGAGCAAAGGGCCCGGCCTCACTGTCTCCGTGCAAGTAATTCATAGCCTCTGTTACCATGGTAGCCCCATGCCCCCTCACATCTCATGCAGACACTTAGACGCTTATACACGCACTCACAGTCAGTATAGAATAGCTTCTGCCCCAGAGACCTTCCTTTAGATAATATGGTTCCCAAACATCAGATATCAGATATGATAGAGGTACAAGTTGATCTGACATGCCAGACTTCTGTCTCTTTCCGCCAGTGTAAATGTCAAGTCCCCTGCACCCTCCAGTTCCACGTCAATCACACGTCATACAGCTGCGCGCGCATCCCGACCTCAGATTTCTGCTGACATTGCAAGATTCTGCTTTGTACCCACCTACTTGTGACACTTACATATGACGTTTCTAGCACACGCCTCTATGTTCACGCCTAGTTCACGCCTTCTAATTACGTATCACTACCACGTGTGTGCTCTTATCTTGTTTCTCTCAGCTGTTACGCCTACTGTATTGGTTTCTATTACATGATTTAAGTATATAAGCTATGTATTGTCAATAAAATATTGCTCTATCCCTTCCTGCACCCCAGTGGTGGCAGGAACACGATATCCGATCTGGTACCATGACCATTCCTTTTTAAGGAATAAAACCCCTAAGAACTCTAACACCACGGACTCTGCCTCTTTCTTTCCGATTGAGTTATTTTTGTTAAGTACTTACCTGCATAGAAATTAGGACGGTAAATCAAATATTTACCACATTATTTTGGCGCCCGAATAGGGACCCCTCCCCCACCCCATGCGCCGGTAGGTGCGTTGCAAGCTTTGCCCCCTGCCATCAGTCAAGACGGAACTACGCGTACCCGCAGGATTTCCTGTTTCTCCCTCTGGCCCACGGAGGTGACGGAGACTGCGATCAGCACCCAGACGAGGCGGTGAGGAGTGCGGAGGATCCCGACCAGAGCCTAGCCGAAAGAAGCAAGGTCCGAGGTGTCAAGAGGCCCACCAGTTTCCGAAGTATCCACGTGTCGAGTCGAGTCCAGTCCGGTCCGGTCCAGTCGAGTTTTCCGAGGCCTTCCGATTCCGTGCTTCCCGGTGAGTACCATTGCTGGGACGTATCTAGACGGGTGCATTATTATGTATCCGGTAAAGACGGGTTTGGGTACACAAACACGGTCTGCACTGTTTTAGACAGTGTATCTGTACTGTTTAGCAGTATATCCGGTATTTAAGTTCGTGCATTGTCTTCGACAGTGTATCTGTGCTGTTTAGCAGTACATCCAGTATCTAGGGTAGAAATCTATGTTCAAAATGTCTTTTCATGTGATTAATGTCGTGGTATGAGTGATTGTTTAATGTACATTATTGTGTTTTGTGTAATTAGTTGTATTCAGAGTTAAGTAGCAAGGATTGAGTATACAGTACTAAGTAAACAAGATGCCGTTTTTCAATAAGTTAAAGCAGATAGGAACTAGGAAAGGGATACTAGAGGAAGAAATTCCTATCCCCCCTAGGGACACGCCTGGAAATTTCATGTACCATAAGCATGGCATAGACGCCATATTGTATCTAGATTTATGGGCCGATTATACTAAGCATCTAGACGAGAGACACAGATGGCCTGTTACCGGAACATGGGATGCCGAGTGCATCATGAAGGTAGAAGAAGCACTATGGAAAAAGAAAGCCAGACAATCTCAGAAAGACGCCATAGAATTTTGGCGTAAAGAATCACATAAACGTGCTGAAAAAGCACTCCGTAGAGAAGACAGACATAGAGAAGAGTCAGATAAAGCCCGAGAGAACGAATTAGTTACTGAAGGAATCCGAGTAAAATCAGAACAAGTAGACCGCGCACGAAACAATCTTGTAAATGGCATGTATCTTGTGGCCGAGGGTTCGTCTGAAGCCACTTCAGAAATACCGAAAGATCTGCCGCCACCATTGGTTCCAACTAAAGTAAATCACAGGACTACTAAGGACATATTTCTGAATTCCTATCTAAACGATGTAGCACCCGCTTACACCAATCCACGTGCCCACGTCCCGCCTACTGACGGTGACGGAGATGGCAACCCGCCTCCAGACCATATCCCGCCATTACCGCAACAAGGTTCCCCCGTCCGACAGCCTGTCGTTCCTCCACCTCCACCACTTCCCGCACCTAAAATTAATATACCAAATCCGTTTTTGCCTGATCCTATTAAGAGACAAGTTCAAGTACACATACAGACTCCACAGAGGGATAATGCCCAAGCCTCCGCCTCAGGAAGTGCAACCGGGGGTTACCAGACCCCGCCAGCAACACACAGATTACACCTTAGGGACATGCAGAAGCACCCTACACTCCAGTCACCCCGTCTCGACATACTCAAAGAACAACTTCCAGTTTGCAGATACGATCCAGTACCCGGCAAAGACGATAGAATGTTGATAGCATCATTACGCTTGCGACAAGCTACAGATTACCTAGTGTTATTCTCAGGAATGACAGATCACCTAGATAGAATATATCATTTTGTCCAGACTGGGGAAAATCCTGAAAGTATTAAGGAGGCCCTGGCACATCAGAAAGTTGACACTCAAGCATATATATTACGTTTTTTCATAAATTGCTTAATAAGAGAACGAGACAGGCCTGAGACAGAACAGGATTAAATGGAAGCACTAAACAGGTGGGGTCAAAATATAGCCGAAGGAAAACATGATAAAGTGAATTGTATAGCTAGTATGTACAAGAAAATAAGAAAAGCAGTAATAGAAATACACGAAAAAGAAAAAGAAAATGCCTCCTCCGAGGAGGAGGAAGCACCTGAAGAACCAGAAACGACTACCGATACGATAGCGTATGTAGGTAAGGGAACTTACCTTAGGAAAGGCATTCGTCCAGAAAGCAAGAGAGTTTTTCTCTCTGGCATATCAAAACCGAATTCTCCTGAATATCTGTTTCAAGACACTGATAAAATGCTTAGAGAACGAATGGGGTACCATGTACTAAATTCTATGGATGAACAAGAACTAGCCCGGTCCGCAGTACTATGGGCTGACAATCCTAATATATACAATGATGACACAGTAGCACAGACATTTCTGAACCTATCCCCAGACGAGCAGAAATTAGCAGGTATATATATGATTCAGCACCTCCTCACGTTATACAGAAATAAACATTCTGATCCAGGTCCCTTACACGATACATTAGAAGCACTACTCATGGATAGATGGAGAGGCCTAAGTACCAAGTTAATACAAATAATTCTAGAACAACGGCACAGATATAACACTTTCTTAGGCCCACAATATGTTCCCGCTCCGCCCCCAGAAAGAAAAATGTATCATATGGAGCGTCTTGAAAGGCAGAATCCGTTACGGGAAGTACATCCGGTTATGGGTACCGATAATACCCTGAAACGTGTGTATGTACACACACCTCTGACCAAGTTAGAACTATTGGAGATGAAGAAACTAGTACCCTGTTACGATAAAGACCCTGCAGGTTTTCACAGAGAACTTAAAGACATGTTACTGATGGGAGATTACACATATGCAGATATCATGAAAATGTTAAAGGTACTGCTACCCACCGGCATCTACGAGAAACTGAAGGAAAATGGAGGTTGGAGACAAGAAGATTATATGGACAGAAATAGAAGACGAGGAGAAACTTCGTACTCCAGGGCTAGGCCTTGGGGAGAAAACTAAAGCATTACCAGGTTTGATAGTACAGGTTCTGCCAAGATTACTGACAACTAAAAAGGAAGACTGGGACGCAATCTCGGCCTGTAAACAGAAACACGATGAAGATACTAGTGACTTCTATTCAAGATTCGAGAAATGTTTCATTATTAATAGTGGCCTTAAACCAAGTAGCGAGTCGTACCCGCATCTTTTTGTATCAAAGTTAGTCGAGAATTCCCTGACAGCAGTTAAAAACCGTGTATATAAGGTTGAGAGTACATGGCAAGCAAATACGCCATCCCAGATGTTACAGATGTTACAATACCATCAGAACAGAATTAGAGAAGAACAGGATCATGAACAGAGACGCATGAAAGACACGAAAATGAAAATGTTAATGGCCCAGTCGGTTCCAGCCGACGGCCAGAGAAAGGGTACGGCCCAGACAGGAAATGCAGCAGCTCCCGTTAAAGGGACATGCAACTATTGCAAGCAGCCAGGTCACTACGTACATGAATGCCCAGTCCTGAAACACAATATAGCAACAGGTAAAACTAAGGAAAGACCGCATCCGCCTAGACAAGACCAGGGTCAGCAACAGACTTCACAGAATGCACAACATATGCATGCTCCACCACATACAGGACAAAACGTAGCGGTATCACAGTCACAGCAACAGCCACAGCCCATTGCCGCGACGCAGCAAGTTTCTCGGCAGATGTGCCAGTATGCCCAATCTGATTATCCCGATTATCAACGATATACATGAAACAGCCTAGAGAGGGAGGTTGGCTTGCCTCTTATTGAGGTTCCTGTAGATCAAGAGGGTCCTTATGTACACAGTCAAGTATTGGGAGAAGACAGAAAGTTTTTAATTGATACAGGGGCAAGCCGCACAACAATCAGCCATGATGAAGTCCCAGGGGCACCCCTCTCAGGCTTACAGAATGTTTCCCTTGGTTTTTCAGGACAGCCTATTGTAAATGAAGTATCGAAACCCGTCCCTCTGGCTGTGGGTCCATTATCACGTGTTACAGACTTGTTACTTACGAAATCATGTCCAGAAAATCTGTTAGGTATCAAAACATTGAAGGCTCTAGGAGCTGTGATATGTTGTTCTCCGGAAGGAGTTAGACTTTTCTTGCGTGACTTTAAGGGTCACTATGTATTACGAAAGTTTGATGTCAGATTGAAAAATGTACCGAAACACCTGTGGGCACAAGGCCCAACCGATGTAGGCTGCATGCACATTACGCCATACCGTGTTACACTCAAGCAAGGTGTTGTTTTACCCCGAATCAGACAATACAAGTTACCACCCGATGCTGTAGTGGCTTTACTGGAAATCATTGAAGAGCTCATTGCCCAAGGAGTGGTCGTAGAGACCGACTCCAATATCTGTAATTCCCCTATCATTCCGATTCTTAAACGTACTGATCCCAATGCACCGCCAGTATATCGGCTGGTGATTGATTTACGAGAACTGAATAAATGTATCGTTCCACAGTACCCTGTGGTTCCCGACATCTCTTCCCTATTGACTGCTATTGATTCAGAAGCAACGTTCTTTACTGTAATTGACCTCAAGAACGCCTTCTTCAGTTACTGTAATTGACCTCAAGAACGCCTTCTTCAGTGTGCCCATTGATCCAGAGAGCCAATACCTCTTCGGATTCAGTTTAAATGGACGAAGTTTCAAATTTTCACGCGCACCTCAAGGATTCACAGAAAGCCCCAGCATCTATAGTCAAGCACTGAAAAGACAACTTGATTGTATTCAAATGCCAGTTAACACCGCCTTACTGCAATACGTCGATGATCTGCTGATCACCGCACGAAGTGAGCCCGAATGTGAACAAGCATCACTGACAGTTTTACATTTTCTGGCCGACAAGGGACACAAGGTGTCTCCTTCGAAGCTACAATTCTGTGTTCAGCAAGTTGTGTACTTGGGTCACTTGCTGTCCAAAGTGGGGAGACAGCTCACTCCTGACCGTATCCAGTTAATTGTAAATATGCCACAACCCCAGACACAAAAGGAAGTGCGGGCCTTTATAGGCCTCACCTCGTACTGCAGACAATGGATTCCTCAGTATGCATTTCTAGCTAAACCACTCATTCAGTTGACAACACAGGAGGCAGCGACTTCGACTGCCCTTCCTTGGACTCAGGAACATACACAGGCCTTTGAGGAATTAAAGAAAGCTTTATGCCAAGCACCAGTTTTAGCGACACCGTGTTACAGCAAACCTTTTACACTTTTTGTTACAGAACGTGATGGTACAGCGTTGTCTGTCCTCACTCAAGATCAAGCAGGATCACATAAGCCTTGCGCTTATTTTTCAAGTACATTGGATTCAGTAGCCCAGGCACTCCCTGCGTGCTTAAAGTCAGTAGCAGCAACGGCCCTAGCAATCAGACAGAGCGACTCAATTGTTTTAGGACATCCATTAACAGTACAAGTTCCACACTCTGTAGAGGTTCTTCTAAACCGAACCCAGACTCAACACTTGACTATAGCACGACTGACAGGTTATGAATTAACGCTATTCCAGCCACACATAGAAATCAGACGCTGTAACATTCTGAACCCAGCAACATTGTTACCTTCGATTATGACAAATTCAGCCCCGCATGATTGTATAGAGATCATTAATGCAGTAACAAAGCCCCGACGAGACTTAACAGATGTTCCATTGACAAATCCAGACCTGACACTTTACGTGGATGGTTCATGTATGAGAACAAGTACAGGAGAATTAGTGGCCGCGTATGCAGTGACCACTGAAACTGAAGTTAAAGAAACATATCGTATTGATACACTGTCCGCTCAAGCGGCAGAGCTCATTGCTCTGACCCGAGCCTGTATACTAGCCAAGAACAGAAATGTTAACATATACACTGATTCCCGTTATGCTTTCGGAGTCGTACACGACTTCGGAGTGTTATGGCAAGAACGAGGTTTTTTGACCTCTCACGGTGCCAAGATCCAACACGGTCCCCTCATTCAAGCACTGTTAGAAGCAATACATCTGCCTTCAGGCATATCTATCATGAAGTGTAAAGCACATACTAAAGTTACAGATTCTGTTTCCCAGGGTAACGACCTGGCAGACCAAACAGCAAAACATACAGCATTGACTCACATCCAGACAACTGACGTGAGAAGATCATAGTACCGACACATTGTATGACAGTCAGGGATCCCACACTAGATGTAATCGATATTCAGACACATGCTACTACAGAGGAAATAAAGAAATGGACTGAACTAGGAGGGATTCAGACAGATCAAGGTTGGATGACGAAGGGAAAATCTACATGGTTTCTCCCCGACTCTATGGTTCAGGTCATAATAAATACAGCACATAGTCCAGCACATCTAGGAGAAAAAGCTATGTTAGACAGTTTACAGAATCTCTGGTACAACAAACACTTACGAGCAGCAGCAAAACAGAAAGTGCGTACTTGCATGATCTGTTGTCAGTTCAATCCAGGAAAAAGCGTCCCTGTAGAGCAAGGTGGATTCCATCCTCCCGATCACCCTTTTGAAGTCCTCCAGATGGATTATATCCAGATGGACCGTTGTCGAGGATTCAAGTACGTCCTCGTAGTTGTTTGTGCACTTTCCCGTTGGACCGAAGCATATCCAGTCCCAGATTACACTGCTCCGACCACTGCCAGGCAGCTGGTTCGAGAATTCTTCCCACGGTACGGCTTGCCTCGTGTCGTGTACTCAGATAACGGACAGCCATTCTCATCCGAGCTCATGAAACAGGTTTCCCTCCTGCTAGGATATCAGTGGAGATTCCATTGTGTCCGACATCCCGAAGCCGCTGGCCTTGTAGAAAGGCATAACCAGACACTGAAAACACGCCTTGCTAAAATCTGTAAAGAGAAAGGGGTCGACTGGATAGTCGCCCTGCCCGTTGCACTGTTCTACATGAGAATGGTCCCCCATTCGAGATCAGGACTATCCCCGTATGAAGTGGTCTTTGGACGACCACCGAATATGTGGGGGACGCCCATACCTAAGAAAATAACCGATGTTGATTGTAATATGCTGACAGATTACCTTGCCTCCTTGATGTCTGCACTCCAATCATGTCGTTCACAGGTTGCCGCAGCCTTTCCTGACAACACTGATGTAAAGCCACATGATGTCCGTCCTGGAGATACGGTGTTAATTCGAAATTTCGACAGGAAAAGCCCGCTGGAGCCCCGCTGGAAAGAGCCGAAGATCGTCCTTCTTACCACGAGGACCGCCATCAAAGTGGAAGGCCGAAAGGGGTGGATCCATACGAGTCATATTAAAAAATGTAATGAACTGTTGCCAGAAACTGACTCGTCCACCCCCTCAAAGGACTGCCTCGATACTAAAGACTTTAAAGTTCCAAAAAGAGAGAAAACTCCCCAAGAGGAGTATCGAACAAAACTCCGATCTAGCAAGTCAGACAGTTTAATTGTTTAAGTCCTCCCCTAGGTGAATCGGTTAAATAGTTTCTGACATGTATCCCCTAGATCGAGATAGAGAGAGAGAGAGACAACTCAAGAAACGTACATATTGTAAATCACTCCGCAGTCACTGTATAGTGACATTATTGATTATGTTTTTTCTAAGTCTTCTGATTATTGTTGCCAGTATATTGCTTCCCATATATTACCCTATCTTCAAGCGTGAACAATCTGCTTACAATGTCACTGCCGAACATTCTTTTAGTGAATTACCTCCGCATGAACTATCTTACAGACTTGCGCTGCGCAACAACACATTCATTAGTATGTTACATCACTCCCATCAGACTAATAATGCTACAAACTGTTGGATATGTGGCCGACTCCCTCCCTACCAGAAATACAAGGGAGTTCTGCCCCTCTTTCCGTACCCGTTCACTCACAATGGCTCCTGTGGTGCATGGTTTAGAATAATTAATTCCTTAGATCCTGATATTGCTGTTTTCGAAGGAAACTGGGTTTGGGGAAACTTGAACTTAGTTCTGCTTAACGCCTGTTACCCTGACAAGAAGGGACTTCCCATTAGAATAGGAACTGATCTAGAAAATGAAGTATATGGATTAGGTAATTATACAATTAACCTTATGATTCTTACTGTTGAATCCGAAGCTGTACCTGTTCTCCCGGCTATGTCAGTATTACCAGTTACTGGTGATTTATGTGTCAGAAAGAAGGGTTCAGTACACTTAGGTCATAGTAAATGTACTACTGTGGTCGAATTCAGTGATCAAGGCAAGTCTTCCTTTCGAGCTACTCGTCATTCCTACTTTGTTTGTGGCCATACCGCATACATACGCTTACCTCCAGATTGGGATGGTACCTGTTACATTGCATTCCTCCTGCCACCTGTTTTTCTAGCGCCTCCTGACTATCACAGAAATACAAATCTAGTAAAGAATAGACTCAGAAGAGATCTCCTGATTGTCGACTATACTGAAACGGCATGGGAGCAATACACAGATTTCAATAAAGGATTCTTTTTCTTCACAGGCCCCGTCCAAAATAGTAAACTAATACGCAGATTAACTAGAACACTTGAAGCAGTAGTGAATGAAACTGCCTCCGCTCTAGGCAACTTAACTGAGGAGCAGTCCGCCATGCGGGTTGTTGTTCTTCAGAATCGTCTTGTTATTGACGTCATCTTGGCAGATAGAGGCGGAGCTTGTAAGGTCATCGGGTCAAGTTGCTGTGTTTTCATTCCAGAAAACGCGCCAACGGTATACCAAGCTATTACACGTCTTCATAAAATTGCAAGTTTGATACATCAGAATCCAGGCACCTGGACTTGGTCCGGTTGGTTCTGGACAACGTTGACCACTTGGGGATGGAAGATCCTATCCTTCCTAGGCATTGCCCTTGTCATAGTATTCAGTTGCTGCCTGTGCCTACAGTGCGGGCCAGCGATTTGTGGTCTGTGTGCCACATCGTGCATTGCACATTCTAGTTTACACTCAAAACGCGAAAAGAAGAAAGAAGAGCAAATGATGTTACAAGAACAGACTGATCGATTCATGAGGATCGATATATCATGAAGGGTCCGTAGGGAACAAGGAGGGAATGAGGAAATATAAATTTTATGGTCAAGTAATGTTCCCTAACGTGTACCCCACCGTCTCCATGTACCAGCTTAAAGTGCATGTAACTTCCCTCCTGTGCCAGCTATGAAGACGCAAATACATTTGCGTCCAACGTTAACATGTCCTCTTTCAGACCCACCCTGAATGGGTTGAATATTCCGTTTTTAAGTATGCTATGCCAACGTCTTTTTGTGGTGTACTTTACACGTTTTTCAGCTCTGGCGAAGTAGGCCCTGAATTCTGCCATCGAGCCTTTTTCTGCTTTCTGACTCTGAAAGCCTCAGCCCAGGCTGTCTCTGTACCCGTGACCTCTGCCTTACTCCCTGTGCGGCTAACGGCGCTTAGCTCAGCCTGCTGCCTGCCAAGACTGTATTCAACCTTCGAATTATCTGTTCCGCTCCTCGAAAATGCATTCCTACCTACTAGTTTAAGTAAACATCCCCCCAGCTGCAGAGCAAAGGGCCCGGCCTCACTGTCTCCGTGCAAGTAATTCATAGCCTCTGTTACCATGGTAGGCCCATGCCCCCTCACATCTCATGCAGACACTTAGACGCTTATACACGCACTCACAGTCAGTATAGAATAGCTTCTGCCCCAGAGACCTTCCTTTAGATAATATGGTTCCCAAACATCAGATATCAGATATGATAGAGGTACGAGTTGATCTGACATGCCAGACTTCTGTCTCTTTCCGCCAGTGTAAATGTCAAGTCCCCTGCACCCTCCAGTTCCACGTCAATCACACGTCATGCAGCTGCGCGCGCATCCCGACCTCAGATTTCTGCTGACATTGCAAGATTCTGCTTTGTACCCACCTACTTGTGACACTTACATATGACGTTTCTAGCACACGCCTCTATGTTCACGCCTAGTTCACGCCTTCTAATTACGTATCACTACCACGTGTGTGCTCTTATCTTGTTTCTCTCAGCTGTTACGCCTACTGTATTGGTTTCTATTACATGATTTAAGTATATAAGCTATGTATTGTCAATAAAATATTGCTCTATCCCTTCCTGCACCCCAGTGGTGGCAGGAACACGATATCCGATCTGGTACCATGACCATTCCTTTTTAAGGAATAAAACCCCTAAGAACTCTAACACCACGGACTCTGCCTCTTTCTTTCCGATTGAGTTATTTTTGTTAAGTACTTACCTGCATAGAAATTAGGACGGTAAATCAAATATTTACCACAACTTGTGAAAACTCTTCCCTCAACAAATTAACTTTTTCCTATGTTTAAACCCTCCTACCCCAGTGATGCACATGGACCGGACCCTTATATGCAGCAAGATGACCCACCCCTTACCCCCTGAAACAACCTATCCCCACCCATGTCCTGTCTAAGCACAAATTCCCCCTGGAGAAAGACTAGACTGCATCTTTTTTTCCCAGGGGGATGTCATTTGATAGAAATTTCCCAGCTTTGTTGAAACTGTACATATTTAAAGTGATTAGTACTGCTCAGAGGCACTTGCAGTATATTGTTTTTTTAAACCATTTTGTGTTTTTACATAAACTAATTCTACAACTGAGTTACTTATAAAGAGGTTAACTAGGTTATATTACCTTTACAGTCAAGAAGCACATAACAGTATAAATATTTCATAAAGTATTTTCTTTGTTTACTTTTTTTGGGTATTAATTGTAGTACACAATGGCACCTGTCAGATAAAGAAAGGCTGATATTCAGCCAAAAAGATTCTCTGTTCTGTTGAAATGCCCAAGGAGACCTGATTCAAGAAATGGGTTTATCATATCCTGCCTTTAAGTGCTGACTCACTCTTGGATTTGCATTGGGTGATCCTGTGTGTGTGTCTATATATATATATATTATTTTTTGTTATTATTCTTTTTTTTTTAAACAAAGGACGCCACACTCTGGAATCTTGAAATGTGTAATTTATTACAGATTTATAAAAAGAAGAGGGGCTCCTTTTAAACCCAAGGAGTAGGGCACTATACAGTGAATAAAAAGAATATCCTTTGGACAAGGCAGATTTTATACAGGCAAAAATCCCTCCATATATAACATTCAAATCTACTTGCCCCCTTTATCACACTCATTCGTCCATACTAAGGAAGATTGAACTACATATAGTCAGCAGATAAACAATACAAAATAGGTGTTAAAAAAATACAAATTAATTTATTAATTTTCCAAAATACAGATAAAAAAGGACAGAAAATCAATAAACATGATTTCTCGCAGTATTCATTAGCAGCAGTCCTTAATGCAAAACAATACCATAAAATAATAAAAAAAACAGGGCAATAAAAAGACCAGAGTCATTAACACAGACAAGTACAATATGTCATTGAAAGATTTACACATCCGTAATAACAATACATGGGGCGTGGAACCTGTGGTTTTATACTCGTTGGCCACCGCCCGTGTTTACAGATTGTGTAGTTAAATGGGCGTTGACTCGTTTCGATGGTAAATTATATCTCCATCTTTCTCAAGACCAAACACTTGACTCGCTTATATTTATAAACTTGCAAATAACCAGTTAAACGCCTATTGTTGGTGAGGCAGGCCACCATCCGTGTAATAATCCGGTATTTTTCTCTTAACTGGGGGAGCGGACTCCTATGGTGGATCCAGACATCCCTACAGTTTATATTTCTTTCACTTATACTTTTCCTTACAAGTTGGTAGGTTGTAACTGATATGGCCAGGTTGTATCATTTAAGTCCATACATAACATAAAACTTGCTCTCAAAATAAAGCACTTATAATTTAGAGATGGACCGTCTCAGAAGATCACAAGGAATCCGCCTTCATGGTTTCCCTCTTATAATTAGGGTTTTCAGCAGTGCAAGTTCCCGCGTACAGTCGGTAACCTGCAAACAGTGTCCGTCCATCTCTGAATTATAATCACTTTATTTTAAGAGCGAGTTTTATGTTATGTGTGGACTTAAATGATACAACCTGGCCATATCAGTTACAACCTACCAACTTGTAAGGAAAAGTATAAGTGAAAGAATGAAAAAACTGTAGGGATATCTGGTGTGAAAAAAATAAAACAATGACTGATAATATGGGTGCATAAATAGACAACCTATTTCTAATCTGGGAAGGAGTTGAGGAAGAACCAGAACTTAATGCACGTTCTGCTTGTAAACACCGTCAGGAAATAGCAGACTTAATTACTGATAACAATCTAGATGTTCTGTTCATAACAGAGACTTGGATGGACGATGCATCTGACCCCGATCTAGTAATCGCCGTGCCGCAGGGCTATAAGGCTCACCGACAGGATAGACAACGGAAAAAGGGTGGAGGACTAGCAATTATAGCTCGAGAAAGGTTCTCAGTTAAAACACTCCCCATTCCAATTATTACATGTGAAGCCCTGCAGTTTGCCATCAAGCTTACCCCCCTTATCAGTTTCAATGGAATACTGGTATATCAATCACCGGGTGCAAGGGCGGCGTTTTTAGCCGACATTGGTACCTTAATGGAATCATTAATAACGGAAGAGTCGTTCACCATAATGGGGGACATGAACTTCCATCTTGAAAAAAAAGATGATAGGGACACCCGAGCACTTATTACCGACATGGCCACATGGGGGCTAAGACAAATGATTACAGATGCCACCCACCAAGCCGGACATACCTTAGATTGCATTTTCTCCAATATGAAGAGTCTACACATATCTAACATCCAACCGATGTCTTGGACCGACCACTACGCTGTATTCAGTAGACTCAATATTGGAGAAAAACTGAAGAATGCGAGCAATAATCAGACCCCACGATCTGTTAAAGTCTGGAAAAACATAAACCAGACTGAACTAAAAAATCTTCTGGATAGTACCTGCCTGTTGCCGTCTATGGACCCAAAAACTGCTACCCAACAATATCATGATTGGATTGCCCACGCCACGAATATGTTGGTACCAACCAAGACTTTATCAAGTAACAGAAATACCCCAACCGCGCCATGGTACACAGAAGAATTAAGGAGACAAAAACAGCAGAATAGAAACAGGGAAAGGCAGTGGCGAAAAAATTATAACATTGAGGACAAGGCAAAGTACAAAGAGTCTTTGAGTACTTATAAAACCATGATAACAGAAGGCAAAAAAACGTTTTTCTCAGCTCAAATTGAAAATGCCAAAAATTCAAGTAGGCAACTGTATGATATCACCAGATCCTTGTCAGGCAATGCCCCCGATCTGATCCCGCCTCCCTCCCAATTTCTCCGTGATGAATTGGCAAAATTCTTCTTTTTGAAAGTGACCGATATTTATCAGGCCTTCTCCTCGCGGCCCACAATATCTGCCTCATTGGCTCCCCTTATGGATAACGCCTTGACAAATTTTAACCCACTCAATACAGACCAAATAAAGGCTCTGGTCTTCACCATCAAATCTGGATCGTCATTAGACCCTTGCCCTCTATCAGTACTCTCTCCGGTGATGGACACTCTCATCCCGGTCATTACCGCAGTCTGCAATTCGATACTGGCCTCTGGAATCTACCCAGATTCCTTAAAGAATACTCTGGTGAAGCCCCTGCTGAAAAAAGAAAACCTCGACAAATTAGATTTAAAGAACTATAGGCCCATTGCAAGTCTTCCATTCCTAGCCAAGGTGACAGAAAAGGCCATGAATCACCAGCTAGTTGAACATCTAGAGAAACACTCCCTCCTGGATGATTCGCAATTCGGCTTTCGGAAATATCACGGCACGGAAACTGCTTTAATTAAAGCCGCCGATGATATTAGGACCATCAGAGACCAGGGAGCAACGGCAATCTTAGTAATGCTGGATTTATCTGCCGCTTTCGACACGGTCGACAATAAGATCTTACTCGACCGTGTCGGAAAGAATGCCATTCTCCTTACTGCAAGGGATCTTATTGCATCCTTCCTGGCTGACAGAACCCAGGCAGTCACCCTGGGCCCATATCAATCAGTTGAGATGTCGCTCCCATGCGGGGTCCCACAAGGCTCATCCCTAAGTCCGACACTATTTAATATATACGTGTCGGACCTTGCCAATGTCATCAGAGCATACGGGATGAGCATAACCTCATACGCCGATGACACTCAACTGGTCCTAGCCATTAAAAACAATGGACCAGAGGTGGCAGAGCGCTTCCAATGTGGAATGCTAGCTATCGAAGAATGGATGGCAGCGAACTGCCTTAAGCTGAACTCCGGTAAAACGGAGGTGCTTATTTTTGGACCTCTTTCTCCTGACTGGTCAGCAACCTGGTGGCCTGCAGCTATGGGTGACCCCCCCAGGCCGGCCTCTAAGGTTAGGAATTTGGGCATAGTCTTTGATGGTGACCTCAACTTTCTAGCTCATGCAAACAAGGTAGCAGCAACAGCCCACCACAAGCTAAGGATGATCAGAAAAATTCTCCCATTTTTACCGGACTCTGCTGCCAAAACCCTGGTCACCTCCCTAGTGCTATCGTCCCTAGATTACTGTAATGGACTGTTTCTAAATGCTCAGGTAAGGGTTATCACCAAGCTTCAGACTATTCAGAATGCAGCTGCACGTCTGCTCTCTGGGACACCTAAGTTCACTTCCATAGCAAACACCATCAGGAAATATCATTGGCTGACCATCTCCAATCGAATTAAATTTAAATCCCTGTGTATTGTATATAAAACACTGAACGATTCAGGACCTCGGTACTTTAAGGACCAGTTCAGATTCTATAAACCAACCAGACAGCTTTGATCGGTCAATCTAAACTTACTAGCCACCCCACGATCAAAAACTGTCTCTTGGGGGGACCGTCGCTTTTCGGTTGCAGCATCTAAGCTGTGGAACTCTCTACCCCAGCACATTAGGATGTGCCCTTCCTTGCTACAGTTCCGTAAGGGCCTCAAGACGTGGTTGTTCGACCAATAAACGGTCAGCACTTGGCGAGCTCGTGGGAGGATCTAGGGAACAATCTAGCGCCAAGACGCCTATGGGCAATCGCGCGCTTAACAAATGGCAAAAATAAATAAAATAAAATAAACTCTTTTAAGATCTTTTAATGAGAATACATTTCATCTAAAATTCACCTACAATATAAACCATCAGGAAATTGAGTTTTTAGACACATGCATATACATTAACAATAAATCAATCAAAGTACTTGTAAAGAGCGCTTCTTACCCGTGAGGGTCTCAAGGCGCTGAGGGGAGGGGGGGTGCTGCTACTGCTCGAAGAGACAGGTCTTGAGGAGTCTTCTGAAGGCGAGTAGGTCCTGGGTCTGCTGTAGGTGGGTAGGGAGGGTGTTCCAGGTCTTGGCGGCGAGGTAGGAGAAGGATCTGCTGCCGGAGGTCGTTTGTTGGATGCGGGGGACAGCGGCAAGGGCGAGGCTGGCAGAGCGGAGCTGGCGGTTGGGGGTGTAGAAGCTGAGTCTGCTGTTCAGGTAGGCTGGTCCGGCGTTGTGGAGTGCTTTGTGCGTGGGTGAGGAGCTTGAAAGTGATCCTCTTGTCAACGGGGAGCCAGTGTAGGTCTCTCAGGTGGGGGGTGAGGTGGCTGCTGCGGGGGACGTTGACGATCAGTCGGGCGGAGGCGTTCTGGATGCGTTGTAGTCGTCGTAGATGTTTGGCTGGGATTCCTGCGTAGAGAGCGCTGCCGTCGTCCAGTCGGCTGCTGACGAGGGCCTGTGTCACTGTTCAATAAAGAGATCTGTGCCACCATATATCACAAACCTACAGCATGCAACAGCATTCTGGTGGCAGATCACATAGTGGAATGTACCCTATGGGGAATATCTACGTGCCCGAAGAAACTGCTCTGAGGAGGAAGAATGTATGTTACAATTGGAACAAATGTATAGCAGATATCCAACAGTGGTCCTGAATAATGTGAAATCAAGAGCTGTAAACAAAAGAAGAGAGGACCAACTATATTCCAAACAGCTCGAGATTAATTTACAACATTCATAATCTCCATAATGAGTAAGTGTAATACACTTACATCTGGCCAGAAGGTTCTGTTTGTACCCGTGATCAAGGCTTGTAAACGCAGAAACGCATTGGGCTAGTTAGGCCATGAAAATAAACCACACACACACACACACGCACGCACGCACACACGCACACACTTGCAAGGCTCTTCAAAACCGGAACAGGCCAGATATAGACGTAAGACTAAAGGATCTCGTCCTACTTTTATGTCTGGCCTGTCCCGGTTTATGCTTCTCAAACTCTGGTCTCACCCCAGGGAAGAGTAGGTCAAGCAGTGTTAGGCGGCCCTCTGTCCACTCAGCTTCGCATCCAAATATTTGCCTTTGCTGACCCGCCCCCCTTTGATAACGCTGCCAATGTTTTCTTTTAATTTCTCCTGCTCATACAAACCTGCCTTTCCTATTTTCCCCTGTTCAATGAACTTTGGTCTGAGCGAAGGTTTGACCTGTTTTCAACATTTTTTGCGCCCACGGTTGCCAGTAATCCCGCTCTCCCCAGGCCTACCGAGGGTATCTCTGCTGCCTTCTACAATGAGGTAAGCTTGGGGAGTTTGTTTACACCTGGATTTCGATTCACCATGTTCTGCCTGGGGAGGGGGTCGGAGAGTGAGGGGGGGGAGCCATTGAGACACTGAGATGGTGGTGGGTGCAAAGGCTACAGGACTTCTGCCAAAACTGATCAGACAGGCTCAGATCAATAACACTTGTTTGGGGGGTGCTTTGGTGTGGGTGGGCGGTATCCACAATGGTTTCACCCAAAATGAGCATGTCCCGCAGTGTTTTTCTCTATTCAGATTCCATAACTTGCTTCAAAGGTCTGGACTCTGCTCTCGATCCTGGTACCTGCCCTGCATTTTTTGCCCCGTGATAGAACTTGGGGAACATGTTTCTGAGGTTCCTCACAAGTTTGGGTTTTGTTACAATTGTGTACAATTTAATGCACGACCCCCGCCTCTCAGCACCGCTACTTTTAATAGCTTATTATAAATACATGAAATAAAGTTTAAGTGCTCCATTCTTAGGGCTGGGATAATGCCACTGCTTGCCGGAAGTGTCGTTTTCATTTTAGACAGGCTGCCATTTGGCGTTTGAAGTGTCAATCATCAGGAGTGATGGAATTTTGTGGCTTTATATGGAGGGGTGAATACCGCGAGGCAAAGCCCACCTCCAGCCCCCACCAATCACCACACTGCGCGCAGTCCCTCATGGGGGGGGGGGGCAGAATGTGGGCAGCACAAAAACCCCTCACGTCTTTGGTGAGTTTAGTGTTTTGTGTTGAGGCATGAACAACGTCTACATTTCAGGTTTCAGCTCTCCTTTTAGGTCTGGTATTAGGACAGCTTTAACTCCCTGCCAGAACTTATGTAATGAATGAAACAAGGCACCAGCAGAAGTCATGGTGACACACATGTTCTCACCAGAGACCCTACTTTTTCACGTTGATCATTTAAAGCAGAAGTGTCCCAAGGCGATAAGTTCACAGTGGTGAATTTGTGAGTGGTTTGGACTAAAAGTAATTTGGGTGAACAAGTCTGTTAAAGTAAGAGTCTCATTGAGAATATGCAGTAGTGACATTCAGCTTCCAGAACACAGAGTCACACCAGTGTAGTATTCGTGCCAGTTGTGTGTGACTGTGCATAGAGGTGTGGAACTCACATTGAATGAGTGAGACAATGATAAGAGACCCAGGTCCAATGAGTGAGACTGCGCTCCTAGGAGAGATGGCTGCACCTAAGGGCGGACGCGTGCACCAGTCCTCGAGACAGGCAGCTAGTGATTGGGACTGAGCTCTCGGGTCAGTGACTCACGCCCAATGAGTGAGTTGCATTTGCAGAAGAGAGGCAAATACAAATAAGTAAGGCTGTGCAACAAAAAATGAGACTCACACCCAGTGGGTAAGAGTCAAACATTTAATCCTCATAACCAATACATGAGACTGTCTCCAGGTCATGAGTGTTGCACCAAGTGAGAGAGTGTGCACCAAGAAGTGGTACTCACTCCCAAAAGAGTGGGGCTGAGCTCCATCAAACAGTGAGGGACACAGGGATCCAAGAAGGAGACTCACACACATGTGCGGCTCAGACCCAACACGTGAGATTGACAACAGGTCAGTGAGGCTTCTATTCCCCAGTGTTGCCTCTCTGTCCCTAGTTCTTTCATCACTTGCCCTATGCCTCTGCTCCTTAGACTCCTGTGCATAGATGCAGCTTAGGCCTCATGCAAAGTCCACCTCTCCGTAAATGGAGCCAGTAGTACAAGTCGTTTAATGTAATAGATGGATGCATGCATGAATAAAGACATAAATATAGAGAGTTCTAAAAAATCCAGAAGTACCATGCCTAGTAAATGCCTCTCAGCTGTGCTCTTCCTCTTCTAGGCCTGGGTGGCTCTGGTTGTCTTGGTCCTGACACAATCCTTATTTATAATCCTTTAAAGGTGCTATTTGTTGATTTTTTTTAAATATATGATGCTTCCCTATATATGGAGACGGGTGGGGCATGGTGGTGGTGGGAAGAGTGTGTGGGTGTGATCGTGAAACCTCTGCCTAACCTGCACCCTCTCTTTTTGCAGCGTGTACTTCTCTGGGGCTTCCACCTTCCTCCTACTCTGCTCATGGGCGATGGCATCTAGTGGGCCAGAGACTTCCCCCAAAGTGTTGCCATCACCCGCCAATCAAGACACTTGCCATTGGAGTCAAAATGAGTCCTGGAACCTCACCACACCCGGACCTTACCCAGCCACCCCACAGCAGGCCCTGAGTGATGCTGGCGAGATGCGGGCTAACTCACACGACGCTCTGCAGGTGAGTACCACGAGGAGCCCAAGCTGTCCATCCCATCTCTTTGTGTGGAGCTTATCCTGCTGTCTGTCCACGTGTAGCAACCATGATCACAATGGCAATCAGATCCATGCCAGATTTTATTTAAGACATGTTCATTTATCTAAATGTGGATATGCTAAAAATCGGTCATTTATCCTGACCTCCAGGATCGACTTTGGGGAACCCTGCATTATTGTGTTATTTCACCAAAAATGGTGACCTTGGATGAAGTAAGGCAAATTGAAACTGTAAATGTTTCAGGGGCCAAAATGATCCGATCAGAAAAGTCAGAGACACCAGGCCTCTGACAGGAGCCGTAAGGGGCTGCCCAGAATAGCGTTGCCCAGCCCTCACGCACCCCCCTCAGCAGCCCGGGAGCATACATTGTGCTCCTTGAAGCCACAAGTGTGCCTTGAGCGCACTGGCATAACAAAACATCAGGGGGCCCCTTCAAGTTAAGGTGAGGGGAACTCCATTACCCATTCCCTAATTGCCTTGCTGTTTCTGAAGGTTTGATTTGTTTGCTGCTAGCCTGCCCTGGGGGGTCCTCTTTGAGGTGAACAGGGGGCGGGGGGGGGGGGGCACCCGCACCGTGAGGATGGCGGGGTATCCGTTACCAGTAGCAGCTCTTCGTGAGAGTGCTGCAGGGCGTCGGGGCAGGGTGGGGGGTAGTAAACTCCAGCATACGGCCGAACAGAGGTAAGTAAAGAAATTAAACTAATTACATTGCGCACGCTGCAACGCCAAATGGCGATGCGTCTCGCACACTGTAATTCGTTTTATTTATTTATTTCTTTACTTACCTCCATTCGGCCACATGCCAGAGTTTACTACCCCCCACCCTGCCCCTGCCCCGCCCCACCGCCCCGCAGCACTCCCTCGAGGAGCCGCTACAGTCCATTACGCCCCTACTTGGGCCCCCATCACCCCACCCCGACTCCCAACTGGATTGGCAGTTCCGCATACACCTTCCGCCAGCTCAGAAGGTGTGGGTTCCAGCCTGTATGGATAGATTGAACGGGGGTGGCGGGTCCCCCCTACACAACCCTTCCATATAAACCAATCTTCTTCCCTTTCCTAGTGGTGATTTCCATACAGGATAAAACATGATGAGTTATGTTGCTTTTTCTTCTATCATTTGCCATATTCTAGTTTTGTGCTTTTCCTTTAATTTTCTTGTTCTTATTTTTTCTTTTCTCTGATGTTTTCATTTTCCATCTCCTTGAATTCCCCAGACACACCAAGGAGCGCCTGCTTGGGAAGGGAATCCTCGCCATTTCAATCCCACTGGCGAACCATGGATCCAGCCAGAGAGGGGCCAGCCCAGGAATGGGCACAATCAGGCGTCCGGTAAGTGGGTGACCCGTTTACACCGTTGCTCCTCTCTCAAACATATTACAAATCAAGGGAGTAGCCAGGACATTAATATAACCCCCATTTTGATCCATACTTCAAATGGCATCGGGTGAGCGAAGGGAGTAAGCTCTCCCACCCTTGATGAGGTCCCTTCATCCCACCTTGTGGCCATCTTTCTCTCCATCCTTTACGCCATTCCCACATCCCTTCATCTATCCAGCTTTTCACGCTTCCATCCATCTCATCCATCCTTCCTTCCTTTACCATTCTGGCTATCTCCCATTCAACATTTCCCTCTTCCATCCATCCTTCTATCCTTCCACCCACACTTCCAGCCATTCACCCATCCTTTTCCCAACAATTCATTTTGAACCACCTATCATTTCACCCTCCTTTTATCGATTCACTCATCCACCCATCCATCCTTCCAGACTTTCATTCATCGATCCACCATTCATCCAGACTTTCATCATTCCCACCAGTCATTCTTTCACCAACCCAAGCAAATGTTGTTTCATGCTTCCTCCATCAGTCCTTTCTCCCTTGTATCCATCTTTTAATGATTTTTGTGTCATAGTTTCTTTCTTCTTTTCATATGTCCTTCACTCTTCCTTCCAGCACTCTCATGGCACTCTCAGTAGTTAGTGGTCCCAAGTGCAAGGAAGGAAATGGGCCCCATCAAGAAAGAGGGTTCAGTGGGTCCTTCAGGGTTCTGGGCACAAGTGCCACTGGGCCATATGTATCAAGCCTTTTTTTCGTTTTGCAAACGGGCAGATTCTCAGAATCGGCCCGTTTGCGAATTGGAAAAAGCCTTGTGGGATGTAACATCCCAGAAGGCCATTGCAAAATAGAGAATTACTGATCACCATGTGCAGGTGTGCACTAAAGTTTCATTTATTTATACTAATAAATTAATTGTAGAATTGTGCAAGCACTAATATCTCTTTTTCTGCTAACGTCCTGTACATTTACTTTTTATTTCTTGTGTAATACATTTCAATTTTCGTCACCTCTGCGGAGAGAAGTACTTTTTCTGCAGGAATGTTATGACGCTATGTTCTTGTGAGTGGCACATTATCTGTTGAAAAGGTGACACTTTAGGGGCTGATTCCGATCTCGGCCGGAAGGGCTCCGAACCATGTTCAGGGCCCTTCCAACTGAATCGGTCACTGCCGGCCGGATTCATGTCCGACCGAGGCATTCCGATTGGCTCGGTCGGAAAGAAATCCGACTCGGATTTCCAGATTGTGGACGACAGGCTCGAGCCTGTCCGCAGTCCGGAAATCCCTCAGTACTCCCCAGGTCGCCTCTTTACGACCGAGGAAGTACAATGGCAGCTTTGCACTGCCTTTTCGTGCCAGTCTGTCCAGCATGAAAAGGCAGTCGGAAGCTGTCTCTGGGGGCCCCCAGCAGGGCCACCATGGGCGTGACGCCGCCAGATGGTGGCCTGGGGGCACCTATGGTGCACCTCTGTTGATCCCGGCACCCGGTGGCAGGCACATTGGGGTGCCGGCCACAGGGTGCAGGGATGAACTGCACCCCTGCTTTCTACAATGCAGGCATGCATTCCGCTCGGAATGCATGCTTGCATTGTAAAGTATACGAATGCGACCGAACCCTGTTTGGTCGCATCGTACTAGCAGGGCTGTAACTGACGACAGCAGGTCGGTCGGTTACACCTCCTGGCCGATGTCGGACGGAATCAGGTCTGTCCGACATCGGAATAGGCCCCATAGTGTAAACACCGTTATAAACACCTGATCATGGGTCTCACAAGAGAATGGATTATGATTCTTTGAGAATCCCACAGCTAGTTCCTTGAACTTTCTGTATGGTGTCTTCTTTTTTCTTGGATTTTTTAAATTCTTGAGGGGACCTATTTTTCTAACACATTCTTCTCAAAGTGCCTGAGTCCGCTGTTTTTAATTGAATATACATAATTTTTTGCTTTTTACCTTTGCACCACATGATCACTTTCAAGCGCACAAATAATTACATTCTTCAGCTTAATTGGGATTTAATTGACTGGATGGCATGCATTTTGTTGTACACTATTTGTATGTGCTTGATTGTTTTATGAAGACTAATTTCCTGGACTATATACACCTACTGTTTTACTGCTTGGATATTGGTTATTCAGGCATATATATTTAGGAAAGCGTTCCTCTCTCTGCCTTATTCTACTGTGATTAGTTCTTGAAACTTTGCTGATATACTTATTTTGCTAATAAGTGACCAATATATTTTTGCTGTCTTTTTTCTTCAGTGGATTGCGGGCAGGCTGCCGGGGCCATGACCGCTCATGCCCGGATCATGGGAGGATCAGAGGCGCAGGCAGGTAGCTTCCCATGGCAGGTCCTGCTGAGTGTCAACGGACGGGCAGCTGGGGCGTTGGTTGCTGACCGCTGGATCTTAACGGTCGCACACATACTCCGCCCAAAGATGGCTCCCAGAGAGTGGGCTCATGACACCAAACAGCAAATTTGGGCATACCTTGGCGACACCGATGTCAAGAAAATGGTTCAGCTTGGATTCCATGAGGTGGAACGTGTTGTTGTCCACCCCGAGTACAAGGACGATGCCAATGACTTCCGCCATGACATTGCCCTCATAAAGCTAAAGCGGCCCGTTGTCTTTGACAAAAACATATCACCAGTCTGCCTTCCAAACCCAGGGAACATTGATTTCTATTCACCCGGCCGGCTAGGCTATGTGTCTGGACATGGAGAAATCGAGAAACAGAGGCTGCTGAATAAGCTAAGGTATATAAAGGTGCCCGTGGTAGATCCGGATACTTGCGCAGCATCTGTTAAAAACAAGACCATCTATGACCTGCCCACAATTGTGGACGACCACATGTTCTGCGCTGGGTATCTTGAGGGAGGAAGAGATGCTTGCATGGGGGATAGCGGAGCAGCCTTTGTTGTTTTTGACAAGGAAAGAGGGGCATGGGTGGTGACAGGGCTGGTGTCCTGGAGCATTGGGTGTGGTACGCCCAATCAGTATGGATTTTACACTAAGGTGGGAAGCTATGTTGGCTGGATCAACGGTATCCTCTCCAGCCTTTAGGATTCATTCCTCTAACACAAATGAGACACAATTAACTGCATGAATTCATACATTTCAGGTCTAAGTTTACCTTTGTGAATTGGGCCCACCATCTCCTTAGCCAAGCCATTCATAAAAATATTGAAATCACGGCGATGTCCAAATTTTGCAATGTGAATTGCTCTGTCTGGTAGGTCATATTACTAATGACGTTCATCCATTTATTATATTTGTCCTCAGTTGCCATCTGTAGTGCTGTGCTTAATTTCATCAGAACTGCATTATCAATTAGGAAACGTTATGAATTGTGTTAGGAAAACCGGGCAATGCGATTGAAGGGTTTAAATCCATTCTGTTATTTTCGGATAGCGATAGAATATGCTGAAAGTTATTTATCCACCCTACATGTTGCATTTAAAAATTCTAAAGATGTTTTATGTATGATGTTTACTTTTATCATTCAATAAATAGAATAAAGTTATTTGATGATGATGATGACTTTCATCCAATCCTGACCTGCCTTTTCCTTTCTGTAGCTCCTGCGGTAACACCAACCCTTGAAAATGTCCTTAATATTTGCCTCCTGCCGATATGTCGAGCATAAATCTGCCATTTGCTCCTCTTGTCACGTCTTCCTGCAGACTTTGCAGACAGTTATCAAGACACAACAGAAAAGTGTCACAGTGCCAACACAGATCTAGTCGCCATCTTTGAGGCATGTGTTGCATGTGCCAGGCTATGCCACTGCCCACAAGATGCAGAGTCAGGGCAGACCTTGCCACATGCCATACTCAAGCACCAGGGTAGATCTAATGAGTTGAGATGATGTGTCAGTGAGTAGTGAAACATAATCATATTACTCAAACAAGAACAGAATCTGTGTGGGGCGGTGTTCTTCACGTAATACATCTGCAAGCTCAGTAATGGTTTTCTAGTTGAGAGGCATCTCCTGCTGTATGCCATGTGGTTCCACTTGCCGTATGAATATGTCACTTTACTCCGTATGTGTATAAAACGGGAAACATCCTTTACAACACAACTTTTACAAAGCAGTGCCTTTACGACGCAACTTTTACAACGCAAACCATTACAACGCATTGCGCGGGGGGCGCTCTAGGATAGGGAATAAGTTTAATTTACTATCCAACACCTTCCCTAGTGTCCACGGGGACTGGAGTTGGAATAGTAAATTAAACTATTCACTGTCCAGCACCCCAAAGCGCTATGCGTTGTAAAGGTTTGGGATGTAAAAACCGCGTTGTAAAGGCATGCGTGGTAAAAGCATGTGTTGTAACGTCATACATCCGCATAAAACAAGTGCCATTACCACGCATTTTTTACTCTGCAAAATCATTTCCAAGGACTATGCAACGCATTCCATTACAACACATTGTTCATTACAACGCAACTTACTACTCTAACTCCACTGGGGCGTTGTAAGGGGGAATACGTTTTAATGGTTTGCAGTATAAAGCCCTACATTGTAAAAGATTTTGAGGAGTGAAATATGCACGGTAATGGACTGCGTTGTAGCACAGTCATTGTAAAGGATTTTTACCGTGCCATATGAATGAACATTTCAACCTTACTAACTCCTGGCCTTAGCTGTTTCCGAGAGGTGCCTTCAGTCACAGTATGTTTAATGGGATAACTAACACAAGTTAAGGAGGGGCCAAGACAAGCCCAATAGCATTGTTAGGAAGCGTGGACCAGCTTACAACGGGAAACATCCTTTACAACGCAACTTTGACCACGCAGTGCCTTTACGACGCAACTTTTACAACGCAAACCATTACAACGCATTGCGTTGGGGGGCGCTCTAGGATAGGGAATAGGTTTAAATTACTATCCAACACCTTCCCTACTATCCACGGGGACTGGAGTTGGAATAGTAAATTAAACTATTCACTATCCAGCGCCCCAAAGCACTATGTGTTGTAAAGGCATGCGTTGTAAAAACAGCGCTGTAAAGGCATGCGTGGCAAAAGCATGCGTTGTAATGTCATACATCCGCTTACAACCAATGACAAGCCTTCCACAGGTACAAAGATGGCTCATAGCCAGTGCTGCCAGCTAGAACATCTTAAGAAAGCCAGACTAAAAGAGTCAGAATAGTGCCTGGCTGCACCAGAAGTCAGCAGCTAGTTAGCACTAGCTGGCATAGTCAGGCTCCCTCCAGGGTGGCTTACAAACAAAGTTATCTGACTTTTCAAGTTCCAGGCGTCTCAAGTTATCGCTTCAACCAGAAAAAGTACATAGAACAGGTGATCTCCCACTGAGTGAAAGGAAAAGGGTTTAGAGTTTACTGTGAAAAATGAATACACCTAGATAAGCAGTAAAGAGAATATACCTTGAAGCGCCCAATAGGTGATTTCGGAGATTTGCAAAAGATGCTAAAATTCTGCATTCCTATAAAGTGAATCCTACCTGTATTAAATTTAAAATACGTGTAACAAAGTTGAATCTGTGTCAGTGTCTGTCTTGTGTTGAGTCCAGTTTTCCTGAGAACAGTGAAGGTGCCTTTAAAGATTTGGCATTTGGCCTGTCCTCCAAGCTTAGGTATTCCATAAGGAAGTGCTCTCGGTCAGCAGGTGGGAAGCATCTTTCACATTTTGGATCAGCCCACTGCATAAAGAGGGGCGGCTCCTCCATTGAAGCGGAGGAGCATCGACCCACTTAAAATCCCCCCAAAACCCATGAAAATTAAAATTTTAATTTATTACCATTTTATTTTTCATCCCCTTCCCGAGCCAAGCATCAGGGCCAGGCAGGGTCACTGCTCAGTGACAGCAGCAGGGAGGAGGTTGGGTTGTCTATCCACTTATGTTTAACCTCATGGGTGCTGCTGACGAGCTCAGCTCGTCACGGCCGTTGGAACATTCGCACACGGGGCTAATTTCCCTGCTGTGCTGAACGTTCCAAAAACAGGTGCGGCCGTGACGAACTGAGCGCGGCCCCCTGTCCCCCGCAGCGAAGGGGTTAAAGTGTGCATGTCTTTTTGGCCTGCCGTCTTTCTTTTTGCAGATTTTATAGAGTGTGAACTCGACCCGAAGGTCTTGGAGTACTTTACATGAGCACGGGTTACGTTACAAATTCAGGCACAGGGAGATTAAGTGATTTGCCCAGAATCACAGGATGTGGATGCAACCCGAGGCTCGAACCCTGGTTTCCAGCACCAAAGTCGGCAGTGTAGCCGACGGACCACATCATCTCCCCAGAATGAAACAGTCAGGCACACATGCGCACTTTAAACTTCTTTAGCCCAGCTGTCGCAGCTGTCTTAAGACGGCTGGGTTAGAGTCAGTGCCGGCCTCCAGGGCGCTGTAGAGTGCTGAGTGAGGTTGCTCCCTCTAATCAGGGCGCTGATTGGTCAAGGGAGTTCCAGGCTCCAGCTTTCAGTTTCTGTGGAGGTCCAGAGCAGAGGGCGCCACATTCGCTCAGTAAGTTTTTTTAAATGTATAATGTATTCATTTTTTGCGTTCAATAGGGAAAACTGATTAGCTTGCTAAGCCACCTTGCCAGATAAAGGGATCTTTTACTAAATGTTGAAATTAGTTCTGATCAAACAAGAGTACTGTTCATCACTATATACTACTGTTGATTTCATTAAATACAAAAAGACATAGACATATTTTAATAGTTTATTGTGGAAACATGCTGCTATGTAACATTCAGTAACACTCATTTCATTTACATTTCAAAATATTTGAGTGCAAACAGCAAATGTGTCAAGTAACCATCACATTATAAACAAGCATAAGTGACATTATAGGTGGGCTTCAGACACCATCCATGCCTGTTGTTACTTGCAAACTGTTAGGACATTTTAACTGTGATCTGCATTGATCCGGAAACCTCGCATCTCCTGGTTAAAACAAATATTTAATTGTGGTAATACACTATACAGCAAAAAATATTAGGGGCCTTATTTATGAGGCCTTGCGACAATTTTGCGCTTCCGTTGCGTCACTTTTCGTAACGCATCAGCGGCGTAAAAGATGCTTCCTGTTGCGCCCAATTTACAAAGTGACGCATCTAAGCAGATGTGTCACTTTGTAAACCCCAGCGCTACAGGGTGGGCGTTCGCACGCAAGTACGCCTCCTAGAAATGACGCAGTGAAATCTACGAGATTACAATGCGCAACTTCTACGATGCAAATGAGTCAATATCTTACGCCTGCCTCACAGCAGGCGTAAGACTGATGCAGGCACATTTAACATGGGGCTTGCCTATGTGAAATGACCCATCACTTTTGTGACACACTCCAGCAATGCGTCACTTTTGCGCCTACAGATACATCAGAAATACTGAGGTAGCTGTAACTCCTTGCGACATGTTGCGTCATACAGTAAATATGACGCATCCGTCATGTCGCAAGGAGGGCACACTGAGAAGAGACGCATCGCTGCTTTTGCGCAGCAATGCATCACTTCTCATAAATGAGATCCTAGGAATTTGTGAATGCGTTTAGATGGGAGGGTGGTTGTGTCACCGACTCAGAGTGAGCACTATGAATATCAAACCCACCATATTGGTGGGACTGAGAATCAAGGACAAAATAGCTCAAACTAAATATTGACAGATAGATAACTCTAGATTTTCTATACCCAAACCCACCTATATGTACCTACGAGGTAGATATATCTTCAAGGTACTTAGATGTGGAGTTACGAATAGTAAATCGATACTTCCCTAAATGCACTTAGCTTTCGATATTCTCTCCTCGATCTGCTCTCTCGACATTGATGGAGTCGACATTCAGTAGTACAATCATTCAGATTGGAGGGCAAGGTTTAATGGATGGACAAACAGCTGAAGCTGTATTTTAATATAAGCCTATTAACAGATCATGCTAAGAGATCTTATAGAGCAGATGTGTTTGCAGATGGTGTTGAAGCAATGATACTTTGAGTACCTTTAACTAGTAGAAGAGAAAAAAAAGGCTTTAGCTATGCCAAGGGGTGGTGTCCAGGGTAGTACCACACAGGTCTGTAGCATAGGGAGGTGGAAGTTAATTAAGAACGGTGCCGAGTACAGAGAGAGAGTCACCTGGTATTGCACAGTACGTAAGAGAGATATTCCACAGCATAATGGGGCCACCCCACTCAGGCGTCTAGCTGTTTTGTGTCTCAGACTGTAGATCCTGCACTTAGGTCCTGGAGAGGCTGCAGTCTTAGGCCCCAGACAAACAGTAGAGCTCCCCTAACTTTCTGGGAAGTTACAGCACCTTGAGACCCTCACAGGAGAGTTGCGTGCTTTACAAACCCCTGATTGGTTGATTGATTGATTACAGTTTAGAGTCTCAGAGATGAAGCTAAAGAGGACCTCACACCATAACGTGTAAATATTATCCCTTCTCCTCCTTCTAAGCGTGGGATTTGCACACACCCTTTTGCAATGCAAGTTCCAGTATGTCAAGGTCAACTTGGCTTCTTAGTCTGTGGCAGAAAATGATGGGTTCATTGTTGGACCACAGGTGGGGGGGATCCCTGAAGGGATAGGGGTCACTGCAATGAAATAATGCTGTTGATCCAAGGAAGGTACTGTGAGATATGGGTATAGAAGCTGTACTTGCCTGGATTTCCACACCCTCTGACCCAGGTGGTCAGCCCTGCCAAGACCCACGCTTGCCTCTCATATTCGTAGACCACCAACGGAGTACCCTCATCCCCCTGACAGGGCCCGGTCGCCTTCCCCCCTTCCAGGTAGCCAGCACAGAAAAGTTTATGGCTTCCATCAATACCAGCCTCTCTCCGACCAGTCTGGCATGTGGTGTCATCCAGTATGGGCTGTACTGTGTATTTCATCCGCAGGGTGACCTTTCCAAATTCAATTAAGCCGTAGCCCGACACGTAACCCATTCGTCCAGGAGAGTACAGGTCACCTTCCAGACCCTTTGAGGGCAGGCAGATGGGCTTCACCCGCTTGCTGAACTCTACTGGTTTCTCCAGTTTCAGTAGAGCGATGTTGTGTCCAGGTGCCCTGGGGGTGGCGTATGATGAGTGCAGAAAGATGCTCACCACTTTACGCCGTATTGTTGATGATCTCCTTTCCAAGTCCATTTCCACTTGTATTGTTGTTGGTGAAACTTTGGCTAAGTCGTTGCCGGAGGTCAGCACCCAACGATTAGCGATCAGAGCACCAGCTCCCTTGCCATTATCTTGTTGGCCTAAGACCTTAATCTGTACATGCCAGGGGAAGTTCTCCGCCCCTGCAGAGGAGCCACCAAAAATTCGGGCATACGTCACTACCGGTTTCTCAGGACGTCCACAATCTGCAAAGATAAGAAAGGGTTTTAGCACATATGATTTTGATGACAAAACCCAGGTACAGCAGTATCTAGGGTATTATTTTTTTGTTAAATAGGAGCATTTTTGATTACTCAAGCACTAGCTCTCCAACCTCTAACTTAAGGCATTGCGAGGTGAAGGCCGGCCTCTTTTCTCTACACAGTGCACCAGTATCCAACATACCTCATCACGCACCCACCCACCCACTCCTGGAGGAAGGCATAATTGGCAGAATTTGTTGCAGCAGAAAAGGGGGCTACCGAAAATTTGGACTGGTTTACTGAACTTACACCTTGGAGAGGTGTTGATTTGTATGGGCGCAGGGCAGGCAGGAGGGGGAACTGACCTGCTGTTGGTCCTGGACCTTTCTGTCCTACCCTGGGATGCCTAGAGTTGACATTTTAGGGGATTGCCTGGTGACAGGTCCCCTTTTAGAAATGGAGCACTATGCGGTGCCCTGGTTATGTGTTGTATGGAACTGCGGGTAATGCCCTCCCCGCTGTATGATGGAGGTGAAGTTGCCACCAAGGTATGCTCTGAATGCCCTTGGTTGAGGATTTGGACGATGGATAAGGAAACAGGGCCTTCTGGCAATTTTAAATTCTGAAGTGTTGTTCTGTGATGGAAGGTGGATGCAACTGTTGTACTGCTTGTAATCTTTGGCCTGTTTTGCTGATCTTACTTCCTGTATTCTCATAGCAATAATGTCAGCTTAACTATGGTTATAATTTCTCAGTTATACCATGTGACTATGTGAATAAAAGGCTACACCATGGTTGAATCACCTTAATCGCAGTTGTCTATCTCCTTGCGAGTCGTTTCAGTGGAGGGCAGCGACTTGCACGTGATGAGCGTGCTATAAATGACCCCCATTAGTATTGACTTACCTCTTCCACTGCTAAACAAAATCACCCTGCTCATGTAGCTTTACCAGCCCGATCCTGAAAAACGTATTTGATCTCCCAGATTTTTCTCTCACTCAACATCTCCAAGTCCCCTGCCGGGCCTCATGTCTCAACATAAACCTACCAGGCAATCTTTTAATCTGGATCTAATGGTCCATTTAACAGCCTACCTCCTCGGTGTAACAGGGCTGTTGCAAAGTGTCAACTTCTATGAAAAACATTAAATCCACTAAAGTTACCTGAATATTAACTGACAATTTACTCTAACTTGTTATCAACAAGGGATTTCTTTAGCTCCTCCCTCTTGTGACAAACACTGCTTATATTTTTGAATTAGCACTATTCTTAAGGATGGTGGGCAGGCATGTCTAGATCAAAGGAATAGAAAAATGTCCTTCTATAGCAATGCAGCAGAAACTTGACATCAAGTGGCACTGTCTACCACTGTGGAGCCCATGATAAAACTTCTGGCTTCCTGACCCCTCCTCCAAAAGACCTCTGTTGTAGGGGAAGCTGTTTTCCCTTTTTCTCTAGCCCTCAAGCCATTAGCCATATCTTTTGAGTATTCAGGAGAACACACTAAGATGATGGAATTTCTGACTTGACCGCCAAACCTGCTGTTATCATCTTAAGATCTTCAACCCCTTCCATCAGCTTCACCAAATAAGTTTCAGTTTCCATAAGAGATCATTGAACCTCATGTCTCTTAATAGTTACAAAAGTCGTAATCCTATGTCATTATGATAGAACTCCACCACTGAAGTTTGCTTTGTAAAAACCTGACCCCTCTATGTTCAGTTCTATTTGTATCCTTGATAAAGTTAGAATTTACAATCTACGCACCGAGGATCAGGAACAACTTCTCCATCTTCATCAGGACCACCCAAAGGTTGCTCCAATTTAAGGAAACAGTTGAAAACACAACTCTTTAAAGAACACTACATCATGATCCATTGACCATCCAGAACTCTGTGTCCTCTCCTATTACTCACCGCCTTTAGCTTGCCTTTAACCTTGTACAGCGCTTGCTGCCTTTTTGGCTATGTTTGCGCTACAGTAATACTATATGCATACATACCGCCCTGCTGTCCCAGGACAATTCACTCATGCTGGAGGACTAGTTTTGCAATATCGGCTCGACGTCATCATCGTGGCGACCATACCACCCTTCCGCGTCTCCCCCTCCACGTCTTCATTGCAGTGTCCTTACCACCCTTCAGGCTCTCTCCCTCTGCATCATCATTTCTTTGACCTTCTACCCAATCGCTACTACACATGTTAGATTGCTGGTGTAAGGGCAGGGGTGTATATATTGAAATATGCAGTTACGCAAAATCTATAGACTTTACATTATCACAAATGTATGAAGTTTTTAATTTTTTGCACAGTTCAGCAGAACCATCAGGGGACTGATAAACCTCAAAAACTGTAAGAACACATGCATAAACGTGTACTAATCACATGTTAAAGAGACATGAAAAGTAAATGTGATAGAACTTAGTTACTGCACCGTAAAAGCATGTAGATAATTGTAGGATAGATGAAACCATATTTATTTCATAATATAGGTTTGCATTTTACTAATCAAGCTTAGTATTATTATTTCAATGTTTAATAGAATGGTAAAGTGATGTATTCATGTGTTATAAAACTTCTAAAGATCCTTATAGAAATAGTAAAGTGTGTGAAGAATTAAATTGAATGTAACTTAATGAACTTTAGGTGTGATATTGAAGGTTTCCTTCTGAATTTCCAATCTTCTGCACATGTGAAATTTTGCACCAAATTCAAAAAGCAGAAAGTGGTGCAGCACAGTCATATTGGGTGTTATTATCATGAAACTTTCAAATAAGCTGAAGTGGTCTATTTGAATATTGATTTAGATTTATGAAATGTTTATTTCACTGCTTATGTTTGGAATATTCTTAATTGATTTAATCTAGGACTGCATTTTAATATTCTGTATTGTCTTATACTTATGAGAATACTTTCTCAAACGTACACTCTGATGCACAATTGTTGCCTCCTAAAAGGAATTCTTATTCCCTAAGAAGGACTGATTTCAACAAAGTTGACACTTTGGGAACATTTGCTATGGGAAACTGTCCTCTTGAGCTCACTCGTGTGGCTGCTGTTAAAGGATCATTTATTGGCGGTTTACAGGTACCGGATGAGCCTACAAATTACCTGATTAGTACCACCTCTTTCTACAATATGTGTCTTACTTTATGCCTCATGACAATCATCCTATATGAACTGACCAATGAGCTGAGTGGTCTGACACTATGTGGTGACCAAGGAGGTGTCACACCCGAACTAGAGGACTATATCATACACTGATTTCAGGGATGATGGGCTGCTACTTTTGTTCCGTTGCGGAGAGACTGCTTTGATGCCCTGTATTCTTTCCGTTGGGAACTCAATACTGACTTCGTTCATGTTCATTCCTTTACGGACTCTCCTTGTTCTCTTCCTTCTTGGACTGCAGTGTGTGCACTATTCTGGGACTCCGTTCCGGAGGGACACTGCCTATGAGCTATCATGGCTCATATCCTTGCTGAACTTTCCTGAACCCTTTGTCACCTTATGGCAAGCCCAAACTAGATAGACTATCCTGTACTCTTCAGGCAAGAAATATTTACTAATAGCGGGAGGATTTTATTTGACATCTTTGATAAACTAAACTTTAACTGAAACCCTGATTCTATGTCTTATCATGACCTGTCTCCTTGAAGTTGATTGTGCCTTCTAAGGTAATATATTAATGCCAGCGAGAAAACAGTTTAAAGAAATATCCAAGCATCAGGTACTAATGTTATTGTTTTGTATGGCCTTAGCAGAATTATTGGTCTGCATGATTTTGGTCTGGTTAAATGTATTCAGAAGGTTCAGAGTAGCAGTGATAATCCTTTATTTTTATATTAAAGTGTTGAGAGTCATATACATGAACTTAATTATTAGTTTGTGAACGGTTATCCAATTCCTTATCCTCATTGGATACCTGGATGTTAGATCTCTATCCAACCAATCAGTGCCACAATACAAGATCCATAGGAGGATCAAGTGAGTGTTGGAGTGCTCAAACACCTGGGCTGGCTGCACCTGCCCACAATCACTGGTAGGGGCCGGGAAGAGGCCAGGGTGGGAGGAGGCATGTGCTGTGCAGGTGTATAGAGCACGTTCAGGGCCAGATTGGCTGTAGCGGGCATCAAAGGTTTCCCCGGGAGGCTGGAAAGGTGGGGGGTGGTTTTTCAGCAGTGGGGGCCAGTTTTGTTACTGAGGGCTGTCTTTGCAGCGGTGCTGCAACATTGCCCCCCAGTAACCAAAGCAGCAGTGCGTCACACTAGCACATACCCCCAGAGGGCTGTTCCCACAAACTTGCCAGAGCTGATTCAGGTTCCCAGTCTGGCCATGAGCGCGTTTGCACCATGGCTGGCATTAAATCTTTGTGCCGGGGAAGGGAGGGTTCAGAGCCAGTGACAAGGTGGACGCCGAACTATGCCAGCCTCACCATTGTCCCGATGGGGCCATCATGACAGCGGGAATGTCAGACCATTTCATGCACACAGACTCTGTTTTTGCAGGCTTGTGTGGATGAAAACACAAAGACTGAGAGGAGAGCCAGGCTCAAGGGGGAGAAGGCGAGTCTTCAAGGCCCAAATTCAACAGGAGGCAATGGAGACAATTTGTTATTTGGCAAATGGCCTCACGGAGACGTCTGTTTCTTTTTAACAGTGATGCTGTAGGTAAAGCCTACGTACCTGACAATCAACTACTCTTGAAAGCGTGCCACCCTTCTGCCTCTCTCCCTCCGCGTCATCATCATCATCATCATCATTGGGGCCTTACCATCCTTCAGCCTCTCTCCTTCTGCATCATTATCATCATCATGGTGACCTTATCACCATTCAGCCTCTCTCCCTCTGTATCATCATCATCATCATCATGGGGACCTTACCACCCTTCAGCCTCTCTCCCTCTGCATCATCATCATCATCATCATCATGGCCATAACACCCTTCAGCATCTCTCCTTCCACGTCATCATCGGAGTGACCTTACCACCCTTTAGCGTCTCTTCCTCCACGTCATAGTGGTGACCTCACCACCCTTCAGCCTCTCTCCCTCTGCATCATCATCTCTGTGACCTTCTTCCCAATCGCTACTACGCACGTTAGATCGCTTCACTAAGAGCAGGGGTGCATATATAGAATTATGCAGATATGCAAAATCTATAGACTTCACATTATCATGAATGTATAAAGTTTTGAATTTTTTACACAACTCCAATGACAATCAGGGGACAATTTGATGTCTCTACCTGTGGATTTGCCAGCGTTCACTATCCAGCCCTCATCTCATCAGGGTTTATTTAATCACCTGAGTATTGTCTTAGCCCCAGAGGACAATATTTCCTTCCACTATGCAGAGATGCTAACTTAAAAAAATAGTTCTTGCAAGCAGAGGGTGGGGCCTAAGAGGGGGCGGGGCTTCACGAATGAGAACTGACTGAAAGGCACGTCTCCACACCCCCTCATCACCAAAAAAGCAAAAACTTGCTAAGGCTGCCCCAGATGTGCTGGGGTGTTTTCACACACCGTATTGGACATTGTCTGCTTAGATCTGCCGGTGGTGAGTTGGAACCCGAGTGGTGCAGGAGTGTCCAGCTCGCCTTCCCAGCCAATATGTGATATCGGCTCTTTACTTCATAAAATAATCGAGGACTGTCCCAATGTACAAAGCTTGCAGCGCTGCGGCAGCCATCTTGTCCCCATTCCCATTCTTAGGTCTTCCTGGACTGCCAAAACAGTTGAGCTAAAGATGACTAAGATGGCCGCCGTTGAGCAGCAGAAATGGTTGTTGTTCCAATTGGAAGGTCTTCAATTATTTGAAAGGCTCAGGTAGACTAACGTTCTGCCTTTTGGGAGCTCGGCCCATCAACTGATATTTTTACAGGCATAACAGGTGCTTTTATCATGAGGCAGGCTGCTGATTCTGGGTTGACCTACCTGGTACCCCACAGGTCCTGTTGTCTGGCCCCAAGACAAACCCTAGATTACAGGAGCACGAGAAACCCCCTGGGAAGTTGTGGCAGAGCTGACCGCACTGGCCTTTCCTAAAGGCGCACTCGTCAATGTCTGTGAGGGAGAGAGAAAACAAACAATCAAAGGTAAGTGGCAGCAGGAATTTGGAAGCCGACAGCTTTGCAGACATTAGGATTACAACATACAGGGAAAAGTGACATCATAGAGGTGAATGTATGACATCATAGGAGGTAATATAGAATCAATGCCCAGAAAAGGGAACGTGTATGACATCATTGCTGGCGTATCATAGGAACTAATGAGTGGTATTATTAGGGAGGGCAAATTATCAGAACAGTTAAACATATGACATCACTGGCGAATGACGGAGATACCAGAAGTAGCATGTATCTTCATTAAATACATAATTTAAATATAAACATTAGATAGCATGTCTGTTAAAATATGACGCCATTGAAAAAAGGTGAGAAATCTGAAAACATTGTGTGCGGCATTGAAGATAGGAAGATTTAAGGTGATACTTAAAGTATGACATCACTGAAAATATGTAGCAATAACGCGTGGCATCATAGAAGACAGGGTTTAACAACAGAGGGCTTAATGTGTGAGATCATTGACAAGAGGGTTACATATCCCTGACGTCAGTATGTCAGTAGAAGCAACCTTAAAACCCTAATGCAAGAGTTCTAAAAAAAAAGGCACCATACCGACAGCAACATATCGAGCAGAGAAGCTTCCCAAGTGTTCCCGCTGCGATGCGGTGGAATTGAATGTTACAGTCATCCTGTTGGAAGTGGAGAAGACGACCATGGGAACCCGGGGGCTCTTCTGAGAGGGGTGATACATATTTCCGCAGATGGTGAGAGTCGGCTTCTGTCCATCGCTGACCTGAAGGGAACGATACATGGATTCCTGTTATAAGAATTTATCTAAAAAGTTCCATCTTCTGCCTTCCTAGAAAGGTCCATTTTTGCCCCTGATTAGGATTTGTTTTTTTGCACAGTCCCGTCTACAGAGGGGAGTGGGAGAATTTTCTAGAAGGACCTCACCTTGAGGAAGGGAGTGTACTTTCTTAAAAAAAAGGATTAGAAGAAGGTTGTGGTAGGGATCACCTCAACAGTGGTGATGCAGAAAAGAGTCTGGGAGGAGCTCTCCTTCATGGAGGGAATAGGATGAGGGTTCAAAAATAGAATCCTCTTGAGGGACAAAAGAGAGATTCAGGAAGCAGATCCCATTGATGAGAAGAGGGGGACAACAATTCTATGAGGGGGTCAGCTGATGGAGTGAAAGTGACTCCTGACAAGTGGGGTGTAGAGAATGCTTGGGAAGGTGGGTCACCTGGCAGAGGTGATGCTGAGAAGAGTCTGTAAAGAGATCACCTGACACAAGAAATGGGAAGAGAATTCTGGAATAGGATCATATGTCGAATAATGTGTAGGAGATTATCTTGGATGAATTTGTCCAGGAAGTAGTTGCGGATGGATCACCTTGACGTAGTCCTGGCAGTTGTCTCCATCTCTGGCTACATCGAAGTGGGTGAAGCGCAGCCGGATCCGATAGCCGCTTGCCACAGAGAGGTGCCAGATGTTGTTACGCCTCATATTCTCAGGGTACTTGTGATAAATCAAGGATGAAATTTGCCCAGTCTGAAGGCTGCCGCCGGCCACTATGTTGGGCCCCATAAGCAGACAGAGCACAACCCTGAGACAGAAACACATATTAGGGTAACAATCCAAACATGAGCATACAGAAAATGGAATTCCATCCGTGGACCCCTTTATCCATCCTACCGTCTATTAATTTAACATCTAACCCTTGTTGGCAAGTCCCAATGTACTCACTCATCCACTTATCAATCCATGTACTCAATCACTCATGTATCCACCCCTCTCTGTTCACACTCACTCATGTATCAGTTTGCTGAGATGTTCACACACTCAACTGGTGGCTTACTGAACAACCTACCAACTAATTAATGCCAACCAACCTAAACATTAATTCATCCATTAGCTCACCCAATCCCTTAATGGCTCAGTCATATCGCCTTCATTCTAGGCCATTTAACTCTTTCATCCATTTTGCTATTCACTCAGTTAACCCACCGTACTCTCTACCACCCCGTCACCAGGTAGGTACCCACTAAATAATTGAAATGCTTAAATAGCACTGTTTAGTGAACTGAAGCACTGAAAGTTCTTCTTCCAGTGATGGGGGTGGGGGTGCATTTGGAGGGTTCAAAAACTGGGGGAGTGGGAGGAGTTACATTTATTTTTCTGAAATATAGGGTAGTGGCCTTAGGTGCACACGGTCGAGAGAGGCACGTTCCATTGGAAAATGTGCTACGTTTCAAACTGCAGCCAGATCAATAATTCTAGAGGATAAATGTGCATAGAGATCCAGGTATACTCATTCATTCATTAATTGATTGATCCACTAATCCACTCATTCTGTCTTCCATAAGCTCACCAGCTTGCCCATGAAGGTTTTTTTCGTATATATATATATATATATATATATATATATATATATATATATATATATATATATATATATATATATATATATATATATATATATATATATATATATATATATATATATATATATATATATATATATATATATATATTCACTGAAAAAACCATAGGTTATAGACCATATATAGTTAGGAATTAGCATTTACAAAACCTTGAAAATTCACTGAAAAAACCATAGGTTATAGACCATATATAGTTAGGAATTCGCATTTACAAAACCTTATTTTACTCACACAAAACCATTGAAATTCCATATATAGTTAGTTGCACTAACTATATATCGCGCACCCGCAATCCACTGCTGATGATGTCACATATTACATCATTCATGACATGGTCAGTGACATCACTGATGACATCTCAAATGACATCACTGATGACTTCTCAAATGACATCACTGATGACATCACTGATGACATCTCATTTGACATTACTGATCACATCACTGATGATATCATTCATGTGATAATACGATGAACCTCTTCAGACTCTAATATAACCTTAGATACAATCAGTGTAAACAGACACTCACAGACTGTCACTCATCCATGGAGTTACTCACACACCTAGTCAGTCATGCAAAGAATCAATCACACCTCCATTTCCTCAACTATACAGTTATACAAACTTTACTTATTCAAACATATACTAACACATATTTACTCTCTTATACAATCCCTGATACAAGTTCACAATGATCCATACAGCCACTCACACATTCACTGGCTCTTATGCACAGTTATTTATATATGTCAACTCTCACATGTACTGTGTTTTACATATGTACTTACTTTGACATGTAGCACTGAGATATCCATTCACTCACCAATACACTCATGCACACAGTCAACCGCCCATACAGCTGTTTCCACATGCACTTTTGAAACCATACATCTAGTGAATCAACTGCTCACACATCTATGCACAGAGTCATACACCTCCCAGCCACCCACACACACACTCAGTCTCCCATACAAATACTTGGGCAACCAATCAATAACCCATATAGTTACTCATATAGCTACTTATCAACACATGCAACAGTTTACAGAACAACAGACATAATGATGCACAAATTAAGACAGTTTAGTCACTAACCCATGCACTCAGTGAGACACATTTAATCACTCACTCATACAGTCAGTCATGCACCTACTAAATCCTTCATCCAGACACTTATACATCCACTCATTCTTCAATATGTAAGACATATTTTAACTTTACAGAAACATACAGTCACTGGATGTTGTCATCAGTGATGTCATCAGTGATGTCATTTGAGATGTCATCAGTGATGTCATCAGTGATGTCACTGACCATGTCATGAATGATGTAATATGTGACATCATCAGCAGTGGATTGCGGGTGCGCGATATATAGTTAGTGCAACTAACTATATATGGAATTTCAATGGTTTTGTGTGAGTAAAATAAGGTTTTGTAAATGCGAATTCCTAACTATATATGGTCTATAACCTATGTTTTTTTCAGTGAATTTTCAAGGTTTTGTAAATGCTAATTCCTAACTATATATGGTCTATAACCTATGGTTTTTTCAGTGAATTTTCAAGGTTTTGTAAATGCTAATTCCTAACTATATATGGTCTATAGCCTATGGTTTTTTTAGTGAATATATATATATACATACATATATAAACATATATCATCTGTATATCTATATAAATACAAACATAAATGCATGCATACATATACTTATATGCATACAGATGCATGTTATTTACATGAAAGTTGAAAAAACACTAATAAAGCAAAGCTAAAAAGCCACCTCATTACAAACAGAATGGCTTTAACTTAAACGAGGGCGAGATCTATTGCATTTTCAATGCTTGTTTACTTTGGTTCCATCAAGAAGGCATTCAGATGTGTCACACATTTGCCATAAATTCTGAATGTTAGCACTCTAGTTGCACATTAGATCACTGTAGTAAAGCTACTGCTCACCAGGGACGTCTGCTGCTGGTATTCAAAGTGCATGTTTCAGTCTGCATGTCAGAATTTTTTTAATGAAATAGAAGAGGATTTGAGAAGTCACTCAAAATGATCCCTAATTTTTCTTTCTGAAGCACTAATCATACTTTCTATGGCAAAATTAACCCCCTCATGTTGTTCCTTTTTAAATTGAGTGTTTTCAGACTTACCACTTCATTCCAATCAAGATGGCTTCTGGTGTGCCATACTTTTGTCATAAGTAAGACTGTTAGCGCTCTAGTTGTTCTTTAGAACACTCTGGGACATTCTGTCATTGGGCTATACTTGGGGTACATCTGGGTGATATTTGGGCTACATTTAGGCTCTTTTGTCTCTGGTGGCCATCTTGGGAGACTGTATGTCAGAATTTTTTAATGAAATTGAAGAGGGTTTGAGAAGTCACTCAAAATGTGCCCTAATTTTTCTTTCTGCAGCACTAATCATAATTCATATGGCAAAATATACCCCCTCATTTTGTTCCTTTTTAAATTAAATGTTTTAAGAGTTACCACTTTATTCCAATCAAGATGGCTTCAGGTGTGCCATACCTTTGTAATAAGTAGGACTGTTAGCGCTCTAGTTGTTCTTTAGAACACTCTGGGACATTCTGTCATTGGGCTATACTTGGGCTACATCTGGGTGATATTTGGGCTACATTTGGGCTCTTTTGTCTCTGGTGGCCATTTTGGGAGACTGCATGTCAGAATTTTTTAATGAAATAGAAGAGGATTTGAAAAGTCACTCAAAATGTGCCCTAATTTTTCTTTCTGCAGCACTAATAATACCTTCTATTGCATAATATACCCCCTCATTTTGTTCCTTTTTAAATTAAATGTTTTAAGAGTTACCACTTTATTCCAATCAAGATGGCTTCAGGTGTGCCATACCTTTGTAATAAGTAGGACTGTTAGCGCTCTAGTTGTTCTTTAGAACACTCTGGGACATTCTGTCATTGGGCTATACTTGGGCTACATCTGGGTGATATTTGGGCTACATTTGGGCTCTTTTGTCTCTGGTGGCCATTTTGGGAGACTGCATGTCAGAATGTTTTAATGAAATAGAAAAGGATTTGAGAAGTCACTCAAAATGTGCCCTAATTTTTCATTCTGCAGCACTAATCATACTTTCTATGGCAAAATATACCCCCTCATGTTGTTTCTTTTTAAATTAAATGTTTTAAGAGTTACCACTTTATTCCAATCAAGATGGCTTCAGGTGTGCCATACCTTTGCAATAAGTAGGACTGTTAGCGCTCTAGTTGTTCTTTAGAACACTCTAGGAGGCTGCAGTAGAACACAAAGGAATCAACTGACAGTCTCTGTCCTTGTTGGATGTACATGTTTTACTGAGAATGTCAGACTTCATTTTCACATGACTGAGAAAGATAATGTGAATTTACAGAAAATATGCTTTCAGTTTAGCTTATAGATCCTCTTCCAAACCACTGTGGGAAAATCATGAGATATTAGTTTTCTTTCAAACAATATTCATGATATCACAGCAGAAGGTTTTTTCACATGGTAAAATCACCTTAGAACCCACCACAATTCCTAAAACGAGTATGGTACCATCAACAAATGATTTATAATGTAACTAAAGTCCTAAAACCCTCTATTAACTACAATGCTTTTTAATGAGGTGCTATCATGTATATTGGTCCCAAGATGGCTGCCAACACTTCTTGGATGAAGTGCTGACAGCCAATCAGATCAGATGTGTGGTTAGGCTCCGCCCAGATATATATCTTTTTTTGAACCTAAATTACTCAAAATCCACTGGAGCACATATATTGAGACCTAGCAAAGGCACATTGGGCTAACAGTCCCTACAATTTTGCCAAGTTTCGTGCAAATCCATTCAGCCGTTCGAGCTAAAAGTGAGGCCAACCGCACTATGGAAATTAACATGGGAAAAACGTGTTTTGGGACCCCCCTTTTTTCTCGGCCCCCCCTTGATGAAACCCCCCCAAATTGTCAGAAGCTGCTCAGAAACAAAATGTTCAATTTTTCTGAAAATTTCAGCCAATTCCGTCCACAAACGCCAAAGTTATTAGACATAGAATTTTCAAAAATCCCATAGAGAAAAAATCCTAACTATATATACCTACTGGCGACCGCCAGTAGGTAATATACATATATATATAATAACATTTGAACACACAACCAGCGCGTTTCATCCCACAACATAGGGACTTCTTCAGGGCCAAAAAAACTTGTTTCTTCCACAGAGCATTAGTTGTAAGGTAGTAAAATACACAGAATATTCAGTATTCAATATTGCAAGTCTTTTCAGGAATATATTTGTACGTCTGCGGCTAAGGCTAGAGACATCATATATGTTTTCAAACTCTATAATTCCCAAAGTTTTGTCCTGCTGTCTGAAATCAGATTCCTTAGGATCACATTATTCACCTCCTTTTGAAAGAAACGCATTGGTTGTGTCTTCATGTGTTATATATATGAAAAGAGCAATAAAAGAAAGAATATTTGACAATCTGTTGCTCCTCTTTAGGATATTTTTCTGCTATTTAATCATCTGAATTTTTAGCTACTTACAGGCATTAAGGACAATGTGGCTTAATCAAAAGAACTCCCTATGACAGACTAGCTCCATCTCCTATAATCTTTATGTTTTAGCATCAATTAAGATCTAATTAAGCCCACGCCAAGGGCACCACACAGGTGGCTTTTTGGACAATATTGAACGAAGGGCAGAGTAGTGTGAAAAAAGTGTTTTCAATCTGACTTGTTTATATGAGATATGTGGGGGATCGTGTTCTTGACCTCAATATTGAGATACAAACTTGTAAAGTCCTGTAGAAAAGACGCACCAGGGCCGACACCCTTAATGACTTAAAACAGCCCCCCCATCCGCAGCACTTTCATTGAGGTCTCAAGAGGCGATGGGACATACGTAGAAACGAGATAAACTACCCTGTGCTGTACGTTATAAGGATACTGCACGTCATTTAGGGGTTCTGCAGCCATATATACAGGGCTGCTGGAATTAAGCGCTTTTGCGGCTGCAGCATTTTTCGTATATTTACGGATTTTCCTTATTTGCCACATAATCAATCCATCAGCCGCTGCCTAGTTTGCAGATTTAGACAAAAAAAATGGGGGCAGATTTACAAGACCCTTGCGCCACTTTTGCGTCATTTTTCTCATGTTAAAAATGACGCAAAAGTGGCGCAGGGGTCTTGTAAATCTGCCCCATGGTTTCTAGCTCCAGTGGATCAAAAGTTGCTAAAAGCTCTTCAGGGTGTTTTTCAGTGACTGGTCACCTTTCTGTTGCTTCTTGCTGTGTTTGTTTGTTTGTTAAACTGTTACTAATGAGAAGGAACCGTTGGGCAGCCCGTGTGAACATGTGTATAAATGACAAAACACACAATGACCTAAAACTATCACAAAATGTGCTGCATTACACCTCATTATTTTGCATTTTCCTGCCACATAATGTAATCTATTCATTCTAAACAAACGCCCTTGGTTTGACAGCCACTACTTATGAATATTTTGTTGGCTTGTATTAGTCGTGTAAGTCATCCCAAGGGTCTTTGTTTAGAAGGATTGTGTGAGTGGAGGGAGCCCTTGGCATATATTCCCTCTGTTGTACCCCTTTTGTATACCACATCATTTAATCTACCATGCCGCATAATTTGGCCCTCCCCTGCCGCATATTTCCAGTGGCCCTGCATACAGAGGAACAAGACAATGTTATGCACCCAGCCGCCTTCCCAACCCCAGCCCACCCCTGGGCACAGCTGTAACCAGCCCTCGAGGGTCACTCACCACCTGCAGACGCCATCATGCCAGGGGAGAGGCTGGGGACGCATGGCTGCCTCGACTCCCCGCAGAGGTTGGAATGAGCAGGTGAGCTTTGGCAGTGCAGCGCTGAAGCTGGTGTGGGGCTAAGTGGGCGGGGTGGGGAGGATTGTAATGTTTAACCAGCCTCGAGGCCACCCTGAGTCCTCCAAGTGGACAACGGAAATTGAGCGGCTGCCTACGCAATGTGCAGAGTCGCCGGGCTCCCACTGACTCGTGTGTGCTCCTCGGCAGGCGGCACCTGTTTCTGCCGCACAATGTTGCAGGTGTGTGCAGGAAGCACGCACATCAATCGATCTCTAAGGATCTGCAGTTATGCACTGTCACAAACTGGCTGGTCTCCTGTGGTGCACAGTTTGTGCCGGGCCATTGCTTGCAGCGACAGAGATACAGCCACACTCCTTGTGAAGAAGGGAAACTCACCAAACCTTCCTCCTTTTTGCCTCTTGCAGGGCTAGAGTGGACCCACGCCTCTCTGCGGGGTGGCTAGGCTCTGCAGACCCCTGGGGCGCAGCAGTCCTCCTCTGACTGTAATGAAGTAGGTCTGGTGTGCCCAGCACCCTAGGCTTTGCACTGGTCTTTGCTAAACCTACGTTCCATGGTGCAGCCCACTCCTGCCTCCACCCTGCTCTACCTGCCCATCACCTCCCCCATGGGACCCCCTCACCAGCCCTGGAGGATCAGGGACAGGCTCATAACTCAAGGCCCTGCCAGGGCGCCACCTGAGATGCCCCTTGGGGCACTGATTATTACAGCAGGCTGGGTCCACCAGAGAGGCCAGAGAGGCGCCCAAGGATGGACAGCATCACGAGCAGTGGGAAGCGATGAGTACCTTCAGGGGCGGGTCTAGGCTCATGGCGGCCCTGGGCAGGGAGCGTAGGTAGGGGGTCCCGGAAGAGGGGGTCCGGGCGGATCGCGGAGGCCAGTGAAGAGGGAGGTGTCAGGGTGTTTGGAAGTGGAACAGAGCCGGAGGCCGCTAAATCCTTTCCAGGGGCTGCCACGCAAATATGTATCCATCCTCAGAGGATTAATATAATAAGAATATATATTGGTGTGGCGGCCCCTGAAGTTTGGTGGCCCTATGCAGGTGCACAGCTTGCACATGCCTAAGGCCGCCCCTTTCATGTATAGTGGGCTTGAGGGTGGACCTCTGCCCAGCACGGTGAATTGCTCCCTGGCACTGGTCCTGAGGAGGGCCCATATAGTCTAGGACAGGAGTGTGGGGTGGAAACTTGTCTCAAGCATCCGTGTGCCCCCGAACACAAGCCATACAAGGGATGGAGTGTATCTGGACTCCAGTGATCCTCTGAGCAGGTAGAGTCCTTTTATTGTTGCAGCTCCACTGGGTAGACGCCTTAATAGGCCCTAAACTGAGCTCCAGGTGTTTTATTCCACAAAAAGATGCCAGGTCAGATTTGTGTCTCTGCTTTTCACGTGTTGGGCTTTCTACAGGCGCAAGAATTTGTGGGTTCTCTCGTAGAGACCTAAGAAAATGGCCAAAATATAGGGTCGGTTTGCTAAAAAAATTTTTTTAAAAGATGAGGTGCAAGAAAGTATATGTTATTTTTTTTAAATATCAGCACAGCGTTTGCAGTGCTAATACCAGCCTCTTACCAGCTTTCAGGAGCATGCAGAGTTTTAAAACAAAGGGGCATATTACCGAGGGGGGCGATAGGCAATTATCGCCGGTTTAGCGGCCGTTTTCGTCAGTGAAGCGGCGATAATTCTATCGCTATATTAGCAAGCTGTCGCTAACTGATGTTAGCGACAGCTTTTAGGTGATAGCGAGCAGTTTGGGGCCCGCTTTGCATGTCAGTGATATTTATCGCTAATGACATGCAAAGTGGGAGTACCCAACCTGTTCGCGACTGAAAGCAGTCGCTAATGTCGCTATCGCCTATTAGCAAGGCTGGCGTAGCAATGGAAATATTCCCGCTATCGCTAAAAACTAACGCCTGCTCAGACCAGTTCCTAGCCATGTTATCCAATGGGAGGTGGATAACATGGCTAAGAGCATTTTGTCGCTAATGCGTGAATATCGCTGTATTCTCAGCGATATTCACGCTATCGCCGGAAAAATGATCGCTTTGGAGATAAACGTTGCTAATAGCACGTTATCTCAGCGATAATTTCCGGCGATGCTTAGCGATAAAAAAATAGTTGCTAAGTTATCGATAAATATCGCTACTTGTTGGTAATATGCCCCAAACTCTTTTTTTGACATACTTATGTATTTTTCTAAGTGATAGTACCTTTTTGAAGTTCTATTGATAGAGCGCATATATACTCTAATATGTAAGGGTGCACTATATGCATGGTCTCGATGCACCCATATATATGATCAGAGTGGTACAATGTGTTATGTGTGTGAAATGCATTATTCTACACAATGTTTAAAAGATGCAACATTTATTTCAACGAGAACATGCATAGTGGGAAACATCATTACGTCGACATGTATAATTGTGCACTTTAACAGTATATTCACATAAATATAATAATGTTTGTTAAAGTTGCCTGCAGTCTAGGCCCAAAGCTGCAAGGAATTTACAAGTTCATTTTTCCAGCCACCAAAGAATTAATCAAATGTATTTTTGAATGTGCCGGAACAGTGTGCTTTCCTCCTTTGCAGGTATAAGGTATTTCACATCATTATTTTAGTTTGAGAGATAACTGTGAATGTTTTTGAACAGTCTGAGAAGCAAGAGGGGAGGATATCTTCTGTGCCTGGCCTATCTACACTCCAAGGACACCAGAAGCGAAGAAGAATTAATTAAAGAAGTGATGAAAAAACACAGAAACTTTGGAGAAACAAAACAAAACGTCTCGTGATATCTTTTGGGAAGGGGTTGAATTTATCCTTTTTGTATTGTGCTCAGGGACAGAAAATCAGACTTATAGATTTTCGGAGGAGAAGGAGCATCTTGAGAACGAGCTCCATAGCTTTAAGCTATTGTGACTCATTTGACGTGAGTACTTCTAAGGAAGTCTACATGTGATTATATTAGGCGAAGCGGGGGACAAAAGGAAGAGATAGAAAGTCTGCTCCGAAGTGGAGTGCGAACCTCTGGATCTAGAAGTACCATATAACCAGACGGCTGCAGAGGCTGTCAAAAACCACATAGTCCTAAAACAAGAGAATACAGTTCTTTAGCAACAAACAAAGTCAAACAGACATACCTAGCCCAAAGGCGAATACATGAAGTAGGAAATAATGAAGGGAAACTACTTGCGTGGCTCAGAAATAGGAATCAATTTAGTGACCATATCAGAGAGGTCATAGGCCTGAAAGAATAAAAAATCACAGATAGTGAAGCCATAGCAGAAATTATGGCAGATTACATGCAGGGTTTCTATGCCGGAATATTGTCCCTCTGAAAGACCTGCACGACTTTATCCAGGATTGGCCCAGCAGATGGATTGAGACAGACTGAGCCCTAGAGCTAGAGGAGGACCTGATAGAGCAGGAAAAGCAGTTAGCTCTCTCGTAGTTACAATCAGGGAAAACCGCAGTTCTAAACAGCATCCCAATTCATGAAGAACATGTCAGGCCAGATCCATAAACCACTACACAGGCAATATATTGAGGTACACCAAAGAGGTAAATGCTTAAGAGACTGGCACAGGAACAGCAATGCCTATCCCCAAAGAGGGGATACATACAGATAGGTGGGATTCATATCGATCAATATCACCTCTTTATTCAGATACCAAAATACTGGCCAATGTCTTGGCGAATAGGCTGAGTGGCGTGAGCCTCGGCATGGTCCATACAGATTAAAATGGGTTCCTTCCCCATAGGTCTGATGTAGCAGAAATGTCATTTCATTTGTAGGGGTACATTATATTCACACGTGTAGAGCACACCTGCATATAATCCTTCATCGTGTTAACATAAAGTGTTAGGATCTTGAAATTTAATAATATAAAATGTGATGTATTTAGCTAATAGTAAACATGAAGAGTTAATGTAGAAATTAAATGAAACTAGCAGAAAACACTAATGTGAAGAATTTGTGTTGTGCAACGACAACCATTCATTAGTAAATGTGTTTATTAATCGTGACATTATACATGTAGATAGGAATATTAAGTGAAAGTGCCTTATTTCTATGCAGTTTCGTAAAGTTCAAATGACATTTCTCTTATGTTAGCTGAATCTTATAGGCCTGAAATGCATTTTCCTGAAAGCTCTCACTTTAGAACTAATAGTTTGAATCTCGTGAGTGCTGTGGATTTCATTCTTTCTCACGTTTGTGTTTCAGGTGGAAGAAGCACCCTTGCTAGTTAGAATAATGTCTTTGTTTTAGTAGTCAGGCAAGGAGAGAAGAGGATACATTGTGAGCTAAGGCAAATAAGGGGAACTGTTGTATTTTCACACTGAAGAAGGCCTGGGAAGTAAGGTCAACATGTTACTGTTCAGGAACATCACTGTCCCGTGGAAAAGGACCTTTGAGACGGTGGTAGGAGCAGATGGCGTGACCCACAAGGACTCTTGGGAAGACACCTAGAATATTGAGACATAGCAAGTAGGGAAAGCAGTCACCTTCTTCTCTGTCTTGAGAGAGAGACCATCTCAGAACGAGCTCTGTCTCAATAGCTTTATTCTATTTGACCCATTGATGGTGGAGAGACTTCTTAGGAAGACTCCACCTGCTGACACCTTTGATTTTTTTCCTGTGAATGCTTTTTTTGAGGTGTCTCTAAGTCCAGTTATTTTTGGTTTGTAATAAACTAACTAACCTTACGTAGGGATGTATGACGTTACAGCGCATACTTTTACAACGCCTACCTTTACAACGCATTTTTTACACCGCAACATCCATTACAACACATACTATTACAACGCATGCCACTACAACGGATTCTTTGAAACTACCTTTACAACGCATTCCACTACAACGCATACTACATTTACAACGCATACCATTACAACGCATAACATTACATTGCATGTAAGGTAAGTATTGGATAGTGTAGGGGTAAAAAATTACTATTCTAACTCCAGGGGGTGCAACAGTAGGGTATGTGTTGGATAGTGTAGGGGTTATAATTACTATTCTAACTCCAGGGGGTGCAACAGTAGGGTAAGTGTTGAATAGTGTAGGGGTAAAAAATACTATTCTAACTCCAGGGGGTGCAACAGTAGGGTAAGTGTTGGATAGTGTAAGGGTCCTATGTGCTGTAATGCTATGCGTTGTAATGGTATGCGTTGTAATGACTGCGTTGTAATGGCATGCGTTGTAGTGGTGTGCGTTGTAGTGTCATGCGTTGTAATGGTTGCGTTGTAAATGCATGTGTTGTAATGGATGTTGCGTTGTAAAAGTTTTGTTGTAATGGTAGTGCGTTGTAAAAGTTGCGTTCTAAAGGTTATTTCCCCTTACGTAGTGGTCTTTGGTTACTATGTGTCCAGAGAGAAATTTGTATTGATTTGATTGGCATTGTTAACGATTTTCTCCCCTCAACACTTACATGCTGCTTAAAAGAACCATAGGATTCAAGCTCTAGAACAGATCTAGCACTTCTGGGCCTGGCCCTGTCAGGTCCACTAAATTGATGTGATCGCCAGGGTGGCGGTCACATCCTAATCAGCACGGTGGGACCGCCGCTGCCCCTGCGAATGGTCCCTCCTCCTCTGAGGTGGCGGACGGACGCAGGTCCGTCCGCCATCCTAATAGGCCCCTTATATTGTTTTTAGCAAGATTCTTAAAGGTTCAATTTTGCTGGTATAATGTTTCACAAATGAGAGATAACAGTTGTCCCTTAGAATGAGGTGTTTATGCTCCAATATTGCTTGGACATGGTTCTCCCTACGTTTGATTCCATCCTTGGTAATCATGTGTCCTATATACTCCACCTCTTCACACTGGAATTTACACTTTGTCAATTTTAATGTCAAATCCTTTTTTCCCAGCACACTCAGGACATGAAACAGATTCTTGCCATGGATGGTCCTGATAGTCTTTTCCCAAGATTAATATATCATCCTGGAGAGCCGATGTATCACGATAGAAAGACTAATATATAGTTCAAAAAAGTCACTTTGCCAGCATGGGAAGACTGATGTGGTGCTAACTAGGCCCAATGGCATTCTGGGAAACTGAAACATCCCCTCTGTTGTCACAGAAGCAGTTAAATGTTTAGATTCCTCTTTGATTTTGATTTGATGATACACACTTGCTAGATCAATTGTTGAGAACAGAGCAGGTGCCAATACCATCTTGTGAAGATCTAGAAGAGGATCACTGTCTACCCAAAGATTTTTATTTAGGCTCCGCGGATCAATGCTCAATCTCTGTTTTTTTCTCAGTTTGCTTGAAATCATCACCAATGAAACCCAGGAGACTATGAGCTTAATTACAACTTTCATGCACAAATCCTACAGCACATCTTTGAGCATCTCCCTATATGATAATGGTGCCTTTAGGTCTATTCTCACCTGCAGTCATGCCCGCTGCTCATGGCGAAAGGCCCTGTGCAGCGGGGATGGCTAGAACATGGGGGTTTCATTGCAGGGCCTGCATGTAAACCCTGCACATGCAACCTGCTGCAGGTTGTAAGACCCTGCTGCCTGCGGCCAACCCCTCTGCACATGGCCTTTGGCCGCAGCGGTTGTGCACATCGGGTTTGGCTGCCGCATAGTGGGTTTGGTGTAGGGCCTGGCAACAGGCCATGTACTGCAGTAAACCCTTTGGCCATGCGTGGCAGAGGTTAGCCGCTCCATGGGGGTTATGTGCAAGGCCTGGATCTAGACTATTCCTAACTGCACAGATCCTTTATTTGGCTTTTGTGTCTGTGAAGTAACACCTTAAGTGTCTAAGGGTATGCCTTGACATGGGCTGTGTGTTCACTGTGTAATTGGAACTAAACTGCACCTGACTGAAGTGGGCCAAACAGAGACAATGGTCTTGAGTTTGCTTGTGTTTCTGTTCAGAGAAACCTGGCTTGGTATTTTCTATTGGAGCATGACCATCAGTGATTTGCATATGCCTGGGTCTAGTCTGAGGTGAAATGGTGGACAAAAAAATATAATGTGTTGTAATGCTACTCCAGGTGATTGCCAGTGGTTAGACTATCTGTAAGCACCCCTCCCATCACTTTTTGTGTGTTTGCTTGTCTACAAATTATTTACGTTTGCCAGCATCCCTCTATAAATTTGCCCACAGATTTGTCAGACCCTTTTCTATTGTTAAATTAGTAAGAAAATGTGCTGTGCATTCCAATATTTCTTTATTTCGGTTGATAGCCATAAAAGAACAAACACAGATATATACAAACAAGTTTTCAAGTTTAAATACTTTATTCGACAACATTGTCATAAAAGCTTTCTTCCCTAAACTAGACAGAATAAATACTAATCTAATAATAAAAACGTATTAAATACCATACATTTGTACATTGTTGGCGAATAAGGATCTTTAAAATTTACACATTCTTTTTAAAAGGAGTATCATCACAGACCAAAGGAAGCTCATGTAGTTCATGGGGATTTTAAAGTGCGCGTGCGTATTATCCAGGCCCATCCCAGGAATTTAGCCACAGCAATTGCAAGTTGAGGTGCACAATTTGATTTCAGGACCCTAAAAGCCTCAATACATCTCCTTGTGCCCAAGTTTCTGCATGCCGGTTTCAGCCACCTATTCCTTGGGGCAACGTATAGTGGACATACAAATAAAAAGTGCAAAATATCTTCTACATGGGATTTACAATGGAAGCATGTGTTTACATTATCTGGGGACCACTTAACAGTAAAAGCATTTAGGGGCAAGGTGCCGACTCTGAACTGGAAATACAATTTCCTATCTAGAGGCTTGGAGATCAAATCCCAATACTGTTCAAACATTGGGGAGGTTTTTAACTCTAGGAACTGGGATGTCAAGGCAGGAGATTGGCTAGAGGTCAGTGCAGCATTATTTATCATGTCCCAGTATAACTTTTTTAATGTGGTCTTTGAAGGGAAGTCATCTGGGTCTGTTACGGACCACAAGTGTTCAAGGTGCAATTTTTGAAGTAATTTCCTCACTTCTTTTAGCCAAACTACTTTATGGAAGATATCAGAGTTATCAACGTCCAATAAGGCAGCAGCATAATGTCTCAACTCCGGGGTGGATTTTATACGCCTCCAATATAGAAGGGGGCGAAGTCTGATCATGTCCTCAATCCTTTTCCTCCCCAGGTCGTAATGGAGAGGAGTGGAGGGGGTGCTCTGTGGAACCCCGATCAAGCCCCGCAGGAATTTATTTTCTGCCACTGTTAAAACATTCAAATTGGTGAAACCCCAAAGTTCTGAACCATAAAGGCATGCACCCAGCACTTTCATGCCATAGATCTCCAATGTTGGCTGTATTGGCTTTGTAAATGAAGATTTATACTTTTTGGCTATTGCCCCTGCCAACTGATTAAATTTTAACAATACAAAGTCCATGTGGGATCTCCAATTCATACTAGCATTCAGGGAGATGCCTAGATAAGTAAAGGCATCCACTTCTTCCAGGAAAGCCCCGTTGTAAACCATTTTCCCCTTGAATTTCTTGGAGGGATTCAGATTCATGAATTTTGTCTTTGATGTATTTATTTCTAAGCCCCGGATCCGGCAGAATTCGCCAAAAGCGTTTATTGTTTTTTGTAGACCACTAGGGGTCCGCGAGACCAGCAAGGTATCGTCTGCAAACATTAGTACTGGCACTCGCTTCCCATCTAGTAATGGAGCATCCGTCGGAACTTGCTTCAGAAAATCCACAATGCCATTTATGTAGAGGGAAAATAACGTGGGGGCCAGGACACAGCCCTGTCTTACACCTCTCTCAACAGGGAAGGTTTCCGTGACCTCCCCCTGGGCTCCCCACCTAATCCGGGCATAATTGTTCTCGTGGAGTCTTACAAGCAAAGTTAGTAATTCCGGGCTTATTCCTAAATCCCTTAAAACATCCCAAAGTTTTTGCCGGGGAACTAAATCAAACGCGGACTTCAGGTCAACGAAAACAGCGAACAGAGGACCATTTAGCAGGGTAACATTTTTCCAGTATAAAGTTAAAAAGTGGAACACCTGGTCGACAGAGCTGGTTAAAGGGCGAAATCCCGCTTGATAAGGCGAAAGAATGTCCTTGTCAACTATCCAGGCTTGTAACTTGTTTTGAACCAGCCTGCCCATCAGCTTTTGGGCACAGTCGATGAGGCTGATTGGCCTGTAGTTGCTTGCTAGAGCCTTATCTCCTTTTTTGTAAACTGGGATTATTTCTGCTCCTTTCCATGTTGTAGGAATCTTTGCCCCCTGAGCGATAGCATTCCCAAGCCATACAAAATATTTACACCAGCTATCTCTGTCTAATAGGAAAACATCTGCCGGTATACCATCAATGCCTGGTGCCCTGCCTCTGGTCACTCCATCCATTGCCTCATGTACATCTTTTAATGTGAATAATTCATTGACAAAAAATACCCTTTCTAGAGGGGGAACTGTCTGAAGGCTTGAGTTGTCAGCATATTGGGGTTTGAAAAAGTCGACCCAGGACTCCTTAGGAACATGGTTTTTTGGGCATTCCGCTACACCCCCTGAGCCCCACTTTAATATGGCCCAAAACTCTTTCTGGTGTTTATCAACACATGCCTTCTTCAGATCTAACCAAAGATTCTCATCCCATTGCTTTTTTGCCTTTAACTGGGTTTTTCTGTATTCGTCCCTGGCTTTTAAAACTCCCGTTTTGGATCTTAAAGCATTACTAAGATTATGTCTTGCTATTCTACATGATTGATCGTACCAACCCTTCTTTATGGGTTGTCCATTACCCTTCTTCTTCTTGCTTGTTTTCATGAATAGCTTCTGAATACTAGCAAAAAACTTTGGCTGTGACTCTTCAATCATCACTTTAAAATTTTCATCATTCGTTAAAACCTGTAGTCTGACGACTTCATCGATAACTAGCCCCTCAAGGACCTGCCTATCCTCTGCATTGGCTACTAAAGTTGCCCATCTAACATGACGAAGATTATTTGATGAAACAACATCTGAAGTCATAAAGTTCTTAGCTGGATTTTCTGCCATTATTTTTTGTTCCAGGTTGGATAGTAAAGACAAAGGGTTGTGATCACTCTCCAACCTAGATATGACCTGCATGTCGATCACTTTACTCCAGGCTCTAACATCTATCAGAATATAATCAATCCTACTACTTGATCTTTGGTTATCAAAGGTATGCCTACCCTGGATATCAGAGGGAGTGCGGCCATTGGCAGCCCTCAATCCTCTGGATAGGCATAAGCTTTTAACCTGGATAGCTACTTCTGTCCATTTTTTAACCACTGGAATGTCTAACTGAGGAATTCCCCATTTGGTGTCTTCTTGATATGTCAGCTCATTATCCTCGCAACCTAGGGGTTCAAATGTTGTGTTTAGGTCTCCTCCCACCAAGATATTGTACTGGGTAGATATCATCTCTAGATCAACATCTAAATCTCCTACTATATCTGAGGATATGCCCCCTTGGGTTCCCCTAGCATAGATATTGTATATTGCCAGCTTGCAACCATCGTTACAAGTGAGCAGTATAGAAAGTAGGTCGCTATTGGAGATATGGTTCTGCTTGATGGTGCATTGCAGAGCTTGCCGTATCCAAATAATTAGACCCCCTGAAGGGCGTCCCTTTGTATTCTTTTTTGCGGGCACATAATAGTTTAGATATCCCAAACGAAAGATTGGTGACACTGACCATGTCTCTTGTAGCAGCACAATGTCATAAGAATCTATAAAGTCACACCATTCCGGGGTCTCTATTTTATGTTGGATACCTGCGATATTCCAAGAGATGATCTTGATGGGACTTTCCCTTTCCATATTCCTCTTATTTAAGGGAATAGTCAGGTTAGGGGAAGGCGCATCAGGTGGAGACCTTGCTTCAACTAGTTTGATACCAGATTGAGCAGCAAATGAGCTGCTCTCTACTGGTTTAGGGCTATAACCTCTAGGTTCAAGTATCCTAGTCTCTCCGCGATCTATTTCTTTTGACATGGGAGTACTGGGATTCCCGTGCTTGACCTCTGTAATCTTTAGTTGCCCTACACTCATCGGGTTTTCCAGTCAGTCACATTGGCTTAGTCCTGATATGGCAGCAAACCTATTTTCTATCGCAATTCCCCAGTTATTTTTGTTTGCCGGGTATTTGGCTTTTCTTATTACAGGGTTCCATTTAGTTTTTAACAATGTTGGATTTATGGTATTTCCCTTTTTTGTATAAAAGAAATCCAACGTTAATGGCACAATTTCTGTAGATCTATGCTGGGGGGGGGTATATATTAGCTAGTATGTTTGGTAGGACTTCAGGATCTGAGAGGTGCAACACCACGCAATCCCCCCTAAACTTTTTAATGCCACCCCCAATCCATTCAACCCTTCTAGCTTTTACTACTTCCTGTGCCAACTGGTCCCTGCCTCCTGGTTTAAAAGCCATATTCTTTGATAACCAATGAAGTGATTTGTTAATCAAAGAAGGGCTATTCTCCTCTTGTCCTGGTTCTAATTGGGGAACATTTGCTAGGACCAGTATTAATGGGGACGCTTCCACTATTAGTTCTACAGGACCTTTATCTATATTCTCTATCTCATTGGAATTTCTAGTAGCAGGCCTTGCAGAATCCTCGACCATGGGAGCTGGGTTTAAAATTCCCATCCCCTCTCCCCCTTGTCCCGACCGGGACGTGGTGTTTTGGGAAGTGTTTGCGGCAATATCTGGGCAAACTACGGCTTTAGTATTTTTCGGATCTGCCATAGCCAAATTTGTTGGGATAGACTTGGGTGTTTCTACTATAGTTTTTTGCAAAAGCGATCCCAATCTAGTGACCTCTGCTGTGAGCAGGTCAATTTTACTTAGAAGTGGTTTAGTAATCGTTTTAATTTTATTATCTATGGCATTCAGTAGCTTTTTGAATTGATCTTCATCTAGATGAATTACACCTCCCCCATTGTTCCCAATGTCATCACCATTTTTATCCTCAGAGGAGGCCTCAGGGCATTTTTTACCTGATCTAAGTCCGCCCCTTTTTGGTATGTTTTTACCCTTACCCTTTGTTACTCTAGGGGCTGGCACCGGTGTAGGAGTTTCCTCTTCTAAGGTATTACTTTCAACATCAGTTGTGCATACTGGAGCTGGTTCATTAATCTCGACTAATAATTGGGTCAGTGGGTTATTATCAGGGGTTTGGAAAACCTCATTACTAATGTCAAGAACTGAAACTGGTAGGGGTGTATTGTCAATGAGCAAGTCCGGCGAATAGCTAAGACCCAATGATGACCTCCTATCCTGGTTAATTTTGGCAACTTTCTGTACCATGTAATTGTCTATTGTGTTAAGTGGAGCAGAAGATGCTTTGGCTTTAGACATGTTAATATCAACAATGGTAGTCCTTGGGAAGAAAGTCAGTATGATGATCCAGACGATTACAGGAATGGGAGGGTGGCAGCACTTACTTGGGTGAAATTGGACAGCGTTCTTGGCCCTGCTCCTGCCTCTTCGTGCCGATGAGGGCCGTAGAGGGCCCGCCCTTTGCCCGGGCTTCGCCCCGGGCGCTCCCCGCGCGCGACTCGCGGGGCGAGAGGTGTTGCACTCCTTTTACGCGCCTCCGGGCGCTCTGCTGGCGTCACGGCCGCCGGGGCACCTGGGAATTGTAGTTCCCTGCCCGCTCGGCGCCGTCGATCAAGATATGGGTGTTCGTTGCGCCGTTTCCCTCACGGCGGTGCTGATGCACAGGACTGGCTGCCCAAAGGTGGTAAGTTCAACAAGCCGTTTCCCTCACGGCGGTGCTGATGCACAGGACTGGCTGCCCAAAGGTGGTAAGTTCAACAAGCCGTTTCCCTCACGGCGCTGCTATCTGCCTCTGTAAGCCCCCAGTGCACGCTCGGCGCTGCACTCCTTTTACGCGCCTCCGCGCGCTCTGCTGGCGTCACGGCCGCCGGGGCACCTGGGAATTGTAGTTCCCTGCCCGCTCGGCGCCGTCGATCAAGATATGGGTGTTTGTTGCGCCGTTTCCCTCACGGTGGTGCTGATGCACAGGACTGGCTGCCCAAAGGTGGTAAGTTCAACAAGCCGTTTCCCTCACGGCGGTGCTGATGCACAGGACTGGCTGCCCAAAGGTGGTAAGTTCAACAAGCCGTTTCCCTCACGGCGCTGCTATCTGCCTCTGTAAGCCCCCGGGTTTGGCTGCCGCATAGTGGGTTTGGTGTAGGGCCTGGCAACAGGCCAGGTACTGCAGTAAACCCTTTGGCCATGCGTGGCAGAGGTTAGCCGCTCCATGGGGGTTATGTGCAAGGCCTGGATCTAGACTATTCCTAACTGCACAGATCCTTTATTTGGCTTTTGTGTCTGTGAAGTAACACCTTAAGTGTCTAAGGGTATGCCTTGACATGGGCTGTGTGTTCACTGTGTAATTGGAACTAAACTGCACCTGACTGAAGTGGGCCAAACAGAGACAATGGTCTTGAGTTTGCTTGTGTTTCTGTTCAGAGAAACCTGGCTTGGTATTTTCTATTGGAGCATGACCATCAGTGATTTGCATATGCCTGGGTCTAGTCTGAGGTGAAATGGTGGACAAAAAAATATAATGTGTTGTAATGCTACTCCAGGTGATTGCCAGTGGTTAGACTATCTGTAAGCACCCCTCCCATCACTTTTTGTGTGTTTGCTTGTCTACAAATTATTTACGTTTGCCAGCATCCCTCTATAAATTTGCCCACAGATTTGTCAGACCCTTTTCTATTGTTAAATTAGTAAGAAAATGTGCTGTGCATTCCAATATTTCTTTATTTCGGTTGATAGCCATAAAAGAACAAACACAGATATATACAAACAAATGAAAATGGTTAAAAAGGTTTAAAAAGAGATAAAACAGTTCATCTGGGGTGTTACTTTAGATTAAAAAGGTGATGAGAAAGTCAAGAACAATCCAGTCGTTGGTTTTGTTCTTTGAGAAAGTTCCTTCTGGCTCACCCCTTGGAATTTAAAAAACGTGAGACCACATAGACTATGTGGGAATCAGTGTTATATTTTAAAAGTCTAAATGCTTCCATGCAATGGGTTGTGCCTAGATTTTTACATAACTGCACCAACTATCTTAGTCTTATTGAATGATAACCCAGGCATAAAAAGAATACTTGGAGTTCAGTCTCTGCACACATGTTGCAAGCTTGGTACCCACTTAGATTGCCACTAGACCATTTGCACGTAAATGCACGCAAGGGGAGACAGCCATGCCGAAACTGCACATAGAGTTTCCTGCCTAATGCCAGGCAGATTTCGTCAATACATGGCTCCAGCTTGTGTGTGTCTTATACGTCCTGAAAATGTGACGTAGAGAAGCCCTGGGAGGATTCTGCATGGATTTATGCAGTTTTTCCACCCAATAGCTGGAACTTAGAAGATTGCCTGAGGTTCTTAGACATGCTGTGTCAGGGTTGTCCTGTAGGTCTTTTAGTCCTATTGCATAGAGGCCTTCTCTGATATGTAAGAGCCATGGCAGCTTTCCTGAACCGGGGAGTCTCAGGATTTCCAATAGCCCTGATCTGTACTCCACCAGTTCCGGTGTTACCCAGAGTCGCCGCCAAAAGAGTAGTGGCCTGCAGCCAATTTCCTCAGTAATGGATCTCACCCCTAGGTCCATACGCAGAGGAACCAGAGGGAAACTTATCGGTAATCCGAGTATTTGTCGGAGAAATTTGTTCTCAGTATTAACCATGGGCCTATGGTTAGAGTGCCCCCATAGTTCAGCTCCGAATAGGGCACCACTCTTAACCTGGGTTTTATAAATATCCATAACCGGGCTCACTGGTTTGTGGAATGACTTTCTGAAGACCTTAGCCATGCCGCCAGTGGTTTGTGTTAGTTTGAGATTTGACTTGTTTTCAGTGCGAGTCAGACCCAAGTAGTCAAATACAGAAATCTGCTCCAGGTGAATGCCATTGATGCGTGGGTTGGGACGTGTAGATTTACTAGGGTTGAAGACCATAAATTTGTTTTTTGGGATATTGATCTCAAATCCCCTGAGCCTACGGAACTCACAGAACCCATCTAAGATTCTTTGAATACCATTGGAGACTTAGAGAGGAGTAGGTATTGTCTATTATTTTTTAACTATCCAAATGGTATACATGAACATAAAATACATTGGGGTCTATTCCCAAAGGTAAATTCACATGTGAAAAATCTACACAGGTAAATTTACTCTTACACTTTTAGGTAAATGTACTAGTTTGGACTTTTTACAATTTGCTGGTGTAAATCAAATCCAAAATTGAGACAGAAACAAGGGAATACACTCAAATTTACGAGTATGAAGTTGCCACTGATAACGTTTCACACCTAGATGGATATCTGCACAGCTTGAGAAGATTTTCACAACAGTAGTGGAAATCTCCGCTACCATAATGCACATTTATGCAACCGTAGTGGAGATCTCCCTACCGTAAAGAATAGGGAATATGCTTATATTTTATTAATTTAAAAACCAATCTTTTATTTATTTAATTTCGAAATATAAATGTAAAATAACTTTAAATAATTATGTTTACCGTCTAACTATGAAAAAAAAATGTTAGAGTCCATTACTTGTTTAGAATAAATGTTTACTAAATATTTAAAACGTGTAAATATATTGTATTTTATAAACATTACTTTTAAAACAAAATTTTTTATTAAAATTATTCCCGGGTGCAAAATTAAACTTGAGTGAAAAAAACATATTTTTGCCCTGGTGGAAAACGCAGCAAAACTGGTGCAAAATTAATTTGCTCTTTTATTTCCAAAGGTGCAAAACTCTAGATGTCATGTCCCTGCATATTTGGAACTAGACAAATGCACAAATCCATCCTACTTCATTGGGACTCTTGCCCTCCTCCCCGGGTTAAACATTACAGATCTTCCTCCTCAGCCACCGGTTCATGCTTTTTGTGGTCATTACACTGGAGGTCAGTGGTCGCCTCCTCACAGACCTGTCAGCCTCTGCCTGCGCCCCCCACAGCCATGCCTCGCCGGCCGCTCCTCTTCTGCGTGTGGTGAGTAAGGGCGACCTAGAGCAGGCTGCACAAGGCACGACGTTTTGTCAGACTCATGCGTAACTTAAGTGTGAAAAAAATGAATTTTACACCTGTAAATTTAATTGTGAATCTCTATGAGTATAATTTGCATGCACAGCCTTGGCACGTTTCCACATAATTTACTCATGCGGATTTTACACCCAGTTGGAAATCTACATTAAGACATTGTTCCCAATAGGAGTACAAATAGAAATCAAGACTGTAGAAGGACTACAGGAGGGGATCTGGAGTTCTTTGTGAATTCCATAAAATGTGGAAACTTACTCCAGACACTGGAGCAGACCCACAAAGGAGTAAATATCTGTGTTTTAATGCTGCGCTGTGGGAACTGGGCCAAAGCTGGGTTGGAAGTAGGCAGGTTAAATCACCCTATGTGTTTTTAATGCCATAATATTGGTTGTGATTCAGGGGTGAACGTTGTTTTGGGGATTGCCTATTTTCTACTTACATTAGCTGAAAAATGTTGTCTTGTTTGTGTTGTCCATGTGTCATAAGTAGTTTGACTGAGCCAATCAGCAAGTATTTTTACTTTTTTTTTTAAAACAAGACACCCCACCGAAATAGCTAAAAACAAAGCAACGTGTGCGTGCAAAGGTTTGCAGTTATGAAGAGGTGGCTGGTGTGACTGACACGTTTCTGGTATATCACTAGGAACATGCATGTTTCCCTGAGAAAAAGTGCACACTCACATCCTCTCTGTGCCTTGTTTAGGAGGTGTGATCAGGCCTGGTAGGGCTACAACAAGAGCGAGTGTAATAAATACAGTATTACATGGGAACTTGTATTGTGCCATCCTACTGCTTACAATGTGAACAACTTTTTCAGAATGATGGACTGAGTGGCTGCTCCATTTATAAGTTATCAAAAGTTTAAGAATTTACAGAACTGAGAACATGTGTGTATAAATCAGCACTAAACACCAAAAAGTACTCCAGGAGGGAGGGAAATCACTTTTCTATTCCAGGTGGAATGTACCTAAAGGAAATATGCCCTTAATCAAAATTACTCAGAATTATGCATAATTGTCTGAGAAACATAATCAGCATTTAGCACTATTGGGACCAGAGGATGCATTTTGCAATACGAAAATAGCCCTAAATGCTACAGGACATGAATAGCCGTGCCCGGCACCTACTCGCTCTCTCTTACCTTATTTTCTCCTAGGCTTACTGCTGACATGTTTTGAAATCGGACTACAACAGACATCATTTTTTCTAACATTGATGATGGAGCATTGATGATGTCTGCCTAGTTTGTTGAGAGTGCTGTTTTTCCACAGTAAGACTGATGTTTCTCGACAGAACCATGACATTGTGATTAGATCTAGAGCACCTTACAACTCAGTATACACAGATCCACATCACACAGCATCTGCACATAAATAGTGTACTTTATTTTACAATTACTGGTCCCTGTCTACATGAGGCCACTAGGTGGACATGAGGACAGTCAAGTCACCCGAGGTTGTCTAGGAATCCTGCTGTAGCATTGATGTTTGCTTTGTTGGCATTATCTCCATGCATGTCCCAGTGGAGCTGTATACCTTTCTCAATCTCTGCAAAGCATCGATCACTCAGCAGAATATTTAGATAAAGGTTGACTGAGAAATGCCACGTATCAATCGTACTGCCTGCTGTGTGGTGCCTGTTGCAAAGAATTCTAGTGCTGCTGGCATTTGTAGGGATGGAGGACTGGAGATGATTCCTATGTTAGGCTCCAGGGTATCCATAATGATGAAATGGGCTTTGGATGGGGCCCATATTGAACCGGTATATCTTCTTGATCTCAAGCGGACTCATGTCTATGTGTTCCCGCCCCTTACACAGTCAATCCTGGCTGCGCTGTTTGAGGTCATTGTGCCACGGCATGGTTGCCACCTTAGTGCAAGGTTTATTGTAGCAGAACATGAGTCTGCCAAGCATGATATAGTGGCCCAGCAGTGCTGACTGCATGGTGGTGTACCTGGGAATGAAAGTGTGAACTGCAGCAATCAACCTGTGTGGACTTCACCTCTCCATGGCTCTCTATGTAAGTCTGGCCCTGTAAGTAGGGTGTATGTGTGTGTGACTTTATGTTTTTAGCTCAAACAGTGCATGTACTATGTTTTGTATTGTTTTACAGATTTTCTTCAATTACTTACACTTTCTGGAATTTTTAACAGCTGCTTTTAACTGGAACTATTTTCCACTGGTTTTCAATGACCTCTCCTACTTGCAATTGGATATTATTTACCATGTGCAGAATTTTTTGCGTGTGGTAAATATCACATATGGCACATTGCGTGTGCATTAAATCTGGATGGATGGATGGGGTGGCGGCCAATTAGACAAGTGAAATGATGATTAAGTAAATACATGGATGGAATACTAAACTGATATGATTCTGTGGTCAGAGTGCTCAAATGCCCCCTTCAAGCTTCATATAACGTTTCTGTTTCAGGGTTGCACTGTGCCTGCTGCACGGGTCCAGCGAGGCAATGAACATAATGCCACAGACTCATATTGGCAAGATCTCATATGTACTCAACAAAATGTGCTTCGAGAGCCAATCCTGCAACCAGACGTGGTACCGAAGTGTGGAACGCGGCTACCGGATCAAACTCCACTTCACTCACTTTGATATTGGTGGAAATGAAGGCACCTGCCACAACTTTGTGAAGGTGATTCTATAAAAACTGTCTCCCCACCCTCAACTGATAAATCCCTTTCATTCCCCCTATCTATAAGATTCCCTTCCAAATCAAATCCCTGCCAAGGTGACCTCTTACTAGAATATTCTGCCTAGCCTAGAATTAGAGTTCTCCTCAGCTGTCAAATTCTTCTTACCTCCGTCAAGGTGATCTTCTTACAGAATGTTCTCTTTGTCTCTCTCGTTTGAAGGACCATCACCTTATCTCCAGTGCTAGGTTGAATGGGCATTTGAATATTGTCCACTTCCTGTCCTTTTTGACTTATGTTTACAGCTTAGTGATTCTGCCTTCAGGAGATCTAAGATCAGAGGTAGCAAGGGCTCCGACATGTGTCGCGAAGCCCATCCAGGTGCATCTATTGCTGTGTATGTCAAGTCAGAGCTGACATTTTTGCCACATACTTGTCCTGATGCTTTTCCTCAAAATGATCTCCCTTGATGAACCAATCATGTTTATCCTGTTATAGAACTTTCTCTAATCCCTTCCATAAGAGAGATTCAAATCAATAACCATTTCCCATTAACCTCTGAATTTGTGTAGTGGAGAGAAGTTTTTATCAGGCCAGTGATGTTAAAATAAAAATCACTTTTACAGGGACAAACACAATAAAATTGTGGGGAGATCTTTTTTCATCAGAAAACTTTACCACAGCAGTGATGACATCTAGAAGTAGAGACATAATGGAGACAAGGGTTAATGTCTGCATCAGATATGTGTTTTTATAGCAGGGCCATCACCATCTTTCTCTCTCCCCACAGGTGATGGATGGATGGAACCCGTCAATCACCCTCTGCGGCAAGCAAAATGTGTCCTCGGGTCAGGGCAGCCAGGCTGCAATGGTCTACTTCTCTTCTTCCAATACAATGACAGTGGCTGTCCAGTCAAGCACCCAACAGCGAGAACTCATGGGCGGTTTCTCTGCGCACTACACAGCAGTCGGTACAACCCTGCTTTGAGATTGCTATGCAAGGCACTGGGTGGAGCTTCTTTGATGTGACATGCTAAGAACAATTTCTCACCTCAAAATCAGTTGTGCTGCCTGACTCCTGTGTTATCCTTCACTATCTTAGGAAATGTGTATGTTATATTTTTTCTTGTCTGTCATCAGACTTCTAACATTCACCTTCCAACAGGTTACCCACTCCACACCGATTACATGTGAGGGTCTCAATAAGGTCAGTCAGATCTCTTAGTGAATGAGTGCATCTGTTGTTAGAGACTTGTAACATGGACGCCACTGGTTTGACTTCGAGAGAGTGGTCCACGCCTTTCAAACTTCTGAGTTCAACATAAGGAGTACTATTGAGCCGGATAATAATTAACACATGCAGTGGTCACTGCTGTCATGACAGTTGTTGTTGCTGCTGCTGTCCATGCTGTGGTAGTAGATGTGTCTATTGATGTGCTCCATGCTGTTATAGGAGTGGGTGCTGCTGTGATCTTTGCTATGTTGAATGCTGTTGTTGCTATTGTCGCTACTTTGTTTTCCATCTGAGGTTAAAGTTGTGGTGCAAGATGTTTTCACTGCTGCTGTACTTACTATGTGTGTGAGTATTGCTGCTTCTGTGGATTTGCTGTGGTCAAGTCTGTTATTGTTGGTCTCTGAAGTGCTAGAAACAATTAATGTTGCAATTGTTGCTGAAGTGGTAATAACTCTGGTTGATGCTGTGGTCTCTGCTGTGTTTACAGCTGTGGTCAAAACTCTGATATATGTCCTGGTGGCGTCTGTGGCCCCTGACGTGCTCCCTGTGGTCACCATAGCAGTGGCCACTGATGCCTTTTGTGCTTGCAGCTGTTGTTGATACTGTGTTGGTGGCTCTTATGGCAGCTGCAGTGGCTTCTGTGGATCTTGTTGTGGTGATAGGTGTTGTTATTGCTAAGGTTCCTGTAGTTGTGTCAGCTAGTTGTTTTTGCTGTTGTCCTGTTGCGACTACAGCTGTGGCAATTGCGATTGTCCGGTCTCACTGTCAGCTGCTTCCGGCATGGCTGTCCCTCGCATGAAGGCAGCTGTGGTCACTGCTGTGGTCCCTGCTGTTTCAGCAGCTGTGTCAGTTTCTTTAATTATAATGTTGTTGCTGCTGTTGTAGTGGATATAGTTGTTGCTATAAACCCCACTGGGGTTATGGTTGAGGTTGCTGTTGTGGTCCCTGATGGTGTGATAGCTCCCATCCCTGCCTTAGTGGCAGCCTTCATCTATGCTGCGATTACAGCGGTTGCTGCTGTTGTCTCGTTTGTGGTAGTAGTTGTGACTACTACTGTTGTCTTTGCTGTATTTACAGCTGGGTTGGAACCTGTGGCCCCCTCTGTGCTTGCAACTAATGTTACCCATTGTTTGGTAACTGTGGTAGCAGAGGTGGTTGCTGCTGTTGCGGGTATTGTATTGTTGTGGCTCCTCTTGTTACTGCTGTGGTCTCACCTCTGGTCAAATCTGTGCCAGCTGCTGTTGTTTCTTCTGATGTGTTAACTATGGTGCTTGCTGTGGTCACTGGCCTCTCCCATATAACTGTGCTCGTTGTTGTGGCCCCTGCTGTACTTACAGTTGTTGCTGATGGGGCAGCTCCCTTGGCGCTGGCTGTTGTGGCCGATGTTGTGGCTGCTTTGATGGCCCCCATTGCAGCGGTTGTTTCTGCTTGTGTTATCTGCGCTTGCTGCTGTTGTTCCTTCTATGGTCAAAACGGTGGTCACTGCTGGCTTTTTTAAATTGCTACCTGCCCTTCTTGCTGCTGTTGCCTCCACCATGGGGCAGCTGTGAAGCTGCTGTTGACCCTGCTTTGCTAGCAGATGCTGCTATTGGTGTCCAAGCCATGGTGGCTGTTGTGGTCACTTCTGTGAACCCGGCTAGTGTGGGAGATGTGGTTGTTGCTGCAGTTTCGGTTGTGGGTGTGCGCTGTCAACACCGGGAGTGTCGGGAGGAGAATTTGAAGTGTGATCGCAGAGTGGGTCTGCTTTTTCACTAATTAAAAAAACGTGCAAACAGTAACATTATAGAAATCAACATGGGAAGCCCCTCCCTGTATGCGCTATATTTTAAGGTTTTGTAGTGTTATCGCATGAGTTTTGGCAAACCACCCAAGCTGTCTGGAGCCAGACATAAAACTGAAACACTTTCATTGACGTGTATCCGCCAGTAGCTCCCAGCACTTCTGAACTATGAATTAAGAGCTCCAAAAATGCATTTATTTGTGGACTAAATGTGCTAGGCATCACGTTTTAAAATATCAATTAAATAAAGCATGAACCGATAAACTGGTTGAATACAGTCGTAAAGAGGGGATGTTTGACATATGTTGAGAAGTCACTCATTAAATATTCCTAGCCATTTAAAACTTCATGATGCTGTCACCGACTAAGAAACACAATTCAGCAGGTTTCTAATATGTATGACCAAAACTATTAATATTGAACTCAGAGTATTGTTAAATACTGTATATTTTGAAGCGAATTTTTCAGAAGCATGATTTCCATTGGCCCATTATTCTCGTTCTGACATTCAAACGGTTAGCGCTCTAGATATTTATTAGAACGTCTGTGGTTGACATACTGGCCTGACTCTGATGTCACATACTTTTTTGTGTGATGTCACACTCTTGTCTCTATGACGCCACAGTACCACCGGTCATGCCTTACTGACTCTTTGAGCTTCCACTGTGACATCACACAAACCCCTAACCTATCAGCTTCTTATTTCCTGACGCCTCCCTCCTAACACCTGCCGTTATTGGCTTTCCACCCTACAGATATTGACGAATGCGCATTGAGGAATGGCCGCTGCAGTCGATTCTGCCACAATTACCCCGGAGGCTTCTCATGTTCCTGCGACCTTGGATATTTTCTGAAGGAAGACAAGAAGACCTGTTATGAACTAGGTATGCACTTCTCTACTCCGTTTGGGACCAGACACGACTCAATTGTTTAAAAACAGATGCAACTCTTTTTAAAGTTGGCTTTTCTGGATTTACCTCAGGAAATGCAGCATCGCTATTGTTTGGGCTACCAGAGGCCCTTGCAGAATTATTGACCATTTTACAGGCTACTTTAAAGGCGCGTTCTGCCCCATAGGAATCTTTTTTTTTATGTTTGAAAGCTTTATTGAAGAGCACGTCAGCAAAAGACATAAAAAATGTGGAAGCATAGTCTGAAGTATTAACATTGCAAATGGCATAACTGAGAAATAAAAGCATGTTATGGGAGTTTTAAGGCTGTAGGGAAGGGGGGGAGGGGAAGGGATGAGAGAATAATGCTATAACAGAGTAATACTATAGAGAATAACTGCAAATAAATAAATGACACAAATATCAATACAAAATATACAGTATATAAAAGTGTTGCAATATAGGAAAACTGACCCCCATAGGAATCTTAATTGTCAGTTAACAATCTCTACAGTTGAGAAGTGAATTCTTTCGTACACCGCGGAGTATTGCGGCAAACCCTGCTCACTGTAACAGAGAGGACAGTCAGCGGCTTAAAACAAACTATGAAAAGATGAGGGGAGAGACATTTTAAGTTGTTTCACACCAAATTTGAAATGTTGAGGCTTTCATGGGAGTGTTAGATCAAATGCCTCTGTCTTCTGACACTTTTAGTGTTCCTTTTCTTACTCTTTGTGTATGCCCCATGCACTAAAATGCTAAGTAAAGAGAGCTAAAAAGTCCTGACTAGCTGTACATCACTCTCTTGAGAACTCTACCATTATATAGACAGCTTACACAGTAAAAAGGTGATTCATGTAACGCTTGAATTACCCATTGCCTAGGCCCTAGCTGCCCAGCCCACTTACCCGGGAATGGTCCTACGACCCTTCTATGGCCCTTTCGGACCTGGCATTGCACCTCAAGGCCCTGCCTCGCTCGTCCTGCAGCCTCCCCTCTCTGCACTCTCCTCCTCTGCTTCTCTCTCATGCTCCCTGGCTCTCTGTACCTCACTCTTTCACCCTCTAGTTATTCTGTGCCTCTGTTTTCTCTTACATTTTTGCATGTTTCTTTCTCACACTTTTTGAGCCTTTTCCTCACTCTTTTCTTATAGTTTTTGTGTCGCTTTTCCCATACTTTTGTCTAACTTCTGTTTTTTTCATACTCTGCCATACTTTTGTTACTTTTACTATCTACCCCCTACAGCCCCACCTCTCCTCACACGCTGTTCCTCCTCCCACCTCCTTCATTCCTTATCTGCTCTCCTGCGTCTTCTGCTTCTTCCCATGTCATCCTCCCGCCTTTCCATAGCCCTTCCCACCACGCTGATCGCTCTTCTCTTGTCCCCTCCCCAATCCTACTTAATAGCAGCCGCTGCACGAATGCGCAACCGGTGCACCGCTGGCATGCCAAAGGCACGCCTAAGGCAAGACCGTCTGTGCAATGCCACGCCTATACTGTGTCTAGAGGCATGACCCCAGGTCAGATCAACTTCCACCGCTGCTCCGCAGCGAGCCACCACTCACTTGATCCAGGACTCCCATCCATCCAACAGCAAACCTTAAATGCTCTATAATAACTTCAAAAACCAACTGAACCCTGAGGACATCTTCAGCAAGCTGCCTACCTACCACTCGGACAGACACCTCTCCAACTGGGGAACACTCACCGTCACTCCAGGGCCGCAATAAACCCATTTCAACAACATATCTACAACCCAACAGGACCTGTGATCAGCAAATTCCTCACTCACATCATCAACTCCGCAACCTTCGGTGAGGACTGCAAGCATTCTGCAGTCATGGCCCTCCCAAAAAAACACTGTCAGACCTAAAAAAAATGACCAACCTCTGCCTTATGTCCCTTCTACAACACCCAGCGAGGGTGATAGAGAAGGCAATAAACCAACAACTCACCATCCACCTGGAACTCCACAATCTCCTCGACTTCTGACAATATGGCTTTCAAAGCAACTACAGTACAGAGATGGCACTGACCAGAGCCACAAATGACATCCGCACCCTACTGGGCCGAGGAGAAACAGCCATCCTCATACTGCTGGACCTGCTGGATCGCTCTGCTGCTTTCGATACCATGTCACACGCCAGCCTCATCAAAAGACTATATGCAAAAGGCATCCAAGGTCCAGCCCTCAAATGAATAAGCTCCTACCCCACAGGGAGAACACCGTGTATGTATGTATGTATGTGTGTTCTTATATAGCGCTCGACTTACCCTTGGGCATCTCGGCGCCGGTCTCCCTACACATCAGAGACCAAGGACTTGACCTGCTGAGTCACTCAAGGATCATCACTCAGTCCCACCCTGTTTAACATTTGCACAACACCACTTGCCGACATTATCAGTTCTCACAGCATCTCCGTCATCTCCTACGCCAATAAAACCCAGCTCATCCTCTCAATGTCAGACAAGTCCCCAACGTTCTGATCCGGCTTACCAATTGCATGATCTGCGTAGCAGAATGGATGAAAAACAACTGCTTGAAACTCAACTCAGACAAGACAGATCAAGGGGAGATCTTCAGGGACAAGATCTCTCTCTTGAACTCAAGCTGGTGGCCATCCGAGCTTGATCCAACACCATCACCCACTAACCACACCCAAAACCAGGGAATCATCATAGACAATAAACTCAACTTGACCTTACAATGCAGTCAGCTCCTCCCGCTTTCACATACTTCACAGTCTCAGAAAAATCTTCAAATGGATCCCCAAGAGCAAAAGGTGTACCCTCAGTCAATCCCCAGTCGCTATTAGACTGGACTACGTCAATGCACTATAAGGAAGTGACAATGCGTTGAAGGTTTCCAACCCCCATTAGTTCCCATCGATCTACCAGCTGGGCCATGGTTAAAAGTTGGCATGAATTGGTGGGACCATTTAATTCTCTTTCCAGCCATTCACGTTATGCTCTTCTCATTGATTACTACTTTAAAGGACCAGAAGTAAGATTTGTTGGGGAACCAGATTCTAAAACAGCGATCACGTTTTTAAGGTATGTATGCACAAGGGTAGAATCCCTGGATGTCTTTGTTTTGGCCAACAGGGTACAATTTGTTTCTTCAGATGTAAAAGAGTTTCTAAATGATAGCAGCACAAGGCCTTTCCATTGCTCACTCTATCACCCTCAGACTAAAGGCCTTGCTGAGTGCTTCAATCGTGTTTTGGGAGATTGTGTCCAATGGGATTTGCCCAACAATTGCGTTCTGAGCACTGCAATTAAAAACCTGTTGTGGTTTTTATAGGACCACACCTCAATCTTCTACTAATACTTCTTATGTTGAGCGGCTCAGAGGTAGGAAACCTGCAACAGACGTTTGACCCACACAAATGTCAAGATGGTTGAAGCAGAAGGTTGCTGGTGAAAGAATGGATGCACTTGTAAGAAAGAATGTTGCCTATCCCCAACACAAACAGGTCTAATATATCATGGAGAAAAATGTTTCTGACAAAACAATTGCGGTTGGGAATTATGTATGCATTAAGAAGTGTGCTCATGTCTGAAAGACGATACGAAGTTCACAACACCAGTGCTTGTTGATAAAGAAAGTTGTAGTGCTCTTCGTGTCGAAGGATGTAGTTGGTGGAACCATTCTAAGGTGGAAAAATGTTCCCTCCAAGTGGGTGAGTATTATACTAATTCTGAGCAAGGAAAGGTGTAAAAAAGACTCCTGTACAAAAACACATGGTGCAGGATGGTTTTCAACTTGTTCAAAAAGATTCTCACCCTGTACGGAGGAGTGTACACCAGCACATAATTCGGGTCGGGTATAGATGAATTTTACATAAACCTGGTTAAGATATGTTTTCAATCATTCTTTTATTGATTTTATAGGTTATGCTCTATCTGCTATCTTGTTATCTTCTCTAAGACCCTCTGGGGCAGAAACCAAAATAAGTATTCATCAGCTTTAGGACACTGACAAGATGCTATACTCTCATGGTTGAGAGCTTTGTTAATATGGAGTGGAGTGGTGTGGCTCACTGGCTAGAGGCGGCAGACCCGTAAGCAGAGAACGGCCCGGGACCAGGGTTCAATTCCTGACGTGGCAGGGTCGTGGACCAGGGTCAAAACGGGCTCGATAATTCTCGCCTCGGTGCCTACTCTAACCAGGGAACACACTCTGCAACTCTGGGCATTAAGCTTGCCTCATCTCTACAACGGCCCCCCACAGACGCTGGGGATGCCTAGTTTCATCTTGGAGATACCCAGAAAGGGACCATCTCACAGGGAAAACCAGGACGGGTTCCCCAGCGGTCTTCAGCGCCAGGATACTCCATGGAGTCGCAGTGCGCTTTACAAGTACACCCACATTTACATATGTAAATGTTGATTGTGTTCTACATGATTTGGGGGGGGAGGTTGAACATCCTTTATTCTAATTTGTTTTACTGTTATTTTGTAAAATGTTTGGTGTATAAGGTAATTACCTAACTAGTATTCCTGACTCTACACTAGCTCGCGCCACCATGCGTGGGATGCTGGTGTGGAGTCAACATTCTGGTTGGCAGTTGAAGCAGTCGACTGGCCGAGGCTGGCCGTGCTTGTGTGCTCAGCAGCCTGGGCTGGTTTCTTTTGACAATAAAAGTTATAGCAATGAATATTCCTATGTGAGTGGTAATGACCACAGATATGTGTGAGGGGAAGAGAAGGAGGGGAAGAAACATGAATAGAAAAGAGTTCGAAGAAAGGGAGCAAGAGGAAGACAGACAGCTAATAGAAAGAAAGGAGAAGAAGAAGAATAGATAGTAAAAAAAAAGAGCATATAAAGCACAGAAGGGTAAAAAAGAACTGTCAAGAAAAAGGGTCTGTGGAGACTTACGGTGACATGCATCAATAAAACGTTTTGCAATTCCTTATTAGCGATTTTTAAGGAATCGCAAATAAGGAATCGCAAAACGGGATGCATGATTTAAATTGCATAATATTTGCGATTCGGCAAAAATCGCAATTTTTACCGATTCGCAAATATTATGCGAATTTCAATTTGCGATTTCGCAATTCCCATTGATTCCTATGGGCCAAAAGGCCCATAGGAATCAATGGGAATAGCGAATTCGCAAATTGAAATTCGCAAACTGTTGATGCATTCCAAGGGTCCAGGGGGGTCCTTTGGACCCCCCCTGCACCCCTGAAATGTATTTTGGAGTGCATGTTTCAAACATACATGTCCTAAGGACATGTGTGTCTGTAACATGACAGTGTTTTTAAATGCAAATTAGAGCATTTTAACACATTTTCGCAAAATTACCACGAGGTTCAACCTCGTGGTAATTTGCACCCCCTATTTGCGAATTCGCAATTTTAAAATTAATCATGCATTGCTTTTGAGGAATCGCAAATTTGCGATTCCTTAGAAGCAATCGCATTTTTGGAATTCGCTAAAAATAGCGATTTTCCCAAAAATGCATGATGCATCTCAAAACATGATTTTGCATTCGCAAACGGCCGATTTTAGCGAATCGCACCGTTTGCGCATGCAAAAATCGTTGATGCATGTGCCTGTTACTGTCTAAAATTGTATTCCTCACAGTGATATGTCCATGGACAGATGATGGGTGGTACATGAGTCAAAATGAGGAGGAGACAAGTTTGTAAAGAACAGAAAACGACGAAAGAGAGGGAAAGGGACTCACCATGAGAGTGAAGATATAGAGGAACTTAGGAGGAGAAGAGAAGGGAAGCGGAAAGCTAACGATACTAAGAAAAGTGTAATATCTTTGTGCTTGCTCCACAGAATGTGGGAAACCAGAGCAACCTGTGACCATGATTGGGAGAATCATTGGCGGGGACAAAGCTAAGGCGGGGAATTTCCCGTGGCAGGTGTATGTGAGGACCCCTGGACCTGCAGGTGGTGTCCTGATCAGTGACCGCTGGGTTCTGACTGTCGCCCACGTGATACGCCTCAAGCAGGAAGGTGAGGAGATGGAGGCAGACGTCAGTGCAGCAGACCTGGAGGTCTACATGGGAGACATGAATCTGATCGTGCAGTTCCAGCAGCGTCCGCACCTAGTGGAGAGCATCTATGTTCACCCTCAATTCTCCACAGACTGGCACAACTTTGATCACAACATTGCCCTGATCAAGCTGAAGCAAAGCGTGACCATGAGTGCCAACATCAGACCCATCTGCTTGCCTTGGAGAAACAGCAAGACTCTCTACGAAGAAGGCCGTATGGGCTTCGCGAGCGGGTTTGGACTCACTGAGCAGAACAGGTTATCCACCCATCTGAGATATGTCACACTGCCCTTGGCAAGCAGAGACACCTGCAGGGACTACCTTCGGAATAAGGAAGTATGGGGCAGACGTCCTGTGTTCTCTGAAAACATGTTCTGCGCAGGCTTCCCCGGGGGGCTGAAGAAGAAGAAAGATGCGTGCCAAGGTGATAACGGTGGGCCCTTTGCCCAGTATGACGAGGAGCGCGAACGCTGGGTTGTCACTGGGCTCGTGTCCTGGGGCTTCGGCTGTGCCAGTGGCTATGGGTTCTACACCAAGGTGGACAACTACTTGGCTTGGATAGACGAGGTGATGAATGAGTGAGCAGTGCTGTCAACAGAGCGATGGCCAGATCATGCCATGGCAACCCATCTCTGCAGACCTTGCTGGGGTGATATGCTGGGTCAGCTGTAGAAAGGAAAGCACAATTTTCAAATTGCGTTGATGCATTGCACTGCATTTCCTTTTGAAAGAACAGAGGTCTGTGGGGTGCAGTTTTCAATCACTAAGTAACTACTTTCATTTTATTTTTACTGCTCTTACATATGCATTACCCTATGCTCCTCTCAATCACTGTTCTTTTCCTTGTACTTTTGTCTTTTCCACTCTCTTCCCCTACCATTACTTCCACTCTCTCTATTTCTCATTTTAATACCATTTTCCTTTAGCTTTCCCTCAGTCCCACCCACTTTCAGACTTTCAGGCAACCTTTTGTTTTAACAGATTGTATTTAACCAACATCTGTATGCAAAGGTTTAAATGTGTGCAGTAAGGTAAAGTCACATTGAAGTGTCACCCTGACTCTAGGGTGAGTTGTTTCCGGTGTAATTGTTACATGCAGTCTGCAGGGCAGTACCAGTTTTTCTTATGTCAGTTTTGCTGTACTCTGGTCATAAAATCAAATTAAAACTTTGCACTGTAGGACTTAATGTGTGAACGTGTATTTATTAGTACAGTTGCTCGTAATAATGTATTATTGGGCCACCTTTATTTTCATTGTCGCTGTATAAAAATACATATTGTTATAATATTAAATCCCCTCTCTTGGGCTTCGCCGTGAAGTGCTCCCTCCTTTTCAGTGACGCGCTTCATACAGAGATTTCACATAGTCCTCTGTCAAGAATCCAGTCCTGTTTTTTACTTCTCATTCTGGTACCTGAGTTTGAAAATACCAAACCAGAATTACCAGAATGTGAAGGCAAAACCAACACCTGACATGATTGCTTTGCAATACTTTGAATGATTAAAATTGACCTTATAAAGCAGCTCTCAAGGTAGGTATGACTAGACCAGAGTAGGCTTCCAATATTTAACTCTATATATATATATTTGCTGTTGTGACTTGTTCTCATCTTAATGACACATAAGGGGCAGAGGCACACAACAGCTGGATTCATTAGCCCAGGACAAGGTTAGTTCACAGATATACACTCTAAGTCAGGCCTTGGCATTCCTCACTGAGAATGACAACACTTGCCTTTGCACATGTAGAAGTAGTCTACTTCAGTGCCAGGACTTTTGGTCCAATGTTTGTTGTCTATTTTGCCAATTCTTTTCAGTAGCGGCTGCCACCGAGAAGTACAGGAGGGACGGGGGGATTGAAAATTAAATCACAATGTAACTTACCTTGCTGCCGGACTGCCGCCTCGCCTAGTGTTGTTCACTGAAGCAAGAAGCACATGCTCCCCTAAGCCAATCACAATACTGATTGGTCTGAGCGCCGTGGTTTGGCGCTCAGATGGGACAGGGAGCCTGTGCATGTTCCTCACCAGGCTGTGTAATGAAGCCTGTGGGGAACGTGCAAAGGGCGCAGGGCTGATTGGCCGGCCCAAGGGGAACTCCACCACGGCCCTTAATCTCCACCACCAGGCCGGAATCTCCAGCCTGAGTGCGGACATAAAGTTAGTATGAGTAAGTGCATTGTGTGAATACCAAAATGAGTAAGTGCATTGTGTGAATGCCACAATGAGTAAGTGCCTTCTGTGAATACTAAAATGAGTAAGTTCCTTCTGTGAATACCAAAATGAGTAAGTGTCTTCTGTGAATACCAAAATGGTAGTAAGTTTAGGATATTGTAATAAGTTAGTTCTGTGAATCGGGCCCTCAGTAGGCAGCTGTTTTGTAGAAAGACTACCTTCTTTGTTTAAGAGTCTTTATGTGCAACTGCCAGTAGTGCAGACTTTCATAAATTGCCCCAAATTCAAATCCCTACATTCCAATTCAACACGCTACATTCTACCTCTTACATCACTATGCATAGCATTGCATATAATAGCAAAGTCCCATCAACTCTAAGTGACAACCCAACACATCTTTCCCCTTGCATGAAACAAAACTGCCCACAGTGCTTAAATGAAATAGATCAATAAATGATTCGTACCCACAGACACATAATGCAGGTTCTTAAAATGTACTTTACAGCAGTCCCCAGGACATAATCACAACATTTAGCAGGATCAGTGTGCATCCTAGATGACATCCTATTATTTTACATCCTCACATAACCCCTTCCCCCCCTTTCATGAAGGATGGAAACCCTATCCTTATTCCAACAATTACCATCTTTTAAAGTGACAAAATGTTCAGCCACTTTCATCATCCTCTTAGGGCTAGAGAAACAAATATGTTTTCTTTTTACCATGAAAGATTTCCTAATCTGTACCAAATCCCCATTCTACACTCATAAACATCGAGACACATCCTTCACATATTTCTTTTGAGCTTCCGTCGTTCTTTCAGAAACACTCTTCTAGATCTCTTAACCCCTTGTATGCTCATGACGGAGCCGCTACGTCATGAGCCGCGGTTGCGCTGTGCTCATGACAAAGCGGTTCCGTCATGGCCCTGCCGCCGCGCCTGCGCAGCGCTGATTTCGCGCCTGCGCGCCGCTGATTTTGCGCCTGCGCGGCGCGTTCTATTAAGCGGGCGGGGCCATGACGGAACCGCTCCGTCATGAGCACAGCGCAACCGCGGCTCGTGACGGAGCGGCTCCGTCACGAGCATGCGAGCGCCGCTCGCCCCCCCCCCCCAGCGCTGCGGTGGAATTGCCGGGTTAAGCAGGCATTTTATTGCTCATCCAAGCTCTGTTCAATTTTCGACTTGGCAATCTCCCTCTCCACAGAGCAAAAAGAGAAACCTTGTTTCAGAATTGGGAGTGCTGTGTATTGCCCACATTTTTTTAACCTCATGTTCCAATTCCATACAATAACCAGTGATAACTGTATGTTTTCTTCATTGTTCTGTTGCAGTGTTCCACAAGACCTTTGCTCCTAGGATGGTTCAATGATGTGTCAACCTACTTAATTCCGAAATCTTTAAGGAACCCCTCAAACTCACGAGAAACAGGCCCTCTGCGACAAATGGTTGATGCAAAATTGTATGTTTGTTAAATGTCCTGAATTCTTATTTTCACAATATAGTCACCCAACATATGCGGAAAGCTGGCATCACCTGTTGTCTGGATGAGATAGCCATGGCATGACGTAGCAAAGTGTTTGATGTATGCAGGTAAACACAGGTGAACATCACATGTTAACAGGATGTTGAGGTGGGCATATGTCAGGGAACTTTAACCTCTGAGAAGATGTCACTGGAAGACCAGTGTTTGGCTACTGGGGTGCTGGACATTAGGGTCACAGCAGAACCAAGGACACGTTCATTGACAAATGCTTCCGAGGCATTATCAGAGGTGACAGAGGAAGGTCTTCAATGCCTAACACGGTTAGTTGGATGTGGGACTGAGCATTTGATTCTTCCTTCATACGTTACATGTTCAGTACCTTCTTTGTTTTTTCCCTGGAGTCTGACTTTGCTGGAATGGTTCCTTCACATATCGCGTGATTTCTGGTATTTTTCCTCATCCTGCTTCTGTGCGCTTTACACAGTACTCAGTGTGCACCGATTTACTCTGGTTGATTGGATCATTTCCTGGTGATCTGAACTCTTTTCAGTTCTACCAGAGGTAGACTATGGGTGACAATAAATTGCACTACTACCAACCTAATTTTTGTCTACTTCTGTATTTGAATACTCACATGGCGTGGGTAGGTAAGCTGACTGAATGGAGGAGGAGCACCAGAGGAGCAGGACATGGAGTCCTGTAGCAGTAGTTGAGACATGACCCACAAGGCGGTCCAGCTCCAGAGGGTTCTACCAGCCTCAACATCCAAAGCCCAGTCTTTTGAGCTCCTTCAAGCAACTCAAAAATCTTGCAGAAGCAGCCGCAGATGCTCGTGCTTTACAGCCCACCTCCCACACCCTAAGGTCTCAGACTGCCAACTGCTGCTGCAGCAAGTAACCATTGTTGTCCCTTTTCCACACCCATCCTTCTTCACATCTGCCTGCAGCACTCTTTGCTCATTGGACCACGCTGCCGAGACGCACTGGGTTTCCTGGCGGCTAAGGTTGCCGGTAAGTCATGGTGTGATGGGGGCTAGTGGGGGACCTTGGATGGGGAAGCTGCAGGGCAGAAATGGAGGGGTGTGGGTTCATTTGTCCCTCTTGGTCCAGTGGCACAGAGCAGGGTGGATGTTCCTGGTGCAACAGCTAGGCTTGAGATGGTCACGGAGTGCATTGTGAGGCAGCTAGACACAAGGAGTACTTAGAGAACAGCTGTCGGATCAACAAAAGAGGTTGCAAGACGCCCCGCCAGTGGGACTTGTGAGCCATGAAAGGAACATACCCTCAATCCACCAACATCAAAAGTGGACACGCTAGCACGCCAACCTATCTGTATTCAGCAAATAAAAGACCACTCACAGTCTATACCAGGTAAGAATCTCTGGAGGTAAACCTCTAGTTCCCAAAGTTGCAATTTGTTGCTACAATTGCTGTTGCAAATAACTGGATATCCTTAATCCATACTCCTATTGTAAGGACTTCTAAGGACTATCATAAAATTCCTGCCAAAGGCACAAAGAAAATCGAGAATGCAATTCTATCTTCTCAAAATGTATTTTATTAGTTACAATATGCCAATCTCATTAATAGCACACCAATGTTTGTGTAATCATCAACTGGGTATGCTCAGACGTGAGTCCCATGCACTCCACACCACTGGATTCAAGCAAGCACGGCTGAAGACGGCTGGAATGCCATAAACCGGTCCTCGGAAGCTTGTTTCCGGTCCAGGGAAGGCATGGCTTGGCAGTTCGGGCTGGACTATTCCCATGAGGCAATAGGGTCAGACTGATTTGCATATGGCCATGTCTGAACTGGGGTAGTGTGGAGTGCAAAGAAATGATGGATTTAGGCCCAGATCTCTGTACTGGGGTGAATGTATGACATTGTTCTGCATTCTGTCCATCACCTGTGGTTTTTACATTTGTCACCCCAAGTGGGATGGGTATGCTCAGACGTGAGTCCCATGCACTCCACACCACTGGATTCAAGCAAGCCGGGCTGAAGACGGCTGGAATGCCAGAAACCGGTCCTCGGAAGCTTGTTTCCGGTCCAGGGAAGGCGTGGCTTGGCAGTTCGGGCTGGACTGTTCCCATGAGGCACAGGGTCAGACTGATTTGCATATGGCCATGTCTGAACTGGGGTGGTGTGGAGTGCAAAAAAACGATGGATTTAGGCCCTGATCTCTGTACTGGGGTGAATGTATGACATTGTTCTGCATTCTGTCCATCACCTGTGGTTTTTGCAATTGAGGACCAAGGGCAACCAAAAAATGCCCCCTACGCTACGCGTTTTTGCCCAGGGTTAATCATGATCTGGCAACTTACAGACTTACTGCTCTCTTTGACATTGAGTTAATATGTTACGTAAATGTAATCCTTAAAGACCTAAAAACCTGGGTCAATGATAAAAATTAATCCAATGGTTTCAGACTGGTTTAGGAATAGCTACTAACCCAAATATTCACCAACCAATTTGACGAATAAAGGGTACTCATCAACTACCTTGGAATCAGCCTACAACATACTACAAATAAGCAATGCATCTACTGCAACAAGAACCAATTAGAAATTAAATACAAAAATAATAATGTCCTTCGAACACCAAAAACACAGGAGAATCCATTGGTGTGAGGGAAAGCAACCCTTGGAGCATGTAGATGTTTATATTTATCTAGGTGCCTCTCTACACACTAAAGGCAACCACAGGGCTTACCTAAAATATTTTTTTCAAAAAAGGCATCCCCATTAAGATGCAGGGCTGCTATACATTTTCCAAAAACCTAGAAGGTGCTTAAATCATCTCTTTTCCTAATGTCACTACTGGACTGAAGTATTAAGAGCAAAATGTAATCTCCCACATTCCCAAGTTCAGTTCAGTTCTGACGGAAGATATTGATCAAGTCCTACTGGTGCAAGATATTGGTTTGATATGAAGAAATAAATAAATAAGCCACAACCAATACACTGGAGGCATCCTTTGCAAAGAGTTTGACAGTCTAAACACACAAGCAAGTACTCCGTGGCATTCATTACTTGCCAAATATTGAACAGACCTCAAAATGAATTGTCTAAGTGCCAGCTCATCACCAAATTGTCATTGAAGATTGTTTCGAATAAATGCATTATTCTGCTCTACCGGGCAAAAGGTGTTCTGGAATTCCTGCTCCCATGGTCATTCTTACTACCAATGCCTAATCGTCAAAAATTAAACGAAAACGTTTCTTTTTTTCTTCTGAAATGCATCTCATTTTCCTTTAAGCAAAACCGGTTGCATTTCCCCCAAAAAGTAGCTTTATTGAAAAAGCAATCACAGGAATGGTGGTCAGTTGACCTCAGCAAGCCACCATCGCTGTGATTTTAGCCTTTCCTAATGGGTCGCAAATTATGACCTGCCTTGTGAATATGGATGAGGTAGGCCCATTTGTGACCCAGTGGGAACCACAAACAGTGTCAAACACACTGTTTTACATTGCATTTTGCAACTTCCTAATTGCAAGCCACAAAAAGTCACAAGTGGGTCTCGCAAAATGTAGCAATCGTACATATGGCCCAAAATCCCTGTGTCTACCCTGTGTGGAATTTTGGATCCAAGAGAAATAAAACAAGCATGGAGGTACTCGAAACCCGAGCAATCATGTAGGTTTTCCAAATACCATAAAGAAAGTCTAGCTCGTCTTGTATGCTGCTGCTGAAAATTTGCCTGGGAAAGGAGAACCTTCATAATCGATACCTTAGGGACACTTGAAAATCGATCATGTAACAATGGTGTGTTACACTGTTTTAATACGACAGAAGGACTGCTGATTAATAACTTCATCAAATACATTAGCAAGATCCAAGACGAACATAACACTCTCTTATGCCACTTTTCCTAATTATCAGCACTTCTTTGGATAATTCTTCTTTCTACCACCCACAAACAGGATTCGAGATGAATTATCAAACCCCCCTAATACGCTGATACAATTTGTTGACGCATTCTTTTATGTGCTATTCTTTTTCTTCATCTTTCAATCCCATGAAAATATTTTATACATTTTGTTTTAATTAATGATAACCAATAAAAACGTATACAGTGCACAGTGTGTGCTGATTTACTCTAGTTTATTGGATTTATTTGTGGTGATTTCAGTAAATCAGTAAATTTTTATTTGATCCAGACCTCAACTGAGATCAACAAATACAACATTAAAATTATTATTAATACTCATAAAAATAATTAGATAAAAAACTTTCGCTTTTTAGACTCACTACAAGATGGTACAGTAGCATTATTCTACCACCTACCCATACAACATTCGATAAGGATAAGATAAGATAAAATCTTCGGATTGTGCTTATAACTTAAAATAGCTTTAAAAACTTTAAAAAAAACATAAACAAGTTATGGCAAACAAATTCATTAACAGGAGAGTTACGCAACGTAATTAAATCTTGGGCCGATAATGTATTATACTTTAAGTGAATTGGAGTTATATAACGTCGTCAAGCCCCTACTATACTCACATTAGGACATATTAGTAAAACGTGAAGCTAATCTTGTTGGCCACCTTTGCATAATTCACATAAACCTTTGGGGTTATTAGTACCTTCCCAGCTAGCTGAAAAAGTGGCTAAAGGGAGTATACCCAAACGTAAGAGTAGGATACAACGCCTTACTCCGTGCTCTAATTGAAAACGCAAATAGGGAGCATAGGTTTTAAATTCTATTTGTTCTGCAAACCCTTAATAATGCTTCAATTGACTACAATGTTCTTTATCAGATTCATAACTGATTCTAGGGGCCAGATGTTTTAAAAACAATTTCAAGTGTGCTGCGGACCACTCCTGTAAAAGTGCAACTGTGCATTGAGAAACTTCAAAAGCTTTCGCCATATTATTATTAAAAGTATACCAAGACGCTTCCTCTCTAAAAGTCTCCAATAATATTTGTAATTACTCTGACTGAGATTCCCGCTTCCAATAGCTCAAAACGTAGGGCTTGAACTGGTACAGACTGTGACACTTTTAACAGTTTTCGGAGTATGGTCCCTTCCTTTACTTTTATAGATTGCCATGTTTTAATTTTTGAATATTCCATGGCATATGATAAAATCGGAGGGATTTTCATACCGTAGACTTCCAGCATTGGTGTAAAGTGTCTATTTCCAGTGGAGAGGTACAGTCTCTGTAAAGCCCCAACGTGAAAATCTGCCTTCCGGCTCAAGTGGCGGAGGTGGGCTGTATCTAGCAGATTGGAAGTAAAAATACCACCCAAATAAACATGAAATGAAATGAATGAAATTAAATGAAAAGGCATTTATAGAGCGCATGGCTACCCGGAAGTGTCCCAGCGCTGTGGACCAACATGAACGGAGACTGACTAGGAGAACAGCAGGGTCTTGAGTTGTTTTCTGAAGGTATGGTGATTGGAGATCAGACGTAGATGAAGTGGCAGGGAATTCCAGAGTTTGGAGGCATTGTAGGAGAACAGTCGTCTGCCACTTCTGGCTCTTCTTATTCTAGGTACCTCGGCCAGACACAGATCATCTGACCGAAGTTTTCTGTTAGCTTTGTAAAGGGAGAATCAGGGCTGAGTTCATGGCGGGCCTGTTCCTGACAGTGTTTTATGGGCAATGCACAACGATTTAAATTTGATGCGTTCATGGACCGTGAGCCAGTGAAGGGAACGAATTGCCGGTTTGGCTGATTGTCTGTTGGAAGCGCCCGTCAGGAGTCTGGCTGCACTGTTCTGGACTAACTGGAGTTTGGCAATTACTGAGGAGGGGGCGCCTAGGTATAACGCATTCCCAAAGTCAAGCCTAGAGAGTATTAGGGATTGTATTAGTACCTTTTTGCTGGGGAGGGGAGAAGAGGAAGAACTTTCCGGGCCATTCTGAGTAGTAGGCACCAAGTTGCTGTTGTCTTCCTGGCCTGTGTTCTGAAATTCAGATCCTTGTCCAACCAGATGCCCAGGCGTTTGATTTCGGTCTTGGGGGTGGGGGGGATCCCATGCTTAAAGGCCACATTAAGTTAGGGTGGAAGTTGCTGTGTTACCTAAGACCATAATCTCGGTTTTCCCACAGTTGAGCTTGAGCTGGGAAATATCCATCCATTTGGAAATGTCTTCTAGGCAGCTATGGAGACTGTTGGTGTTATGTTCTGCCTGATTGAGTACTAAAATGAGTATGTGATTGCACACCTGAATTAAACAGTCTGTTTTTGTAAGTTAATCCAGTGTTTAGGATTTAGTATTAGTTTGTGAAGGAATTGCGTGCTACTGCCTGTGTTGAGAAAGGACCCATTGATTTCTCAATAAGAAAAACAGCAAAGTGGGACTGTGGAGGACCCACAGTCAAGGTAGTGCACAGCTGATGTGAAGTTAATCACGTTTTCTTTCACACACACAAATGTATTGTTATGTTATTTAACCGTTTGCAAAATTGAATATCTGCGGACAGGAACACATGTTTATTAGCATGCATACAATGTTTATAATCATGTATTTATGTTTTTTGACAAATGATGATTTGAAAATTGAAAGACGCATATAAAAAACCTTTGCCTCGAGCATTTTCGTTTAATTGTGCTTACATTTTATCTAAAAATTTTGTAGAGACATTATTGTCCATCAGCTGTGCACTACCTTGACTGTGGGTCCCCCACAGTCCCACTTTGCTGCCTGATTGAGTGCCACTACCAGTTGCGCGTCGTTCGCATACGTCACTATACGGATTCCAGAGGGGGCTACTATGGCTGCCAGGGGGCCATATAAACGTTAAAAAGGGTCGGGCTGAGAGAGGAGCCCTGCGGGACCCCACTTGTTAAGTTGGCTGGTTCAGATATGACATTCTCCTCAAAGATGTGAAAGGTTCTTCCTTCTAAGAAGGAGCGCAGCCATTGAAGCACGGTGCCTGTGACTCCTATGTTCCTCAGACGGTTAATTAGGGTCACATGGTTCACCGTGTCTAACGCTGCGCTTAGGTCGAGGAGAATAATGGCAGTGGAACCTCCTGAGTCGAGGATTTTTCTGCTTTCCTCTACTACTGCCAGCAGGGCCGTTTCTGTGCTCTGACGAGGCCGGAACCCTGTCTGGGAGGAGTGGAGCAGATTGTGAGTTTTAAGAAAACCTGAAAGGGTCTGATTGACAAACTTTTCTGTCACTTTACTTATTCCTGGGAGAAGAGATATTGGGCGGTAGTTTCCTAGTTCATCTGGATCTAGGTTGGGTTTCTTAAGTAAAGCCTTGACCATAGCCTTTTTCCAGCTGGGGGGACCAGTCCTGTATTTAATGAAGTGGTAATCAGGTTCAGTATGTTGGGGGCTAAGGAGGCTACTGCTTTTTTCAAAATGTTGAGTGGCGCTGGGTCCCTTGGTGATCGCTCTTAACGGTGGACAGCAAAGTGAGCAGAGTTCCCGGGAGCATAGGGGGAAAGGTCTTAAGGGTGGGTTTGGTGGTGCATGGGTCTGAATCGATCTTAGATTCCAGAGCTTAATTCCTCTGTGGTAGAGATTCGAGGAGGTCTTGTACCTTGTGGTTAAAGAAGTTTTCTAATTTATTGCACCGTTGGCCGGAGGGATCTGGGACATTACGAGGGACGGGTGATTTGAGTAATTTTTTAATAATGGTTAAAGTTTCCCTGGGCGAGTTCTGGGCCGAAAGAATCTTTTTTTCGTAGTAGGATGCTTGGGTTTTTTTATTTCACATGTATACCTTTGGATAGCCGCTCTGTATTCAGATTTTTTTGCGGGGAAGAATTCTTTTCTCCATTGTCTTTCCTTGATTTTGCATTGCTGTTTGACTGCACGCAACTCGGGGTGAACCAAGGGGCGTTGCGAGACCTTTCAGCCTTTTTAATTCTGATTTTAGGGAGGACAGAGTCCACCGATTGCTCTATCCAGTTAGAAAAACCTGCAATTATTGGGCAGGGGTTAGCTTTGGGTTTGGTTCTTTCAAGGGCTTGAATCCATTTCTCTAAGGGAAGTTTAGACCAAGGACGGCCAAAGGTCCAGGTGGGTTGGGGGGAATGATTAGTGTATTGATGGTGCCAGGAGAGGTTGATCAAGAAGTGATCAGTCCATGGGAGAGGGATAGGGTCAGATCAATTGAGGTCCTCTAGGCTTGAGAAAACCTGATCTAATAGGTGACCTTTCACATGGGTGGCTTGTAAAATCTTTTGCATCAAATGCAGCGCTGAGAGGTCCCTAGTCAGCTCATTTGCGTTAGCAGCCAAAATATTGTCAAAGTGGAGGTTAAAGTCTCCTAGGAGCGTAAAATTGGGTGCTAAACTTGCTAGGTTAGCTGCAGCCTCAAGTAGTGATTGATGGAATGAGCCCATTGCTCCGGGGGGGGGGCGATAATTAAAGATCCCTGAAAAAGATAGGCGGGGTGAGAGTTCTATATTAAAGTGAGTGCTATATTAGTTATATTAGAGTGTTATTTTAGTGAGTTCTATATTAAAGTGAGTGCTCTCGCAGTCGGCGCGAAGCGGCGCGCCCGCTGCGCGTTACTGCAGGCATGAGGCTTTTAAAGGGCAGGTATCAGCTGCTAGAATGCTGACCTGCGGAAGTAATGTAGGCTTCCTCACTTCCTGTGTTGCGGTACCTTCCCTCCACACAATCTGAACTTTCAGTGGTGGACCAGGGAATCGCAGTGCGCAACGTGAAGGTGAGTTAATGATTAAAATAACAGGTTCAGAATGACACAGAATTAAAAAAACGAAACAAAGCTGTTTTTTAAAAAACAATGCTGCCGCAGCTCTCACACCCCTTTGCCAGGACCTTACGCTCAGGCTGTAGTCTTTTTTTAAACATACTCTCTTACAGTCTCTGTCGGTTCGTCTCCTAAGGTAAGGGCTTCCTTCTGCTACTGAAGGGGAGTGCTTTCGTTTTATTAATATTTGGCACCAGAAAGTTTTCGTTTGCATAAAGGTTTAATTCATTCAATCATCTTTGTAGGCCTATTGGGGTCTGGTCGAGTATAATGATGTCATCGGCATACATTAAACAAAGTATATCAACTTGAGCTAATTTAGGAGGGTAATTTTTAATTTGAGAGAGACGCACCAGGAGATTGCTAATGTAGATGGAAAATAATAGGGGAGCTAATAAGCATCCCTGTTTCAAACCATTCCGCGAAGGGATGGGTTTGGTTAGGCCTTTTTCTCCCCCAATTTGGACTCTGCACCATGTTGATGTATGAAGGGGATTATGAGTGTTGATAGTTCTTCGGGAATCCCCATATTAGCCAATTTTCTCCATAGTGTCAATCTATCGACACTATCGAACGCCTTTGAAAAATCAATATAAGCACAATATAAAATTTGGTCATTTAATTTAACAAACTCATCAAGCACTGTTTGGAACACACCAATATTGTCCAATGTAGAATGCTTTGGGCGAAACCCAGCCTGATAAATGGGGATTACTTTTCTCGAAAAAGCCCAGTCTTTTAAGTGTTCCAAAACATAAGCAGCAAAAATCTTGCTGGAGGCGTCGAGAAGAGCTATTTGTCTATAGTTTGCAGGATTTGTTTTTACGCCTTTTTTTAAAAGGGGAACCACCACACTCCCTCGCCAAGATTCTGGAATTTCTCCACTTTTCAGTCAATGGTGGAAGAGAGGGGATAAGAATTTTTTACAGACATCAGTGTTTTTTTGTAAACCTGTGATAGGTATCTTGTCTGGACCCGTAGCTGCTGAGGACCTGGCATAGGAAATCAGAATAGAGATCTGAGCGGCTGAAATTTCCATTATTTCCTGTTCGGGTTGTTTCTTCAGTGCTTGATACAGTCCTGGGAAATAGTTGTCATGTTGATTAGATTTATAGAGCCTTAGAATAAATATACTTTTCCCGTCAGATGATAATACAGGAGTTGCTTGAGCAGATTTTCGTATCTCCATCTGTGCAGAGGTTATATTCCAGAATGATTTATTATTTTTGTGTTTTATTGCTAATTGGATGTCAACCTAGACACGATCTCTCAGAGCTTGTCTTTCTTTCTCTTTTTTCCGTTGGCAGAGTTTTTTCAGTTTCCTTATTTCTCCTGGTCTTAGCACACACAAAAAGCAGAATTGCATTCTAGTCAATTTATTTAATTGTCAAGAATGATTCTCCCCAGATTTTCCCATATGACATGTTTTAACAAATTCTCGTCTCAAAGTACTTCCTTGGAGAGAGGCGACTACCGACTGTAAAGTTGCTTCAAATCTGTTTATTGGATTGTCAATTTTACTCACTGATGTTAGCAAATCTTGAGAAATCATATGATTTATCTAACTAATTGCTTTGGAATTCCAATGAATCCTTCCTGTTTTGTGATCTACAACTGCCTGGCCTTCGAAGGAGGTGATTTGAACTTGTGTCAGTTCTACCAGAGTCACAGTATAAGAAAAAATTGAGCCAGTCTTATATCTTTACGTCAGTAACACCAGCATGATCTGCATCCCAGAAAGGTCTGCACAAGTGTCAGGTGTCCGAGGAGCACAGAAAGTGGGCCCACAAACCCAGGTAGCTGCTGCCATGGTTCTCCTGCTTTCCAAGATAGCGGCTAACAAAGCAACAGAATGCCAAATCCGACTAGGGGATCAGCTACCAGAGTATGCCCGGTTGGAGGATAGGTTGTTGTTAGACCCAATGATAGATAAGGCCATTTCCCTCACGTATAAAAAACGTATTAATAATCTGCCCGACCCCCTGGGGCCTCTCCGAGAAAAATGGGAGTCTGATGTTGGGTTGTTGGAGGAGGATGACTGGAGGGAAGCCCTGCAGAGCCCCCGGGAAATGACGATTCGTGCCAGGTTCAGGCTGGTTCAATTGCGCATCCTGCATCGCTCCTACACCCCCCGCACAACACAATACCATATTGGGTATGTCGACTCACAGTTCTGTCTACGAGGTTGTGGGGAAGTAGACACCTTTTTATTGTGGGACTGTACCAGGATTCAAGCGTATTGGCTTGGTAGACATTATGTCTGAGGTGGTTGGTGCGGAGGTTCCTCTGGAGGCCCGTTGGCATATCCTGGGAGTGACAACTGACATTACCTGGCCCAAATGGGACACAATCAATCAATCAATCAGGAGTTTGTTAAAGCGCGACTACTCACCCGTAAGGGTCTCAAGGCGCTAGGGGTGGGGGGGCTGGGGGGGTGCAGGTTCCATTCCATCAAGGAGGGGGTCTGTCGAAGAGCCAGGTTTTGAGGTTTCTTGCAAAGATGGGGAGCGATGTTGTATGTCTGAGGTGGAGCGGAAGGGCGTTCCATGCTTTGGCCGCGAGGAAGGAGATGGAGCGGCCTCCCGATCTGGTCTTTCTGGTGCGGGGGACCTCGGCGTAGGAGAGCTGGGCTGATCGTAGGGTCCTTTGGGGTGCGTGGATTTTGAGTCGGCTGTTCAGGTATGCTGGTCCGGTGCCGTGGAGGGCCTTGTGTGCGTGGGTGAGCATCTTAAAGGTGATTCTCGCCTCGACGGGGAGCCAGTGGAGTGTGCGCAGGTGCTGGGAGATGTGGCAGTGTTTTGGCAGGTTGAGGACCAGTCTTGCGGCGGCGTTCTGGATGTTCTGTAGCTTGCGGATGAGGTTTTTGTTTATTCCGGCGTAGAGTGCGTTGCCATAGTCGAGTCTGCTGGTGACCAGGGCGTGAGTGACTGTCTTTCGGTGTTCGAGGGGGATCCATTTGAAGGTCTTACGAAGGAGGCGGAGGGTGTGGAAGCAGGAAGATGAGACAGAGTTGATCTGGCGGTCCATTTTGAGCTCGGAGTCCAGGATGATTCCCAGGTTGCGTGCGTGGTCTGTGGGGGTTGGCGGGTTTCCGAGGGCGGTGGGCCACCAAGTGTCGCTCCAGGTGTCGGGGTTTGGGCCCATGATGAGTACTTCTGTTTTGTTGGTGTTTAGTTGAAGGCAGCTGTTTTTCATCCATTTGGCGATGGCTTCCATGTATTCTCGAAAGTTGCGTCTGGCGGTGTTGGGCTCGTTGGATAGGGAGAGGATGAGCTGGGTGTCGTCTGCATATGACACGATGTTGAGTCCGTAGGTTCTGACGATGGGGGCAAGTGGAGCCATGTAGACGTTGAAGAGCGTCGGGCTGAGGGAGGAGCCCTGGGGGACTCCGCAGGTGATCGGTGTGGGGTCCGAGAGGAAAGGGGGGAGTCTGACCCGCTGCGTCCTGCCGGAGAGGAAGGAGCAGATCCAGTCGAGGGCCTTGTCCTAGATTCCTGCATCGTAGAGTCTGCGTATTAGGGTGCGGTGTGAGACTGTGTCGAACGCCGCTGATAGGTCGAGGAGGATGAGGGCTACTGTTTCTCCTTTGTCCAGTAAGGTGCGGATGTCGTCTGTTGCGGCGAGGAGGGCGGTTTCCGTACTGTGGTTTTTTCTGAAGCCGGATTGGGAGGAGTCGAGGATGTTGTGTTCTTCAATGAATGTGGCGAGTTGGCTGTTGATGGCTTTCTCGATGACTTTCGCTGGGAACGGGAGCAGGGAGATGGGTCTGTAGTTTTTGAGGTCGGTGGGGTCCGCTGAGGGTTTCTTTAGGAGGGGGTTGACCTCGGCGTGTTTCCAGTCGTCGGGGAACGAGGCGGTCACCAGGGAGCGGTTGATGGTTTGGCGGAGCATGGGTGCGATGGTGTTGGAGGCTCTGTTGAAGATGTGGTGGGGGCAGGGGTCCGTGGGGGCCCCTGAGTGGATTGACTTTATTGTCTTCAGTGTGTCTTCTGTGGTGAGGGCTGTCCAGTCATCAATCGCTGGTTTCCGGGTGTCGGGGGTGGTTGGTGAGGGTTCAGTGTGTTGGTTGTCTTCGTCGAAGTTGTCGTAGATGCTCCTGATTTTGTGGTGGAAAAAGATGCTGAGTTTGTCGCAGAGGTCTTGTGAGGGAGGGATGTCGGTAGACTCGCTGGTGGGTTGGGCGAACTGGTTAGCACTGGCAAGCATGGTCGCCAAGAGAAATATAGCCAGACTATGGGGTGGTGATGTACTGTCAACTGTGGAAGAATGGAGACATGATCTGGACTGGTGCCAAAGGGCTGAAAGAGTGATATATAAGAGCAGGGGGTGTCCCAAGAAGTGGAAAAAGATATGGGGTGCGTGGAGAAGGTATAGGGGAGAAGTGATGGATACCCAAACTGTTTATATGCTTAACTAGTGTTGTGTATGGTTTTGGGCCAGATGGTGCAGACCATGACATTCGTATGGAATTTTGTACATCTCTCTGTCACATGTATGTTCACCTACTATCGATTGCTGCATGTTGTGTAACTGTCACCAGAGCCTGTTATTTCAATAAAAAGATTTCCAAAAAAACAAAGCAAAAGTAAAGAAGCCGAACTGTAGGTACGCCCACGCATATGAAGCTACACCAAGGTGATTCTGGATATTCCTTTGGGTTTTCTGATTTAACAGATTTTTTATTTTGTCTGATGAGAAGGGCTTCACTTGCTTTCAGTTCTCAATCAGAAGATCACGCGTGCCTAATTGCATGCAAAAGATTAGCAGGTCATGGCTGCACACAACACGACACATGCAGTACAAAAGATAACCTCCCCTTCTGCACCTAAACTACAAACCTCAAGTACAGTTTTGTTTTGTAACTGAATCCAATACTTTTGATGAACTAATTGGAGTTTGTCAAAGGAGCAAGTAAATGACTAAAGGCGGGGAAAAAAAGAAAACATTATTTTTTACCTATTTGCTTTAAATTTCACTCAATATATATTTTTTAAATTCAAAAGTACTGCACTTACCAATACTTAATGTCAGATACCTATATGCACTACACTTTGACCTCAATTGAAGAGCTGAGGTTGAGAAAAATCTTCCCAAGGACTGAGGGAGGGAATTGAGTTACATACATTATAGAATATATTGCCTCTGAGCTTACTTTTTATTTACCCTGTCACACCCTGATAGGAGCACTCTAGGTGTCCTTGTGTTCCAACATTGTCTTCTTGATCCAGTCCAGGTAGTTCCTTACATTGGTGTACAACCCAAAGGTACCACACTTGGGACCCCAGGAGACAATGCCAGCTGCAAAGTATAGAGTATCATTGTGCTGGTCCCGGACAACGAAGGCTCCACCGCTGTCACCTTGGCAGCTGTCCTTGCCGTTACCTCCAGCACATATCATGTTTGATGAGAACACGTACTGGCTGGAGTCCCCAATATCTGGTTTCTCGTTTTGACACTTTGCCATCTCAACTACAGAAATCAATGCCATTTGAAGAGTTTTGGCTTGGTCTTTGCTCTCTGTTTTGCCCCAGCCTGAAATGTAGCCAATGCTTCCTTTCTTCAGTATGTACTCCAGGTCTTGGCCAGGAAGGCAGATGGGTAAAACCAGTTCATTAAGCTCCACCTTGGCCTTCAGTTTTATTAGGGCAATATCATTGTCGTAGTCTGTGCGAGGGTCTTGCACGTCTCTCTTCCACTTGTCATGTAAGAAGACTTCCTTTGCAACGAGTCGATGTCTGGGACGGATATTGATGAGATCTCTGATTCCAGCATACATTGTAGGGTTCTCCTCGTCCTGCACCACGTGGGCTGCAGTCAAAACCCACTCATTGGAAATAAGGGCTCCACTACCCCTTGGGTTCTGGAAATACACCTGCCATGGGAACATCCCATCCTCAACTGAGGAACCTCCAAATATACGTCCATAGCCTTCCAGGCCTCCACTGACACCGCACACTGCAAAAAGGGAAAAGGCAAGAAGTCAGGAACAAAATCAATGAATGAATATCAGTCAATAAGTGGAGAGGTAGAGGGAGATGCGGCTTAAGGAATACATGTTTAATCTCGATAGGACTAGAAGTTCAAGGGGCAGAGTGGAGGAGCAGAGCAGAGGCTTTGTGTGCCCACCAGACTGTGGTTCACAGTGGCGTTCAACTGTGCTACAAAAAGTCTATAAAGTTACTTTCCAGGCTTTTTCTTTACACTTACCAGAAGGGATGGTGTAGAATTTACTGGAAGAGTTTCAAAACATATTTAGAAAAATTTAGTAAAATGTTACCTGGAACACACTTTGGAAGATCTGTCCTGGCATGGCTGTTTACCCACTTGCCATCAGCTGAGCATTTGTAGATTCCTCAAATCAAAATTGAAGTAACATTGTTAATTGTGTACTAAACAGCAGTAGCTATAACAGTTTTCTTTCCAGGATGTTCTGGTTGACATATTCCACTCACCCATATCACTTAAATCAACATCTCCACTGAGTCAACTAAGAGCTCGTAATCACACTTTGATAGAGAGCTACTTTAGTATGTTCATGTTGTTGTACATTTTGTAGTTATAGTTACTGTTATGTTTGACAGTGTTCTTAACCGTAGCTGCATTTACTGTTTAGAATGAGAATCTGTAGTGATCATTTGGCTGAGGGCCGTTCAGATGGTCAGTCTGTGAATGCTGTGCCAGAGATATGGGGCCAGATGTACGACCCACCAATTTGCGAGTCGCAAATTGCGTTGCATTTGCGACTCTCAATTTGCAACAAAGTCTGAGATACTGTTTGCGATTCCCAATGGGGTCGCAAATTGCATGCCTCATGCATAATAATGAGGCTGTTGCAATTTTTGACCCTATTGGGAATGGATGGCACTCCCAGGGATGGTGGCCTGCTGGGGTCAGCAGACCCCCATGTCGGGGACTTCTTTTAAGTAAAGCAGTTTTTTTTATTAAATGCAGTGCGTTTTCCTTAAAGGAAATGGGATATATTTAAAAAATAAAAATGAAACTTTTCAGTTTTATTTTTTTAAGGGCAGGCAGTGGTCCCTGGGACCACAGCCTGGCCTTAAAACATATTTTTAGATCCACTCACAAAGGGGAAGGGGCCCCCTTCCCGTTTGCGAGTGGTTTACCACCCTTCTGTGTAGGTGGTAAACTGTGACTGTTTTGCGACTGCAATTGTGATTGCCAAACAGTCATACATAGCTTCAGGAGTCGCTATTAGGAAGGGACGCCTTTGGAATGCCCCTTCCTAATAGTGAGTCACTAATCCTATTTTGCGAGTCGCAAATTGATTTGCGACTTGCAAAATAGGATTAGTACATGGGCCACACATTTTTTGTGGTCGCAAATGGCTCTAAAACCCATTTGCACTTGCAAAAAATGTTAGTACTTCTTGATCATGACTTTTTAAAGTTTTAAGAGGAAATACCATTAAGAAGTGCAAAGTGGCAATTATTGTCAATGGTTGCAATTTAAGGCTGCTCATGATGGTGCCCTGGTCGGATACATAAAGTGGATTGGTCCTAGTGAAAGTCTGGTTGTCAAAAAGTCAAAAAAGTTTCTAAGTACTAAGTGAGTAAGGGGTTTTGTCACTTTTTAAAAGCAAAGTGTTGACAATTCTTCTAGGTCTCAAAGCAGAAATGGACCTTATCACTTTTTGAGAAGGAACATTCTCTCTGAGTGGACTGCCACTTAAACTGTAGCCTTCGCCTTTAAGAACCGAAAGCCAAATACTTAAAGCAGGTATATTGTGCTGGAGCTGAGGAGCTTTGGAGATTTCTCCCTGAAAAATTTCTAATTCCCAATGCAGAATGGTACTTAGGGCCAGACACTTTTTTGAGGTCGCTAACGAGCAGAATCGCAGAATTGGGCCATTTGCCTTTTTATGTACAAAGGGACATTTTGCGATTTGGAAACCTTATTACCGAATGGCAAATTGGGTTTGCAATCCGGTATTAGGAAGGGGCATGTTTAGGGTGTCCTTTCCTAATAATGACTTGTGGTGGTATGTGTGAATGTTGTGTTACTGAAATGTGATTGCAAAACATTTGCATTTTACCACCTACTCCAAGATGGTGGTAACCCATTCACAAATGGGAATCGGGTGTCCAATTGAACCCCTTACCCTTTGTAAATGTTGGTGAAAATATTTTTCAAGAGCAGGCAGTGGTCCCATGGGCCACTGCCTACTCTTAAAAAATGAAAACGTTTTTAGAAATGCATCCCATTTTCCTTAAGGAGGGCTGCATAAACAAAAGCTTTATTTAAAAGCAATCAAAGACTTGGTGGTCTGCTGACTCCAACAGGACACCATCTCTGTGATTGCAAACTGAGACCTACCTCATGAATATTAATGAGGTTGGTCTATTTGTGACCCACTGGGAATAAAACACACATTTGTACATGTTAGAAATGGGGTTCTCCAGTTGGCAGATTGTTACTCTGTCCAAGTAGGGACCTTTCTTCCTAGTCAAGTTAATGGGGATACACTCCTAAAATAACAGCTGCTCACCCCCTTGGTAGCTTGGCACGAGCAGTCAAGCTTATCCCAGAACCAGTGTTTTTTTTTTTTCTGAGTTTTATATAGCGCAATTTTGACCCGAAGGTATCAGGTATCAGAGCGCTTTACATGAGCACCAGTTGTGTTACAGCAGGACACGTTTAAAAAAAATGTTTGTTAGGCATGGGAAGATTAAGTGATTTGCCCAGAATCACAAGATGTTGAGCGTCGTTGCTGCAACTCGATCCCCGTTTCCCAGATTTGAGGTTGCCCGCCCTAGCGCCACATTCTCTCCCCAGTGTGTGAAGCATTTGCACATAAGCAACAGTAATACAGTAAAAACACTACAAACGGACACCACACCAGTTTTAGAAACATATTCAATATTCTATCTGTGCAAGCAAGACCAAAAAAGATAAAAATCCACCATACAGTTCTCAGAAATATCAGTAATCAAAAATTGACTTCAAAAATAGTTCTTTGAAGTCAACAGCTCCATCTGGGGCTATCACGGCATTGTGAACAACAAATCTAAAAAGTTCTGGCTGACTATGGTGTCATGAGCAAGCTACTGCGTCGGGGAGGCCTGCAAAGTACCTTTAGCAACGCAGAGTTTCGGCCACCTCTCATTAAGTTCCGAAGAGGCAGTGTCGGCAGGTGTCAGTGCAAGAGTCGTTGGGCCCTTGAAGTCACACGTGTTGCAGATCGAACTCCTCTGGCATTGGCAGGCATCGAGCTGCAGTGCAATGTGCAGCAGTGCGGCGTGCTGTGCCCTCGGGTCGCAGTGCAGGCAGCGCTTGGTGACAGTCATCCATCGGTGAGATAAGAGCTGAGGTGGGAAGTGATGCGGTGCTTGTTGCGGTGCTGGCAGGTCACGGTGCAAGCAGTGGTGTCATCGGAGTGAAGGGGCTGTCGTCAACTGATGAACTGGAGTTGATGCCGCCGGTGTCGGTAGGCAAAGTCTGCAGTACAGGGTGAATGCGGTGCATCGTGTAACTTACAAGCGGTGCCCTCTAACTATGGTGCAAACAGTGGCGCCATGTTAACATAGAGCTGTTGCTTTGAGGATACCACAGCAGCATTGTGAACGAGGCACTGCAAAGTGCGGTGCCCACCGGTAGCGGTGCAAGCAGCGGTGCATTCACGTCATCATCGGTGAGACCAGGGTTGCGGTGCGAAGTGCGGCGGTGCCCTCTGCGGTGCAGTCAGGACACAGAGTCGGCAGCAGCATCATTGACAGCGTTGGGTTGCTTTTACATGAATTTGAAGTCTTTGCTGTTCCTGAGACTTCTTGAACAGGGGGCAAGCTCTACCTCCACCCCTTGGAGAAACTCAAACAAAGAAGTTGCAGAAATTTCAATCAAGTCCTTTTTCTGCCCAAGACAGAAGCAGCCACTGCAGGCCAATGCAACAAAGCACTCTGCAAAGTGGTAGTTCCTCCTCGCAGCTCTTCCAGCTCTTCTTCTCAGCAGGTTTCTGAGTCCAAAAGAGTTCTAAACATCTGAGGTAAGTGACCCAATATTTATACCACATTTCCATTTGTTATCTTGTGGCAGAGAGTCTCTGTGCTTAGTTCAAACCAGATCTGTCCTCTCTAGTCCAGCTTCCCGGCAGGAGGTGGAGACAGCATTGTGTAAGGCAGACCAGGCCTATTCAGGTTCAAGGAAATCTCCCATTACTCTAAATGCAGCCTAGGTCTATTCAACCCAGCCATGACTCATCCAGGAAAGGCAGGCCACACTTCAACCGCCCGCCCGCCCCAGTGGCTGTTTACAGTGAATGCACATCCCCGCCTCTGTAACTCCAAAGCCAGACAGTCAATCAACAACCCAGCAGAGGCACACCGGATAGTTAAGCAAGAAAATGCCTCCTTTCTAAAGGGCGCATTTTCAAACACATAATTTAAAAAACATCTTTACTAAAAGATGGGTTATTACATTTCAAGTTCAGAGAGTCTTAACTCAATTTTTCTATCCTGCCCCAATAGGAAGTTACACTTGTAAGATGTTGCAAAATATCTCCCACTCTATCCTACGGGACAGATAGCCTTTCAAAAGTGAAAAACAAAATTCACTATCAGGACATGTCGCAAACGCCAGTACATGTCCTACCTTTCACATACACTGCACCCTGCCCATGGAGGTACCTTGTGCCTACCCGAGGGGTGCCTTACATGTAAGAAATGGGAATGTTTGGGGCCTGGCAAGTGAGTGCACTTGCCAGGTTTACATGATAGTCACAACTGCACGCAAACACTGCATTGGCAGGTCTGAGAACCCTTTGAAGGGTTGCGTGTGTGGGTGGCACAACCAGTGCTGCGGGACCAACAGCAGCATTTGATTTACAGGCCCTGGGCACACGCAGTGCACTGTACTAGGGACCTAACAGTAAATCAAATAAGCCAAACATGGAAACACCAATTCATAAACATAATTTACCAGAGGAGCATGTGCACTTTAACACTCATCAGCAGTTAGAAAGTGCGCAGTGGCACTAAAACAGCATAATGTAAAAACCAGGAAGTCAGAAAGCAAAAAGACAGGGGTAACACCTCAAAAGATGCCAGGTCTAACCATACATAGCTGTTTGTGATTATGAAATAGCAAATCGCAAACATTCGCTATTAGGTAAACCTAAAGCTACATACACCTGGGCCTTAGTCATTATTTTCAGAGGTTATGGAGGCCTAGAGCTTGACAAAGCTGACATTGGTTAGCTGTACTTTGTTCCACCACATTTATAGATCTATGGCTGATGGCAGAGATCTTTATCCCTTCAAAGAAGCCGCCACCAAGGTATCTCCTCTGAGGACACTGAAAGTTTGCTGAGCTATCACTGTGTTTCAAGGGGTGGCTCAACAACGTGCTTGTTTTTCAAATACAAACTCTCAAAACAGAAGTTTGTTAGGTATCACCTGGGTAAAATCTACTGTATTTAATATAAATCTTAAAAGGAGCTTACATCCCGCCCTCACTTTTGATTGGTTGGTGTGCGTCCCCCTTACTTTTCCTCCATTTCTATTGGTTGTAGCATACCGTTTCCTGTTGTTTTTTGGGTGTTCATATCAGTTTCACATCTGCTAAGTACTCCATTTCATCCGCTTAAAACTTCTCTTTTATTTTCACTTGAACTAACAGCTACCCTCTGACCCCCTTCCCTCTCTCATTCCTCCCCCTCCAGACCCACCTCGGGTCTTATTGAGTTTCACTGCAGTCAGAATTAAGGTACAATTAGACCTTAGCTATGGGTATGTTGTTGGTGGCTTCAGAAGATTCCGTTTTAACTTCGGGGTCTGCATGCGGACAGTCGAAATAGTGTCACGCCCTTATGGCAGCATCGTTATCACATTCTTTAAAAGTTTTTTCGGGTCAAGTTTCCAGAACTGCAACTCTCTCTGCCAGGGTAAAGTGCAATAAAGGGGGAGGATGTGACGCAACGGCCAGAGCTACCGACTTTAGCACTAGGCACGGGTCTCGGTATCGGCTCAACACCCTGTGAGCCTGGTTTTGATAAATGTGCCCCTTGATTTTAAGCTGAGTGCGCATAGTCAGATGCCTTGAGACAGCACTTAGAACATGCACCGCCATGAATCACCAAGAAAGACGCACAGAAAACATGGTTCAGACCCAATAACACTGCCAGTAAATCACTGATATACGTGACGATATAGCGGTGGTGCCGGGAGCATCGCTTAGCCCCCATCTGTTGCTCCCTGCAGCACCAGAATGCCCCTAGCAATGGCGTTGCCACCGGATGCCCCAACCTAGCCAGATGGGCGAAGGGGGTATGCCCAACCAGAGGGGAGAGGCGTGCGTCCCACATCAAACAAGCTCCCTGCCATTGCGGTCAAAGTCTGCCGCGGGACTTGGCGCGATAAATTCTATAGCTGCTCTGTGTAAACCGCGGGAGCAGCATGACCATTGTGGCGACCGTGGCTCGCGAGCTGGCCGGCACTCCCAGGCCCGTGCCACCCTGGGCACCAGTGCTCGTCGAAGGGGAGGGGGTTGGGTTTAGAGTGTTTGTGTGGGACACGACTAAACCCACTTACAAATCCGGCCCAGCGCTGTGGGGGACCGGAGAAATATGCTGGCACGCTCCTTAGATGGTGACCAACCCATCCCGCTTGCACTACACTGCAAAGCCGCCTAGGTGTGCCACAGCTGCATGGCCGCAGCGGGAGACATTCTACTGCCCCAAAACGGAAAAAATCGGGGCGGCCCTCCTGCGGTGATCGTCGAGGCGCTAGGAAGTGAGAAAAGCTGGATGTGTCCGCCGGTCATCTGCAAGTGTTGGCAGATCCGGTTATTTAGCACGATTTTGAAACAAGCCAAGTTGGGAACTGAATCATGTGGCCATCGCCAGAGCAAAGCGCCCAACCCTCGAGGCTACAGCGGAGCGCTCGGGTGCCAAAGCCGGGAGGGGACCGAACAAGGGGGGTGTCATGACCTGACAGACAGATGACGGACAAGGCGACAGGACAGTAGGGACAACAGGCACTAGGACTCTGTGGGTCGTGAGGGAGGTGACCAGGTCACCGGACACCACATCCGGTCAGGGGACAGAAAGAGGACAGATTCGACCAGGGCGACCACGTAGAAGGACGTGTGTGGGACCAGCTGTAAGCAATGCCATAATAAAGAACCGAGAGCGCACCTACCTGTGTCCGTGAGTGATTGCGCTGCGCAGTGCCACCCATGCAGACACGACAACTGGCGACGAAAGGTGTGAGAGGAACAGACGTGCATTTTGACGACATCGACATCGGAAGAACCAGGTGCCCACCCTGGATGTGCCCAAAGAAGAAGAGTGAAAAGAAGCGACATCGGAGCCCACCCGACCGCCTCTGACGAACAATCCGGGAACACTGTGGTAAGCGCGAAAGGAACGCGCGAAATCTCAAAATAGGCGCGAGCTCTCGCGAGAGTCTCGGCGGCCATTTTGGGATCAGGCGGCTAGACCAATCAGAGGCGAGATCGGGAAGCGGCCATTTGGGGCCAGGCAAGCAAGATTTCGAACGCGAAATCTCGCGAGAAGAGCGGCGGCCATTTTAGGAGAAAGACAAAAACAGGAAAAAGCATAGAAATAAGGAGAGCGGCCATCACGGAGTCAGGCGAATAAGAAGAAAGTGCAGAAAACATTAAAAAAGAGGCAAGAAAAGCATAGAAAGGCTAAGAATATAAACAAAAGACTAGAAATATAAGAATACAAAGAAGAAACAAACGAAGAAAGAGAAAAGAAAGTCACAAAAGAGACACATAAGCAAAAGGAAAGTAGAAAGATTAAAATAAAACAAAGCAAAAGAAGAAGAAAACAAGGGGAAGAAAAGAGACAAAAGAGAAAAGAAGATAAAGCAAGAGAACCGAAGAAGAAGAAGAAAAAGAGGAAATAAAAGAAGAACAAACAGATAAAGAAAGAAGGAAAGAATGGCAGATCCGAAGCCTAATGCACAATACAGGAGACCACTACCGTTTAACCTATCGGAGCCACAAATAGGAATAAGGTGGGAGAAGTGGATCAGACGGTTTGAAAGATATGTAGACGATACAGATGTAGCAGCTGGAAAGAAACTGGGACTACTATTGAATTTGGCAGGGGACGACGTCGAAGAACTTCTGGTGACACTGCCGACAGAAGAAACAAAAACATATGACCAACTAAAGAAATGTCTAACAGCCAAATTCGACCCGCAACGAAACATTGATTTCGAACGATATACTTTTACCATCGCATGTCAACAAGTCGGCAAAACACTAGACGACTTCGCAACACGGCTGAGGAAATTGGTGACCCATTGTGAATTTGACAAATTCGATAACGAACAAGAAATCAGGCTACGGATCATAGAAGGCTGTCGCGACACAGGATTCAGAGCAAGCACACTTAAGGAACCAACTTCGTTGGAGAACATCCTGTCACTAGCGAGAGCAGAAGCGAGAGCAGCGGAACATGCCAAGGAAATGGAAAGAGGGAAGAGCGTTGAAACAGAAAACGCACACTTTACGACAAACAGATATCGCACAGACCAACGAAGAAATGACTGGAGGGAATAAAAAGAGAGGAGACGACCTGAAAGAACATGTTACAAGTGCGGAATGGATTTTCCGCACAGAGGTCAATGCCCCGCATTTGGCCAGACGTGCAGAAGATGTGGTGTAAGAAATCACTACGCCAGTATGTGCCAAGGTGCCCCATTAAGAGACGACAATGGGAGAACAGGAAGACAACAGGAATCGACGACAAGACATGTCAGGTATGTTGACAACGAAAGGAGGAGTTCATCACGAGGGTCAGGTGAAGAAGAGGAAGTAGAGAAAGTAGAAAGACTATATCACATGTCGGAGGTGCACGACGAGCAGAGCAAGGAAGAAGAAGAAGGAGAAACAACACAGCCAGCAGAAAAAAGCACCCGAGGAAAGACAGACCATGCAAATATAAGTGTAGGAGTGCATGAAACAGTCTTTGTACTGGACAGTGGTGCAACTTGCAATGTCATGTGTGCATCGGAGTATGAGAGAATGGAAGTGAAGCCGACCCTGAGAGCGTCCAACGTAAAGATCTTTACTTGGGGGGCAAGGAAAGAAGTAACTAACCTGGGGAAGTTCACAGAGGAACTGAAATACAATGACAAGATAAATAAGGAGGACATTCATGTTCTACAAGGCGATGTCCCAGGGCCATGCCTGATGAGCAGCAGCACCGCCCAAACGATGGGCCTTATAACAATGACATATAAAAAAGACAACAGCTATGTTGGGAGCAAGCAAAGAGAAGACTCAGGGAACTATGAAAGGGGAAGAGAACAAAAAAGAACAATGGAGAGAACAAATACAACTCAAGGCGGCGGTAGAAATAAAGGAGCAAGAAACAAAATGGAGGGCAGAGAACAACAATCAAGGCGACGGGAGGCCGGCAAAACGAGAGCAGAAGGAGGACAACGGAAGGACAGAAAGAAAAGTGAGAGGAGAGAGCAACGACAAAGAGAAAGAGCGACTGGCAAACTGAGAAAAGACGGAGAACAACTGAAAAGCAGGAAGAAAGATGACGGCAGAAAACGACTATCAAGGAAGGGATGCAAAGGGACAAAGAGACTACGTAGACCGAAGTAGGAAACAGAGACTGGGGAGACGGATCGACGAGACTGACAATCTCTCTCTCTCTCTCTCTCTCTCTCTCTCTCTCTCTCTCTCTCTCTCTCTCTCTCTCTCTCACACTGCAACAACGAGTTAATGATGTAAATGGTGGGGACACGGAGTGATTAGTAGAACTGAGCCACGAACTGTTGTTTGCAACAAAGGGGGAGATGTCATGACCTGACAGACAGATGACGGACAAGGCGACAGGACAGTAGGGACAACAGGCACTAGGACCCTGTGGGTCGTGAGGGAGGTGACCAGGTCACCGGACACCACATCCGGTCAGGGGACAGGAAGAGGACAGATTCGACCAGGGCGACCACGTAGAAGGACGTGTGTGGGACCAGCTGTAAGCAATGCCATAATAAAGAACCGAGAGCGCACCTACCTGTGTCCGTGAGTGATTGCGCTGCGCAGTGCCACCCATGCAGACACGACAGGGGGTGGCAAGGAATTATGGCAAGCCCCCATCCTCACTGAACTACCCCCGTCTGCAACATAGCCAGCTTGGTGGGACTCAAAGAGTGGGCCGGGTGGCGTGAGGGATAGCATGATGCTCGGGTGCCCCACCGCGTGCCTTCCCCCCACGCTTGCTGTGACCGGGATGGCACGCGGATTGATCGATCGTATTGGGGGGGGGGAGGGGGCGGTCGCGCAATTGACTCCGTGGCCAGAAATCGGACCCTCCGCCATCTTCCGCCGTTGCGTCCCCGCCATGCCCCTGCACCCCAACTGGCGAGCAGGTCCCTACTCCACTTTCCCTACCGTGTAAAGTCATACTACGATTGAGGCTAGCAGCCCCCCAGCGAGGGGGATCGTCTAGCTCCCTATAAGGAAGCCAGTGAAGCTACCTGACCGATTGGCCCCGAACCCGACCCCGGGCCGCTACTGACCCGCTACGCCCGGGGCAGGGACCCCTGTGCAACAAACTGGGCCAAAGTGCCGCCAGTTTCTTCTGACTAAGCAGCACCACTGCATCATCTTCAGAGCTGAAGGAATTTCAGATATAGAATGAGTGGTAATTTGTGAGTGCCCTCTTTAATATTTTAGAAGGTGATACCTTCATCTAGGTGTTGGGTCTGAGCGTGCCTAGGGATTAGTGCATCTTGTTATGAGAAGGACTTTTTCTGGTCGTGTTCCAGTTATTAAAGTTTGTAGAACTGCCTGTGAGCATGCCCTAATGATTATGTCTCATGCAAATGAAATCGCCTTACTACAATTTTAGTTTTCATTCATGCTTGACAGTCATTGCCAAAAAAGCAAAATTTTCAAAAGAATTAGTCAAATTTTGTGTTGCGAGATAGATGTGTTATTTTAACCTCCATTTGCAAAATCAGATGCCTTGGGTAATGTTGTGGGTTATGGCTGACCGTGCTTGAATGAGGGGAAGGGGTAATTTCTCAATGTACAGAGAGAGACCGTAGCAGCTTACCTTTGGTCTTTTTGGAGCAGTTGCTTTTGACTGCCCTAGCTGCATTGTGATCTGAGCCCTGATACTCCTTGTAAAAGCAGTGTGTCTCACATGCCGAGTGTACTTAACTTGTGAGTAGCCTCTTTAAAGGAGGCCAAGAATTAGGCTGATGCATGCCGATACTACGGTAAACAACGTTTACCCCAAAACTATCTCCCTGCATGGAATCACAATGTGGTCGTTATCACGACTGCGTTGAGATTCCGCATAACATTACTCCGCAAGTCGGAACAATGACTTAATGATTTAAAATCCAACACCTTCCCTAGTTTCCACACAGACTGGAGTTGGAATAGTAAATTATACAATTCCAACATCCAGCTCCTCCCCCTCCGCAAGTCGTTGTTCCGACTTGTGGAGTAATAGTATGCGGAATCACAATGCAGTCGTGGTAACAACCGCGTTGTGATTCCCTGCGGGAAGAAAGACTGCGGGGTAAAGAGACATATTCTGATACTATATATACAAGTCTTAATTCAGGCACCCCACTGTCCTGTCCTTTTGTATGGGAGCTTTCTCTGAACATGTCCTGGTGACTAATATCTTATATTTATAAGGAGTCATCTCTATGCACGTATTAGTGACACATGGATAATGTTATAAAAGAGAACCTTCATGGGGCTGTCTTTCAGCATTTACTCATTCATGTTTCATTAGTGTTTCATGCTCTATGAGGGTTCTGCACTGTTTTTTTGTCTGAACATGTAGTAGTAATTGCTGTATTATGATTTAAAATGGGGCTTGTGTGGTTTTGATTTATGAAAGTGTGCCTTATATACTTTTTTAAACCCAGTATCTGAACATGCCCTATTAAATGGACTCTCATGTTTTGTGAGGGGTTGTCTTTAACCAAATTCTAGAGCTGAGTGTCTTATGTTTTATAAGCTGGTCTGTGGATGTGTCGGGGCTCTACCTGGCACACATGCTGATTTAAACATGATTTATTTTTAAATTTAATTAGCCCAAAAATAAGTATGTAATTTAGTTTTCTCCCTCATAATCCATCCTCCACCCAGCTGTAATCTCTAAAATGTCTTACCTGCTCTCAAATGTTGGCATGTGTGACAAAGTGCTATCTAATGTGTTCTGCGTGGTGCTTTCATTGAGCCTCACTTGATTGGTAGCTCATGTTGTAAGAGGTGTTCTGGATTGTGCTGTGTGGTATCTGTACTTTGTGAAATAGTGCTCCTCTTTTATAGAGAATAGTTATGTTAGAGTGTTCTTTTGTGAGGGCTCATGTATTCTATATATTACTCTGTAGAGCATGTTGCTCTGTGAATAGAGAATGCTTCTGTGGCAGTTGTACCTGCTAACCTGAGCCCTTTACACTGCTTTACCTATCTTCCAAGTATATAAATAAATACGTAATCAAACTGAAGGCTTCTGGCTCCCGTCTTCGATGTGCAGTTCCACTACAAGCAAGACCACTTCAATTTTGGCGACGAGGGTGGGATTTTTTTTTCTTAATCTTCAAATCTGCCCTCTGCGCTGAGCTCCTGTCTTCGATGTGCAGTTCCACTACAAGCAAGACCACTTCATGCTGTCTCCCTGGTTTTAATATATTCACATTACAGATCAATAAGCATTGACTACAGACTTGCATGATTAGCTTTCCTATCACTTTGGTAAGCTATTCCCTTGATGCTGGTCACTAGCTCATTGGGGATAAGTGAAAAATCTTGTTCCCTAATACAGGCCTCAGCACCTCCTCTCCAGCCTGGGCATATATAGCCTTTGGTAGTGTCTGATGAATATAGTTTCCATCTGAGGCTCCCTGAAAGCAAGCTGCCTCTGCAGGTTCCTTATCACCATCACAAATCTGAATTATTCTCCCCTTGTGTAGACCCAATACAGAAACTTGCAGGTCTGGTCTCCAAACTCATATCTCTTCCTAGCCACATCAGTGGTGGCTGGCATTAGCAACAATTTGTTCTCCTTCATCTTGGTCCTTACGTAATGTAACTGGTGTTCATGTAAAGAGCTCCATTACCTCAAGTTTGCGCTCTCTGAAACTGTCTTTGGGGCACTTCACTTTACACATCTGTTGCTTTCTTTTATTAATAGTTTTTCTTTTTGTTTGTTTTCTACGCATGTTGCACTGCAACCCGCATTGCTACACAACGTATCAATATAAATTGACAAAGCTATTAGATCTTGCTTAGGCAAAACCTATTGGCTTTGCCTATGTTTGTTTTTGAAGCAAACAACTAGTGACCCTTTAGTTTTCTACCAAGGATTAGAGATCATTTTCATTTTTGACTGTTCATGATGACTAGACTTTTTCTGATGGTTCTGAACAGGAAAAAAGCATCTCTTCTGTACTAACTAGTGTGGTTTTTCTGTGATAATTACACCCATGGCCCTAAGTCCTTAGAGCCATGGGTGCAAGGTTTCTGCCGGCAAACCAAGCACTGGTGAAAGAAAGTTTTGCCTGATTCTGAATAGAGCGGGCAGACTGTCCCCTAGGTTGCCAGGGTACTTTGCAACATTTGTGCTGGAATACCCTCTCCCTCAAATTCTAAATAAGGTCTATTTTTTTAGACTATTGATCCACAAAAATGAAATTTTCCAGTGAGTGAGCTTACTTCAATGGAATACCTACTTATTCAACGTTTTGGGTATCAGCACAGGTTCTTCCATTCCCCTCTTACCAGTGATGTGCTGTAAATTACATTTTCAGTAGGTTTCTTATTCTTTGACCCCTAGTCATCCTGATCATTTTGAAGCCACCTTTTCGGGTGGATAATAAGACCAGCTGCCTTTTTGAGACACATACGTTGGCCTTAAAATTGAGATTTCCAAAAGCTGTGATCTTTCACTTTTTTGATGGACATTCTACTTTATAGGTCAGCTTGCCCACACCGTAATAGGGAATGGTGTCTGTTTTATTCATATCCTACTTGTATAATATACAGGAGGCACAAAATGTACCATAAGACTATGTGCGATCTGCATGAGCCCACATTGACAACTTACAAAGTCTGACAGAATCGAGAGCAGATTTGGAGCTGCCTTAGTGTTAGGGCAGCTGCATATTCTCAAACAGACTGACAGAAAATTAGGATGTATACACTACTCATTGGCAGTCCATGGCATATTGGTAGCACGTGATCAACCTGTTGGAGACTTCTTTAATAAACACTATCTCATGATCGATTTTTTATTTTTTTGGTGTGCATATTTATATAGTGCGAACTTGACCCAAAACATTGGAGATCTTAGCATGAGCACCAGTTACACAAGGAGACATTCATTTTTTGGTAGGCACAGGGAGATGTAGTGATTTGCTCAGAATAACAGGATGCTGAGCCGACACCAAGACTTGAACGAGGTTCCCCAGCTCCAAAGTCATCAGCTCTCCCTAAATTAGATAGCTATACTAGACACCTTAAAAGCCTTAGGTTAATGGAGTGACTGTTTCTCATACTGGAAAGAAGTGTACGATCAGAAACATGGGAAACCTATGGGCTTGGGATATGCTCTGTCTTATGCCAACCTTTTAATGAGATGACATGAGCCTGGACTAATTCATAATGAGGCAGCTAACAGTGTTTCCGCTCGGTGGTTTCAAATACTCGCTGTTCTATTTCCCAGAGAACATTTATTCTATTTACAAGATGAAAGCTATAGTGGGCCCCACAAAAACATTTAGACTTGGACCAATGATTTAAAAGCTAGTATGTCCTTTAAAGGTGTGTATGTTTCTTCTTACTGACACCACTAGGCTCTTTTGTACTTTATTGGTTCTCCTATAATTAACCCCAAATACTGCCTTTTGGCTTATTAGGGGCATCCATATCCTACACCCAGTGCTGGCAGTACTCACTTTGACCCAAATTAGGGGTTGTGACCACAGTGTAGCAAAGTAGATCGTAGGTGACATACCATTTCCTGGGGGCGACAGTTCATAGTATATCCTGCATTTGAACAGAATAGTTGCTCCGTAGGTTGTTGAGTCGCCATGTGATAAGTAAGTGATATAGCCATCATCAATTTGTGGAGGGCCACAATCCATCACTGAAAAGAGGAAGGAAATAGTGAATCAGAAATAGCTTTGAAGAAGTGTCTTTGCTTTCAACATGGTTTCTGCCCCACCTAAGCAGGGAAACATTTGATCCTATTGTTTATTATTGCATTGTACCAAATGTTATTCTTCCATCACATTTTATTAAACTGAAAAGTACTGCTCTCATTCCTTTATTAATTAATATTCCACACTAAGCTAAACATGTTAATAAGCAAGGCCCACATTTATACAAAATCTTCAGTAACATGTAAAACATGTAATCTAACAACCACAACTTTGTAGCAAAGATCTGAGCTCAAATTTAATTAACATGTCTTGCTTCTTGAAAACCCATTGATATAGTTGTATAAGAATTCCAGCTATTTCTAAACCCCAGAACATAAATTTGATAGCTTCCAACTTTTAAACTCATATATTGCATTATAAGGTTTTCCTGCCTAATAGCTGTTATATGCATCTTTATAATTAACAATCCAAAATTAGAAAACATTTCTTGGCTACTTTGTTTATATTAAAGAAAACCCTAATATTTTTACATTTCCAAAATACATAAAGACACAATCATTTAGTAGCACTTCCGTTCTTGTGCTTTGGGTTTACGAAAGGACCCAATAGTTACTTACCTTAGCAGCAACTATATGTAGAACATTTTCCCTTTAACGTGTGCAAAATGAGAGTAGGGGTCTAACTTTCTCAGGTGGGTTGACCTGAGCCCTTTCAAAAGGGTGACAGTGTATTTAGGGCAAAGGCCTATGTATACAATCAGTGCTCATAAACAACACCATAATTCAATTTCATACAGTTGCACATGCCATTATCTGTAGCAAACAATAACATTACTCAGTTATGCAAGCAGAAAGGAAATATGTTTATATGCAATACTTATCAAGTGATAAGTGTCTACTCTATAAGTAAAATAATTAAGAGGGTTGATGTGCAGGACAAGGGGCATTTAAGCATTCACAGGACTGAGCCCATTGTCATTGACGAAAATCTACAAATAACACAATTAAAAGTCAAAACCATCAGGATTTAGTAAAAATAAAGTTCATTTGAAAAAACAAACATTTGTTAGTCAATCAAATTAGAATCAGCATCATTAATAAAATCAAGCAATGTGAGAGGGTCAACTTAAGGTCTACCACCAAAGCCAATGGGCACATGACTAAGTCTCACCAAGTTGAAGTATGGATCAAATGGCAGACTAGCACAGTATCTGCACAGTTAAAAAGTCAGGAAAAGTCTGGTACATATCCAAAAAACAAGTCATTATGTAGGGTTTTAGGCAAAAAAAGCCACACTTGACATGCAATAATGTGGATGTTTTAACAAAGATACATGTGAATAAGCCAGTGGTGTTTCAAGTACACAAAATACATCAAATAAGTTACACATGGTAAACAACTAATTTGCTCCATACCATTAACGTTTATATGCAGAAAAAATGAAGGCGATGACTGTACATCTGTGTGACTTAGCAAACAATAACAGACAGAGTAAATGGATAGATTTTTTGTTCTTTGTTCTGGCCAGGGAAAAGGGACCTTGGGAACTACAAATTCATGAACATCATAGACGCAGCTTTATTCTGAGGTACACAAATTAATATATTTATTGTATTTTATAAGCAATACCACAAACGAGGCTTCTATTTCTAAAATGGAAAGCACACAAAGAGATGTAAATAATATTATCTTTTTAACTCTCCAGTTTTACTCGAGTTATACACAATTCATCTTACATGTTCACTGCACAGACTTTTAGCAACAGAACTTTAGAACTGTATTTCTAACATTAGTGTTAAATCACTTGCAGACTACCTTTACAGACTTCTTCAGCGTGTGATGTGAGCTTGTTAGGCACAGTAGTATCTACATTGAAATACCTACAAGTACGTTCTCAACTGTCCTTGGAGCACTAAACATTGGGCCCAATTCACAAAGGTAAACTTACACTTTTGTGTAAGTTTGCTACTTTTCGGTATTCACAAAGGTAAACTTAAACCAAAAGTCTAACTTTACTACTTGTCGGTGTTCACAAAGGAAAACTTAGATAACATGTTTAACTTTACTACTTGTCGGTGTTCACAAAGGAAAACTTAGATAACATGTTTAACTTTACTACTTGTCGGTGTTCACAAAGGAAAACTTAGATAACATGTTTAACTTTACTACTTTTCGGTATTCACAAAGGTAAGTTATACTAGTAAAGTTAGACCTTTGGTCTATGTTTACCTTTCTGAATACCTAAAAGTAGTAAACTTACACAAAAGTGTAAGTTTACCTTTGTGAATCGTGCCCATTGCGCTTGTATAGGCCTGGGCTGCAAACATTTATCCTAATTGAAATTAAACAGTCCCCGGAGAGTGCCCATAATCAGCCTCTTTCCATGTCACCGCCTTTCTCAGTCTCCCTATAACTCCAGCTCCTTCTATTTGTTCACTACACATCAGTGAAATGTCTGACTGTTCTTCAGTTTGGAATGCCAGCTCATTATTTACAGCAGTCAATACATGTGAGCACCTTCACAAGTTCATTGCTCAATACACACAGAGTATATGGGTTTCCTTTGCCCTGGAGCAGCAAAATATTTTTCTAAATTAAAAGAGCAAATTCTCTGATTGAATTATTCTATTTTCCTGTGTCTACATCTCTCCTCTCACATTACTGTTCTGTCAGGTGTGGCCCTCGTAAATGGTGCACAATATACTACAATCCATGCCATGTGGATTTCTCCTTCATTTTAGCTGCATTATAACTACATGTACATGGGGCAGACTAATTTTGCTGTCGCAAAGGGGCTGATTTCCCGTTTGCGACTGCAAAAAAACAGTTGTACATCTAGCCCTATGCCTCTTAAAATATAAGTGCAAGAGGAGCCGATAACTTGCTTCCATTTGACTCTAATAGGTGGATCACTTGGCCAGATGTGTGCAAGCCATAACTGGCCTCCTTCTGCCCAAACTGCCAGTGCCTATCACACACATGGCCTTGCATCTGGCAGCTCTTTCACTCTGTTGCTACTCCTGGACTCCATGTCCCAGAATGCACAGAGGGCTGAATCAACATCCACCTTTGTCTCTGGCACAGGCTTAGGCATGCTGATGCTATTCTCTGGTGGCAGCTGGGAGCCGATAAGTTGCTTCCACCTGACCTCATAGGGCAGATACCAGGTAAGGAATCCTAGGTGTAAACTAGACCCAACAACACACAGCTTCTCCACTGTAGAATCCCTGTTTCCCCGTTCTTACCTAGATTATACCCCATAACCAGGCTGCAGGTTCCTGGGCATCTTGTACAAGGATGTCTATCAGAGTGAATCAGAAGGCACTCACCCCCACAGCCAACCCTCTCTGCACATCCCTCGGGCTGCGAACATCAGCAGTTGGCAGGAGATCAAAAGCTGGTTTGAGTCTGGCACCATTTGGCAGAATATCTGGCTAGTCTGGTGGGTGTGGACTGAACTCATTCAGACCACTGTGTCTGGATCCAGCAATAGCACAGGTTGTCCACTGAAGCCTCCCTGGCTTTCTGGCCTGACCCTGACTCGGCTGCATCTCTTGGGCTGCCACTTCTTGAACTACACATCCCATCATCCCTAGTGAACTGAATGGGCATGCATGCTGGCCCTGCCAGGGCAATCTTAGGTGTGCTGACATCATCACCTGATGGTAGAAGGAAGCCAATAGCTTCCTTCCACTTGAACACATGACATGAATTACCTGTATAAATGTGGAGCGTGTGACCTGGCCTCATGTTGTGCACCATATCTGAGCCCAGTAACACTGCAACTAGAATGTATGTCCCAGTGTTCCTAACAGGCTGAATTAACAAGAACTCCTGCTCTTCCAGAGCACACCCAGTGACACTGACACCATCAACCAACAGCATTGGGGAGCCTCTTTTGCCTTTCTTAGGCAGTAGGACAGACATGGGCAGCAACTAAAGGCATCAAAACATTAGTAACTGTTTGTGGCAAGTTTCTGCCAGTGCAGGTCACTCTATTCATCTCTTTTCTACTCCCCCAGCTATTCAGCAGGTATTGGGCGCAGGATGTTTTGAACTTGAGTGGAAACTACCCTTTGCCTCCATAATGCAGAAAACCTTGAACTCCCTTGACATTCTGGCTTCCAATCAAGACAAACCGCTCTGCCGTACTTCAAAGATTGGTAGTCAACCCTCCACCGGATACTCACTGAATTGATGAATGCTGAATATAAGATCAACAGATTACTACCACCCAGAAATCAATGATCTTATTGCTACCAATAAGTATCATATGTGCTTCTTGGTAGAAACATGGCTAACCCCCAGCAGTAAGTCTATCATTGATAGTCTGGGGATGTATGTCATTACAACGCATGCTTTTACAACGCATGCTATTACGACGCAACTTTTACAATGCAAGTCGTTACAACGACTTGCGTTGGGGGGGCGCTGGATAGTGAATAGTTTAATTTACTATTCCAACTCCTGTCCCCGTGGATAGTAGGGAAGGTGTTGGATAGTAATTAAATTATTCCCTATCCTAGAGCGCCCTCCAGAGCAATTCGCTGTAATGACTTGCGTTGTAAAAGTTGCGTCGTAATGGTAGTGCGTTGTAAAAGTTGCGTTGTAAAGGATGTTTCCCATAGTCTGGTACATTCAGGGTTGAGTTTTGGGACAAAAGATAGATCTCAAGTGAGAGAGGAAGGAAAGCCATTATTTCCAGGAACTTCCTAAACATAAGGCAATGATTTTATTACAGGCCATGATGTCTGCCTGTCTCCATACAACTTTGTCATATGGCTCCACCACATTGACTGCTCTGTTATTGCCCCCAGGGCACAATCCTGTCAACACCCAGCACCTGCTTGACCCATAATCTATCTTTACACTTATTATGCATTATATTCCTTCTGGGGGTTATTCAGTTATGCCTGGAAATGTCCTCTGAAAAATTAGTGAACACATTCGCCGAATTCTCCACCTCTGTGGTAGACAGAGATTCCACCGGTTAGTACACAAATCTACACATGTCTAAGGACACATTATGGTAGCCCTTCTTTCCAAAAAAACCAACATATCTGTTTGTGGGACTTTTGACATAATGTGGTTTGGTCACTATCTCACCTTCCTTCGCTTATCACTCTGACTCCACCTCTTCCTGGGCCCAGTGCAACTTCCCAGTACTTACGTATCCCAGGGTGAATCTGACACAGGATTAGTTATCTGACAGGCTGAGCAACCATAAGAAAATCTAATAACAGACCTCATGATGGGAGACTTACTAAAATCTAGCACAATACAGCACAGCAACCACAGTTGCTTCATTGCACGAGGAGATAATAGGACAGCACCAACCCTATATCTATTTAGTCATGGCACTGCTGCTGTCTTCCTCAGCTCTGGCCCTCCTCCAGGGTACATAGCAACACACAATCCTCTTTACACCATAATGCAAATTTGTGTGCTTAGTTTCAAGAATTGGTTTTGCACAGAAAGGGTGTGTTTCCATTACAATGTATTATGATAGGACATACTTAAAAACTTTTGAAACACAGCATGTGCGTTGTACAGTGTAGCCCACATAAAAAAATTGAAAAGTTCAGAGTACTAACACTTCTCCAGGATAACACCTGCTTCAAGCTGATGTTATTGTTTGGCACAAAGCCCAGCCTACACATGTTTGCTGATAGGCCTTCTTATCAAAAACCATGGGTAGTATTCAATTCAATTCAAATATCTTTATTCGATTGTAAACATAACAATCATAAAAGTACAATTCATCAACAGACAGTTAAAAGCAATCCTGATAATTCATTTATAAGGTACAAATTTCTTTATACAATGTAAGAGGTAAAAGCAGCGGGCAGCATAAACATTTTAAAAATGTGTAAAATATATAAATAATTTCAATATAATAAAGGATAAAAAATGCCCAGGGCATTAACAGCATAATTATCCCTCCATACTTTTCCTGAAAGTGATTGCTAATTTCAGAAAATTACAAACAAATAAAGTGCAGTCGCATTTCAAAAGTTGGAGGTAATAAAGTGCAGGTTTTATCTGTGCGAAATTCAGTTTTTTAAGGCAGGGTTTTAAGTATAGTTTCCGGGGTGTTATGTAATAAGGACAAATGAATAAAAAGTGTGCCAGATCTTGCGGAGACTTCCCGTCGCAGCCGCAAGCTGGCAGCATCTCACCCCGATGAGCCCCACTTGGTACCGCCAGTAGGAGATGGAACAGGTCAAAACGGAACCTTGTTAGCAGGTAGCGTTCATAGCCAGTCATAGGCCATGATAAGTATGGTTCCATTTGTAGACAGGTTTTAAGTAGTACGTGTTTCCTAACACTGTCCTTTTGTAACTCAACCTCCTCCCTGGCAGTATACCTGGTTGTCAGCATGGCATTTTTTACAAAAATAACATCGGATTTGGTGATAGAATTTGGGGTTAAAAATAAATCAGGCCGGCCAATTGCAGTCAAGCAGTCATTAATATACTTCAGCCACGGGACCTTAAACCTTCCATCCAATGTTAGGGCTTCTTTTAATATGTCATGAGTGAGGGGTATATCTTTGTTGAGCCAGCAGTTCAACCATAACAATACAGGGTTCACTGCTATTCTATCACTTAGATAGGGAACACCCAGCTCCTCATGTACCGAGAAATTTCCAGTTCCCCTTGGCAGCCTCAGTATTTTCTTCAAAAGGTTATTTTCTGTAACCTCTAGGTCCCTCACCTTACAATAACCCCAGAGCTCACCTCCATAACAGGCGACAGCAACACTTTTTGCCTGATATAGTTTAAGCAAAGCGGCCATCGGGCTATTGCCAATTTTTTTCGCAAAGCCAAGTATGGCCGCATTGACACGTGTTACCTCACCCTTCTTTTAATAACATCGGGGCCCCAGGATAATTTGTGATCTAAGAGGACCCCAAGGTATGAAAAAGTATTAGTGGTAGGGATTTTTTCCCCATTTATACAGAAAAGATTAGTTTTTCGAGAACCCTGGCCCGTTTTCATGACATAGGACTTAGAGTTATTGATGCTTAGGCCACGGGACTCCAAAAAGTTAAAGAAGGAATTTAAAAGTTTCTGGAGACCATTTGCTGTCCTAGAAATAAGGACAGCATCATCTGCATAAAGCAGCACAGGGACCCCCTTGCGGCCCACAGAGGGGTAGTCGGCTCCTGTTTTTAGCAAATATTCCTCCAATTTGTTGATGTACAAGTTGAAGAGGAATGGAGCCAAGATACACCCCTGTCGCACACCCCGGTTTATTCTAAATTCCCCCGTTACTTTTAGGTCTTGGGTGTAACGGACGTTGGCTCTTGTATCGGAGTGCAAATCAGCCAGAAAATTAATTAAATTCTTCTCTACGCCCATCTTTATCAGGGTGACCCAAAGTTTACCTCTGTCCACGCAGTCAAAAGCGGACGATAAGTCCATAAATGCCATATAGACAGTTCCTTGTTTGGCCAGGGTATATTTACTTAAGATCAAGTACAGGTTCAGACATTGTGTGATTGTAGAATGTCCAGGTCTGAAACCATATTGTATAGGGGATAAAATATTATTTTCAGTTGCCCATGTGGATAGCCTATTCAAAATTATACCACCTACCACTTTAGCTACAGAATTAATTAAAGATATTGGCCTGTAGCATGAAGGGCTACTGCGGTCGCCCTTTTTAAATACAGGGACTATGGTCGATAACCCCCACGACCTTCGGCACCCCGAGATCACAGCTGCATTTACTACAGCTGTGAGGACGGGTGCCCAGAAAGAGATGCTGGACTTAAAAAGGTCCGGTGGCAAGCCATCCGGGCCTGGGGCCTTATTACTGGTTAGTCCTTGGATACCCCTTTCAACCTCGTTAACTGAAAAGCACAGAGAATTCTCAGATGAAGTTAAAATAGCATTTCCTGCCCGTTGCTCATTACTCTTAAAAATTGCACTAAAATGAGTAACCCACTCCTCCTCTGGGATATTAGTGCCAAGAGCTGTATCGTTAGGGTTATCAAACAAAGGTTTGTTAATAATTTGCCAGAATTTGTTACTATTCCCTAGCACTGATGGGTCAAGAAGAGACTCTATAGTACTAGCCTTGATTTCTTTTTTCCTAGCGGCTAGTGTTTTCTTATAAATCAAGCGCAAATTTTTAATTTGGTCATAATCTCTAGGTTTAATTTTTAACGCATTTTTCAGGTCTCTGCTTGCCTTAGAGCAGTTATGATCAAACCATTTAGAATTGTTTCTGGTTTGACCCCTAATCGGTACTGTTAGCATAGAGCCTATTGTTGATACTATGGCCTCAAAGCCGGACAAAATATTCTCAGGAGGTGTATATAGTGATATGCAGGTTAACAGTTCCTCTTCACATGACTTATTTATTTCAATGTACAAGTTTACTTGGTTAACCATTGACCACTTTAATCGGCGTCTACCAGTTATGCAGCTCAACGTTCCCCGATCTTCGCGGGTCGTTCGCTGTTCAAATAAAGCCCCACCCAGGTTGATAGTTAAGGGGTTATGATCACTGTAGATACTCGTGTGAATAGTAAATCTCGAAGCCCAATTTACAAGGTCTGCAGATAATAATATGTGGTCTATGAAGGACCCCTGTCCTAAACCTTTATATGTGGGAACATCATGGACCTTGGTCTCAGGGACCATAGACATAGCTACAGTTAGATTATTTTCGTTCACCAGGTCGTTTAAATTCACTCCACCCCTGGAGTGGACAAAATGAAAACCTTCCACACTGTTACATCCCAAAGATCCCATTGGGGTGAAGCCTGGATTACCACATGGGTGTACATTAAAATCACCTACAATCAACATCTTCCGTGACAGAGTGCTTGCACCTTTTCTCATCATCTCTTTTAAAGTCAAGATATTACATTCACCATTGCCGTTAATAGCATTGTAAAAATTAATCAGGGTCAGAGCATGTTTGCCTCTCTTCAGTTCAAGCATTTGAATGTTCCGATTGGCATTATAACAGTTACTTATTTTACAACATAATCCCAGATTAATAAAAATGGCCAGGCCCCCCTTTGCTCTTCCCCTAGTTGAAGGAGCTGCGGGTATAACAAAGCTTTGAAAACCCTCAATGTGGGCATTTTTATCTTCCATCCATGTCTCTTGGAGGCATATAACTGTGTATTTTTTAACAAATGCTAACCAGGTAGAGTCACATATTTTATCAGCCAAACCTGCTATATTCCAGGAGACTATACTCACGCTACAATCACCTGGCGCTATTTCTAAAACAGATTCTCTGATAATTGGGTCTGGCATCAGGTTGGTTTGTTCTGTATGTATAGCCCCCAAGTTTACAGTGCTAGACGTGTTTAATTCTGTATGTACCAGAGGAAAATTATGGGCCTCAGGCAAATCAGGCGATGTACTGTTGTTCTTTGGGTGATCTATATTTGTCGCTGTCTTACTAGTGGTATCTGTCTTGGTCATCAGGGAGGGAGCTGTTATGACTTGTTTATGTACCATCCTAATCTCCCCTTGTGCGTAATTACTTAGTATAGAATCATCAGGCATTAGTGTGACTGAGCCAGCATGAAGTCAGTCGACCCCCTCCAAGTCACTCTGGTTATAAAAGGTGTCAAACCTATTTGTGATAGGTACATTATAGTAAGTATTTGGGTATGTAAGTTGGGAGTGTTCTTGGTAATAGAACGACCCATGAGCAACCTCCCAGTTCTCTGGATAAGTTCCTTGATAGCTAACCTCTCTAGGTTCCCAGGATATGTTCCTCCTAGGCTGCCTTTGTTCTCCAGCAGTATAATGACCAAGATTTCTGGATGTTGCTCCACTATGATATTGATTATAATTATCAGGAGCTCTTTCCTGCTCAGCAGTGGGATATGAATGCACTGATGTTAAGGAATGGGTGTTCGGGGGGTAGAAATAGCTCAGATCCATAGTACGGATCAAGCTGCTGATAGAGCTATCCTTCCAGCCAGTTATATGCCTTGCCGCACGACCATCCTTAAAATTTACTACAACACAATCGCCCTCTGTGGATTTAAATCTATTTCCTACCCAATCAACTCTCCTAACATTTGTTATTTTGCCGCTGATGTAGGGGGGGATCGGTCTATGAGCAGTTAGCCAATGGCTTACTTTGTTTTTCAAGTCCCCATAGCTTTCTGTTTTACCCGCTTCAAGTTGTGGTACACCAATCACTACTATGGTGTACCGATGAGAATCAAGTGGGAGGTGAATGTGGGTAACTTTTTTCGGGTGTGACGTTTTAGGTGTTTGAACTGGGCGTGTCTCTGATGTTACATTTTGTGTAGTTGTTGGCCTTTGAGGCTCAGTCTGGCCGTCACGTGATTCAGGGGATATACCTTCCGCAGCCCATTCACTCTCATCATAGTCAGATGTAGGGCTCTCAGATGAGGTGGGCAGGGTCAGTGCTGCAGTTGTGTCATTATTAGTTTGTGTAGGTAGTGTTGAAGTGTTTTGCACTGCAATATTAACAAGAGAAGAAGGTGTCAGGTTAGAACTATCACTTTGATTGTTAATCTTAGCTTGTGTCTTCATGATCTTCGATTGTTTAAGATTACTTTTAGGTGGTAAGGAGCTATCCTTTGATATTGGTGCGGAAAGGATCTTTAAAATACTTGAAGTGTCCTTTCTTTGTGATTTTTCAAACTTCGCAAGGGTTTGCTCTATACAGGTAATTTTGTCACACAAGGGTTGCAGTAGAGATTTAATTAAATGTTCCAAATCAATTGGGGTCGTTTTATCCAGTGCACTAACTCTTTCGGTCTGGCACATCTGCTCTGAGTGTGTTTTAGTATGCTCTGACTGTGTATCATTTTGTGTTATTGCATTCTGGGTCGTAGGTGTAATAGAGGAGTTTGGTATTCCATTAGGTGCTTTAGCCAACCTAAAATTTAGCCAGACATCCTTTGCCGAAGGCTTATGAAGGCCTAATGGTCTAATATTTTCCTCACTATTGATTTGGTTTTTAGGTGTTTCCTATGTCGACGCTTTGTCTTAATCGGGGATAGTGTTTTGTCTACATTTGTTACATTAACAATTGGTGAACTTTCAACACAAATACCCCTTGGTGAATTTGGTGTAGTAATTCCAGATTGGGATAAACATGTATTGCCCCCCGAATTGGAAACAAGCAAAGGGCTTTCTTCTATACTGTTTACTATTATAGGTGAAGTCAGGAGTACAGTTTTCCTACAGCTTTTTTTGTCCACTTGGCAGCCCTGTAAAAGACTGCATCAAAAGAGATTCCTCTAGGTTAGAAGAGTCCGCAGTATTATTATTCGCGGTAGTGTGCTGTGAAAGATTGGGAAAGCACAAGTTCGGGGTCAGTGAAAGACGCCTCTCCGTGTTTTGAATTGCGTCCGCAACTACACCTATAGTCTTTTGTAACATTAGGTCGATAGCGGTAAGTGTCGGTAAGGGTGTAGTTGGCAGAGTCTTATTCCTGGTGGATGATCTTGTGGCCACAGGAGTCTTTCTTACTTTAGTCATTTTGGAAGAGATATCCGGAAAGTCAAAATGAAACAATTTTAAAATTGGAGACTTATGCAGTTATTAAAGCTTCATGGAAGGATACAATTATCAAACAATCACCTTATTCTTTATCCCAGGATGTTAGCGGCGTTAATGGGGTGGCCCGTCCCGTCTCCTTCGGTCCCCTTGGGGCCACAGAGGGCCCGCCCTTTGCCCGGGCTTCGCCTCGGGCGCTCCCGCGTGCTCCTGCGACACGGGGGTGACGCCGCCTTTATGCGCTGCCTGGCGCGATGGACTCGGCGTGTGGCGCACGCTAAGCCTGTTGGGGGTTGTAGTTTGGATGCCCCCCTCCGCTCTGCGGCCGCTTCTCTCGGTCAGTTGTGGTGGCGGGAGGGGGACACTGCAGGCAGGCTCCTCGGGTCTCTCAATTTGGTCCCCTTTTCAGCGTTTTCCCCTCGCTCAGACAGGCTCCTGGAAAATTAAGTTTTGTTCGCGTCACCCGCTCGGCCGGGGTGACGCCGCCTTTATGCGCCGCCTGGCGCGATGGACTCGGCGTGTGGCGCCGCTAAGCCTGTTGGGGGTTGTAGTTTGGATTTCCCCCTCCGCTCGGCGGCCGCTTCTCTCGGTCAGTTGCGGCGGCGGGAGGGGGACACTGCAGACAGGCTCCGCGGGTCTCTTAATTTGGTCCCCTTTTCAGCGTTTTCCCCTCGCTCAGACAGGCTCCTGGAAAATTAAGTTTTGTTCGCGTCCATGGGTAGTAGCATGGGAACACCCATTTACCACCCAGGTGACACTCCGTGCAAAGTAAAGCAAAGTAGTACAAAGTGCTACTTGTGTTACTTTTTAGGTAACTTTCCAGCTATAAGTAAGTTTTGTACTGTCAAGTAAACAACAAATCAACACTGTGTACCGGTTTGCATCACTTTTAGTTACTTTCACTGATGCAAATTGTTGCTAAAACTCAACTCCAGTTTCTTGAAGTGAACCCTTTGAAATATTTAGCTCATGTTTTAATTCTGATTCTGTTCCATCTGTCTCCTTATGTAAACAAAGAAAAATTGTGGTAGAAAAATTTGAGAAAATAGCAGCCTAAGTGTAGCTGACATGTATCTTGTCAGAGTCACAGATTAAGCATTTTTTTCCTTATCTGTAAGCAACTTTTTTTATCCTAGAAGCCTTCCATACTCACGCCACAGAAAAGTGATTAAGTTTGCACTGACATGTAAGAAATAAACATGCCTCTTCCGAGTTAACCCCTTACCCTAGTAAGCCACCTAATGCTATCTACAGTTGATTCATGAATGTATTATTACAGTGTGTAGAGTATACATAGGTGCTTTACAAAGGATGACACTCATGGATCCCTTTTATGCATTTCCCTTTGCAGGGCAATGATGTGCTAGAAGGAGGAGGCTGAGCAGGTTGGTCTGAGGCACTCACTCACCCTGGCAGTGGTGGTAATGGTCCCATTGTCCATTCTTTTGACACTTTGCCTGGTAGGACCTCTTCCTGCTCTGGTCCTAAAAGGAACACAGTAAGAGATGGTCAGTGTGTTGCATGTGAACAAGGCGAACGATACCTGCAGACGGCGCGGAAGAAGATCCTAGGACCTCATCGCTTGAGTAGGTGGATTTGTGGCAGAATGTAACTGGGGGATGGAGGAACAAATGAGTCACATTATCCTGGCCTTGAGCATCCCATGTCCCCCCAGAGAGGTTACACCCTCAGGAGTGTGACAATGATGGGGCTTATTTCACTCTGAGCAACCCCTTCTCTGCCCGCAGTTTGAAACAAATGTGTTCATGCCTTTGGGAAAATGGGGATGATTAGTTTTGAATTGAAGTAGAAGTAAGAGAGTGGAAGCAGATGGCCCGTCCCAGTAGCCTACTCACCGGCATCACCGCCCCATAACCTTCCAGGCATGTGACTGCCACCTGCTGGCCTGCCTTGTAGCTCTGCTGCTTGGGTTCCATCTTGGCAAAGGCTGGTACTTCAGGTGTGCAGAGTAAATCTGGGAGGTGGAAAGCAGAGGGATTAAAAGACATTTTTGAAAAGTGGGGCATTGATGTTTCGCTTACATAGATTCTATCCACAGTGTGGCTGTGCTTCAAGGCACCCAGATTTCTGCACACGGTCCCTCTGATTCCACTGTAAACCACTTATTTTAATGCCTTAAAACCTAGGTTGTATTCCAAACAAACATTGGTAGACACCTTCACTACCTCTCCAGCTCAGGATGAGGCCATCATGATACACATGTTAGATGAATGCCTGGTAAAACACATAAAATAGTAAACTTCAGGGGGCATCCGGTGAATAATGTCATAATTAGGGCTCCGGGTTTTATGCTGTTGTTTTTTTTTTACAATTGTATCAGTATTTATCCATATTGCTTATTGGAATCTATACTACTATTATAAAGAGAAAACTCTCACCTTTGAGCCAGGTAAACTCTCGGGAACCACAGCGCCAATCCACACACCCAATTCATCCTTGAAAATGTCAGGGTGTGTAGATGGACATAGGCTACATAAAATTAAAAAAAAACGTAAATTAAAAAAATTAACTTTAAAAACAAAGAAGTCCCCTGAAAGAAGCGCCGGCCGCGACGTGCGTGATGACGGGACATGGCGCGGCGGTGATGTGAGGAGCGCGGGGAGGAGCAACCGATCAGGTAAGGCCCCCGACCTCTGCAGGAGAATCAGAAAGGAAAGCAGAACACATTAGGAGGCAGCGGGCCACACGCAGCTCTTTCAGACAGTAAAATGAAAGTATTTATTTCCCAGGGTGGCGCTTCCGAAAAAAGCAAAAAGAAGCTTCAGCTTGGCGAGAAAATAAGTGGCCCCTCCCTTTCCGAGAAGTCCCCAGCCAGCGATCGGAGCTGCTAGGAATGCGAGTTACTAGAAGGCAGAGGCCTGGGGCACGCACTCCTGACCGCCCCCCTCTGCTGTGTGGATGAGTATTAATTGTGAGTGTAGTACGTCCACTGGAAGGGATTGAAACCTCGAGTGCTCGTGCGAGTTTAAGAGTTTTTTTTAATGACAGTTTCGGGGCTACGAGTAGGTGTGAGGGGGGGCACATGTGTGCACTATTGGAGAGAAACGAAAGAGGGCAGTGAAAATGGCAGCCCCGAAAAGGGCATTACATCACGTGCCACGTCTGCCTCCTTTACAACAAGTGGTGGAAAAAGCAAGCAGCCTCCGAGCAGGACACTTGTCCTGAAGGGACCAGGCCTCGACTCAACACAGCGATGCTTTTTTTTTTTACCATAAAGTGCAGGTTTAATTATACAACAGAAGCAAGAATCGGCAAAACCAATGAGCCTCATATTTCTATAATTTATTGGCTTTGCTAATGGTGTCTGTCAATGCTGTCCAGCATCGGTAAAAAATAAGAAAGTTGCAATGACGGAAATGCTTGCATCTATGCGTCCACATCATTCCATAGGCATGTGTATGCATGATGACATATGTGTGTACCTGCATCTTATGGAATGATGCGGGTACCATTTTATTATTTCCTTTTTGGAAATCTGAGCAGCCCAGCAGCAAATGACAGCTTTTATTTTTAAGACCATACGAGGTAGGGAAGCCACAGAGGAGCAGGTGCAAAGAGCGGGCAACTAGGAATCAACAGTCAGGTGGAAAAGAGATAAAATAGTCAGGTGGAAAAGAAATTAAAAATTAAACCTGGGCTGGCGATACTATTGGACGAAGTGTGGTGGGGAGCAGTGAGAAACACCCAGTGCACGGGGGAAGTATTTGAAGTGGGGAAGCAGTGCACGAGGGAGAGCAAGAAAACATGTGCACTCTCATGGAGTTCTTGAAGAAAAAGAAACAAGTAGTTGCTTAAATGTGGGTAGTGGAAGGATACAAGTCAGCCAATCAAAAGGATGGTATAGAAGCTATGCTCTAGGGGCCAGCCAAACACATTTAAAGCGACAAGAAAGCCAACCCAATTCAATTCATATGCTTTTATTCGGGTGTAATATACAACCATATAATTTTCAGAAAGGCAATAAAAATAAAAATAAAACATAATCTATACTACTATTATAAAGAGAGAACTTGCACCTTTTGGCAAGGTAAACTCGGGAACCACAGCGCCACTCTACACACCCGATGCATCTATGAAAATATCAGGGTGTGTAGATGGACATGGGCTATATAAATTTTAAAAAAAAGTAAATTAAAAAAATTAAATTTGTAAACAAAGTAGTCCCCTGAAAAGTAGCGCCGGCCGGGACCTAGCGCTGGCCATGACGCGAGGCGACGACGTGCGTGATGACGACGTCTTGGAGCAGGGAAACATGGAGTTGAGGAGCGTGATGTAAACATTGAAATCGCGGCGGACATGGAGCTGAGGAGCGTGGGCGCGTCATGGCGAAGAGGAGCGGAGCGGCAGCTCAGGTAATGTAAACATTGAGAGAGAACTTGCACCTTGGCGCGTCATGGCGAAGAGGAGCGGAGCGGCAGCTCAGGTAATGTGAACAAACATTGAAATCAGGGCGGGAGGGAGTCCGGGCGGGAGGGAGTCCGGGCGGGAGGGAGTCGGAGCGGGAGGAAGTCGGGACCGGAGGAAGTCGGGACGGGAGGGGAACGGGTGTGCACAGAGGGGCAGGCGGGAGGAGTGGGGGCGGGAGGAAGTCGGGACGGGAGGGGGTCGGGTCAGGACGGGAGGGGGTCGGGGCGGGAGCGGGTGTACTGCCCCCAGCCCCTTTCTGCCCCAGGCAACGCTGGGGCGGGCTGCTAGTTTATTAATATTTATTAGGGGGCAGATTTATGACGACTGGCCCACCCTGCAAATCAGCAGAGATGCACCAGATAAGATGCGTCATGCAAGTTTACCCTTGCGCCACCACAGATGCGCCGCATTTACAATGCGGCACATCATGGTGCAAGGATAAACAGATGCGTGACGCATCTCCCGTCGGAAGGGTGGCGCATTGCTGTAGTTGTGTTGCAAGCACGACGCAACTCTAGCAATGTTCGTGGCCTGCTCTTACACAACATGGTGCATCAAGCCTTACGCCTGCTTCAAGCAGGCGCAAGGTTTTGACGCAGCGGCATCAGAAAAGTGACTGAGTGAAATCTTGTAGATTTCACTCAGGCACTTTTCCAAGGCATTCCTGTACCGGAACACCCACCCTGTGCCAGAACGCCCACATGAAACCTGACGCAGGTTTCATGTGGGGCAGGGCTTTACAGCGTGACGCATCTCCCTAGATGCGTCATGTTGTAAATCCATTGCAGCATTGCGCTAGCTTTACAACGCTGCATAACAGTAGTGATGCAACGGCGGTGCAATAGTGGCGCACGGGGCTTGTAAATCTGCCTCTTTGTACTTTGAGAGTAAATTAAACAATAACATGGTATATTTCACATTTATTTAACACACATTTTGCAAATTAACCAGCCAAATATAACAAAACACTACACCCACACGTAAATATCAGTATTCTTAAAATATATATTAACATATGGCTATATGTAGGGAAATCTCATTCTATTTTTTTAACTCCTAATGTTGACAGCATGGAAAGTAACTCCACTTTTTAAAAATAAGTGCAGACAGAAAGCACATTAGTTTCCTGTCTGCATTTATCTGCAAAAATTACTAAAAACGGAAAACCGGGACCCTTCATAACATGAATCATAATGTGATTCAACCAATGTGATCATCATCAAACAATGGACTATTCCAGAAAGCTGCCCATTGTTGGTAATTGCTGGATTGGCTGTGTGAAGACAACTGCTCCTCTCTCTTTACCAGATGCTCCCTTTAGAGATGAGGAATGTCAGCCAATGAAGGAGGAGTGATTAGTGAGGTCAGGCAGCCTCAGAAGTTAGAGTGTAAAAGGAAGAAGGTTCCCGAATGTGTTACAGCTATTAACCTCTTCAATGCTCATGACGAGCTGAGCTCGTCATGAGCCACGGCGCTCCGGTGCTCATGACGAGCTCAGCTCATCATGGCCCGTGGAACGCTCAAACGCGGGGATAATTCCCCCGCTGTGCTGAACGTTCGACGGAGCCAATGCACCTGTGACGAGCTGAGCTCGTTATGAGCATGCAGGCTCTGTGCGCACCCCCTCCCCCAGCACAGCGGGGGATTAACCCCCGCAGCAAAGGGGTTAACAGTCTTGGAAGTGAGGTGACTCTCTGCTTCGGCCTCAGACAGGGCCGGACTGGCCGTAGCGGGCACCATGCATTTCCCCAGTGGACTGGAGAGTTTGGGGCTGGTTTTGTTACTGGGTGCCGGTTTTGCAACTGGGAGACGGTTTAACAGCAGTACTGCAATATCAGACCCCTATAACAAAAGCGGGAGCAGTGCGTCTCACCAGCACACTACACAGCTCCCGGGGCCAGCCCGAGCAGCAATCTGCCATGGCTGGTTGCTGTTCCCAGTCCTGCCCTGGCCTCAGGGATGGGCTGTATTTCACCCAAATACTCTCTCTAATGATGCAGCAGAAGGCGGAAAGAAGATGAATGTAAGCTTAGCACCACAATGTGTCATCAGACATAAATGTAACTCAATCTATGACTCCTTTGTGTCACCCAAAAGACAGCATCTACTTTTAGAACAACTCTAGACTTGAACCCACAAAATGTCAGATGGCACACAGCATTTTTCATGTCTCTAATTTAGTGCTGGTGGCATTGAACGATGCTTTTAGATTCAAATTCTGCTTCTGCAGTTAAAATGTTTCAATTTAGCAAATAATTGATGGTTAAATATCTACCTTTTGAAGACTCATGGGGCCTTTGTCAAATGGCAGTGGGCGTTTTGAATGACCGCGGCGTGGAGACATGTAAGTCTACACTTTTTAGTTACTTTACATTCGTAAATGCTGCATAGCCAAAAGTTACTCAAAAGTGTCAGAGTAAAACTATGCATGAGTGTAAGTTATCTTTCTGAATAGTCCCACGTTTGTTCGGCAATGCATCTATACCTAGTGGGGTATGGGAGATGCATGTGTGGAAAAGCAGGGATTCAATCACAGCTGTGATTCCCCTAAATAGCCAAGCACAGTGTTCGTGTGGGTACAGTCTCTGCATATTTCTGATGGCTCATGTAGCCTCTTATGAGTGTTTATGTCTCTCCAGGAGCTGTAAAGTCAGGTGGAGACAGGGGACCATGGTTGGCACCACAAGTGTCCACAGTAGCATGTGTAAGGGCTTCACCGTGTCTGAGCAGCTCTCACTGGTGATGCCTCCTGAATCCGCAGAACTTGTAACATCATTTAAATGGCAGGCAAGACAAGCTCAAACTATGGATAGCAATACAGTTTCTAGAATGAAATAGACACACTGCAAGCTGATACCTTATCTACAATAGATTAATACCAGGGATAAATACTGATAAATATTATACACATATATAAACAAATGACTGGCGTAGGGCCACCATTGCCTTAGTTGTGGTTGGAGACAAATTAGATGAAATGTCCTATTTCTGTTGGGCTATTTCTGGGTAATAGAATAAAATATCACTTAACATGAAGGTCTGAAGTCTCCTAAAACCCATTATGAGAATATACAGATACGATACATAGCAGCTAATTGCATAAAAAAGTTCTTGTTCATTTAAAATGAGCAGAAGTCTCTCAAACGGGTTGTTTTAATGTTACCTTTTGAAATCCTTGAGATAGTTAGTTTGGAAAAAGCAGCCATGCAAAAAGTAATAATGGAACAATTAAAAGCAAAATTTGTGGTTCAATCTTCAACTTTATCAATATGTGGAAGTTTTGATTCAAGGACTACAGAAATTATATTTATATTAATAGTATTTTCATAGTTAAAAGAATATTCATCTACTTGTTAATACATTCATAAAAATCCATGACAGCTAATAAGACATTTTCAACAGCCTTCAATTCGTCTAGAGTATTCGACCAAGCTTTATAATTCATTCAAAAAGGCAACATATTTTTGAACATTTGCCAGTAACTGTTTTCTTATCACCACCACCAGAATTCTTCATTGGCTTTTGTTAAGTGCTACAGTCATATAACATGTGGTATTAAAATATCTGATGCTTGCTTGAAGCATCTAAAGTCTTCCAGCTTTGTTGTGCTATTAGTGTTACAATGATATTTTACTAGGGATTTCAATATTAATTGGCAAGAACCCTATGATATTCAAGTCAATGCTACCAACAACGAATCTGAGACCCGTGGAGGCAACCTGAAGCGTGGGGCTGGCCATCTTGGAAAAACTACAAAGTGCTGACCGTGCAGCTCCCGAGGCACCCTCGTAGCTGTGCATTGGGGTTTGAGAAGCCCCAGCCCTGAGCAGCTTTTGCACTGAAGATCTTCCCTCCACACTCATCGAGTGCTGCGTGGGGCCCTTTTGCTTTTTTTTGCTCAATGCATTGGTCCGGTCACTTGCCCTTTAGCTAGTGGCCCCAGTACCGACGAACCTTTGAATATACACTGCTAGTCTGGTTGCTCCAGACTGGCCCTCGCTCCCCTGAAAAGGAGCCACCTCTCTGACCTTGCTGGTCCGAGTAAGAAGCGATCTTCGAATCCTCAGTGGGTTGCCTTTGCCAAGGCTTGTTAACTCCGATCCGGAAACCGACAGCGAGAGCCTTCGTGGGACAGCTCGTGATCCACTCCTGGACGTCCTCGATGCCCCAGAGTCCAAGTGGCAATGGAGACAAGCTTCTCGACAACCACCTGATTGCGCCCGACATTGCCTTGTTCCTTCCTGGTTCCTGGTCACTGCTGAGTGACCCAGACTCTGTCCCCTCTGCTTTCAGGTACTCTACATCTTCGATCCACCCTTGGAACGACCGGACTCTTCTCTCCTGGCCGTCTGCAGCATCTTAATCTCCAGTCACCATAGAACTCTACGACGAAACCCGACACACTTTGGCACCAATGCACCCGCTTCCTGTGGGTGAGGTAACTCATGAACGCCGGTGCTCCTGTAGTGGTTTACACCTCTAGTGTCCTACTTTAAAGTGAGGTAATTCTATTCCAGTCGGAAGTCTCCTAAAACAGTAACTTTGTAACTTTTACGCACCATTGACTTTGCATTGGTGCATGCGTGTGCTTTTAGCACTGCACCCGAGCCCCGCGGGCCTCTCCCGACTTCGTCACTGCTACTCCCGACTAGTCCCAGCGATTCCCAAGGCCCTAGGCCTTACCACTGGTCGTAAAGTGATACTTATACCACTTTTTTGATATATGGTTTGAGTGGCCACCGGCCAGGGGATGACTGCTCTGGAGAGAGCCTGCATGGTACAGCAGGTTCCTCAAGAACTCCTTTTCTGAGAAAGGGAGAGACAAGCTCTCATTGTTAGACCTGAGGATGCTAAAGACTACTCTGTCCTGAAGAGTGCTCTTATTGATGGGTTTGGCCTAACCACTGAGCAATACAGGTTGTTCAGAGATACCCAAAAAGCTCAGACTCAGGACTGGACTGATTTTGTTGATTGTGCCACTAAGGCTCTGGAGGGTTGGTTGCAGGGATGTAAAGTCTCAGACTATACAGGATTGTACAATCTAATAATGAGAGAACAGATCCTCAATAACTGTCAGAACCAGCTATTGCATCAACACCTTATTGACTCAGATCTGACCTCTCCCCAAGAATTGTGAAAGAAGGCAGACAAGTGGGTCAGAACAAGGGTTAAGCAGAAACCCCAGAACCAAGGAGGTGATCAAAAGAAGGCAGACCAGAAGGGTGGGGATAAGAAAGAAAAAGAAAGAGACCAGAAGTCTTCTTCAGGCCCCCAAAATAATTCTAATAAGGAGGTGGTTCCCAGAATGGAAACAACAAGAAGAAGAATGATGGCCCAAAGAAACCTTGGTGCAATTACTGTAAATCAACCTCTCATTGGGGTAGTGAATGCACCAAGAAAAATCCAGTTCCTACCACTGCAGCCCCTAAGGTACCTGCACCCTCTAGTACAGGCAGCAGTGGTGGTACACAACCCAAGGGTATAGTGGGGTTGACCCTGGGTTATGAGATGAAGTCTGGGCTAGTCAGAATCCCTACTCAGGCAGTTCTGCTATATGATGTGTACATGACTGTGTCCACTCCTATGAGTCCCAATACTCTGGGCAAATATAGGCAGACGCCTTTAATCAATGAGAAACTGGCTCAGGCCTACAGGGACACATGTGCCAGTGTCACTATATTGACACCTAACTTTGTGGACCCTGGAAAAATCATACTAGGTGAGAACTACCTAGTGACCAATGCTAGCAATGCCACTACTACACATAGTGTGGCTGTTGTTAAATTCTCCTGGGGAGGGGTAACTGGCCTCAAGAAAGTTGTTATGAGTGCAGACCTCCCAGTTGACTGTCTTTTGGGCAATGATCTAGAGGAATCCTTATGGTCAGAAGTGGAGTATAGGACTCATGCAGAAATGCTAAGGATTTCTGCACATGTCCTTGCTGTAACCAGGTCCCAGGCCAAAAAGTGCCTACCTGAACCTGTGGTAGATTTTGAAACAATAGACCAACCACAACCAAAGAGGAAGAGCAAGAGGGTTAAGGCAGTGCCTTCCCACTTGCCCCAGGTTGAGGATCAGCCATCTCAGGAGGATGATTCTGTGATTCAAGAGGAGACTGTCCTGGAAGAGCTTGAACCTGATCAGGTTGAGTTTCTGGGGACAGGGGGACCCTCAAGGGCAGATCTGGGGCAGGCTCAGTTAACTTGCCCTTCTCTTGAACCACTCAGACAGCAAGCTGCTGCCGAGGCCGCTGGGAATGCTCAAGGTACCCATAGAGTGTATTGGGATGATGGGCTCCTTTATTCAGAGGCGAGAGACCCCAAGCGTGGTGCTACCAGGAGGTTGGTTATACCTCTGCATTTTAGGGGCTTCCTTCTCACCTTGGCCCATGATATTCCCCTTGCAGGACACTTAGGCCAGAACAAGACTTGGGACAGGCTTGTCCCTCACTTTCACTGGCCTCAAATGTCAGAGGATACTAAGGAGTTTTGTCGCTCCTGTGACACCTGTCAAGCCAGTGGCAAGTCAGGTGGTACCACAAAGGCCGCCCTAATACCACTACCTGTGGTGGGGGGGGGCACTTTGATAGAGTTGGGATAGTCATTGCTGGACCAATGGATCCCACTACATCATCTGGGCACAGATTTATCCTAGTGGTAGTGGATCATGCCACCAGGTATCCAGAGGCAATTCCCCTGAGGACCACAACAGCTCCTGTTGTAGCAAGAGCCCTACTTGGAGTACTCTCCAGAGTGGGCTTTCCAAAGGAGGTCCTTTCAGACAGAGGTACCAACTTCATGTCTGGATACTTAAAAGCAATGTGGAAAGAGTGTGGAGTTAACTATAAGTTTACCACACCCTACCATCCACAGTGCAATGGGCTTGTTGAAAGGTTCAACAAGACCCTTAAGGGAATGATAAAAGGGTTACCTGAAAAGCTTGGGCGAAGATGGGACATCCTTTTACCCTGCTAGCTCTTTGCTTACAGAGAGGTCCCACAGAAGGGGTTGGCTACAGCCCTTTTGGAAAGGGAAGACCACTCGGTCCCCCCAAACGTATGGATGGGTGCCCCGATCCCCCCGGGAAACCGTCGTGGGCGGGGGGCATGTCTCGGCTGGTATGCCCACAGCGGCGCAGCTGGAGCACGCCCTTCCCGCCCAGAAGGGGTTGTCCTAAACACCCACCCGGAAGTCCGCGCACGGATGGGCGTACCTGAAGGGGCTCCCCGCTCTCCCACAGATGGATAAATAGAGAGGGAATCCAACGAAGCTTCCTCTTGTTCCAGTGCTCTGAAGGCTGCACCACTCGTCGCTCGTGAGCCCTAAAAGGAACAAGCGGCAATTTTGAGAACTTGTAATCTTTGTTGTTTCTCTTTCAGTGTCAGGCGTGTGGAAGGTCTAGACCTTGCGGATCAGGTCGAGCTGAGTAACCGAGAGCATGTCTGGCAAGAAGGCGGGAAAGAGCTCCGAGATGGAGAAGATGCTACGCACCTTGGTGAACACAAAAGCGGTGATGGACCGAAAAATGGGTAAAGTAGATGCAATCGGTCGAGGCTTAGCGGACATCAAAAAGCAGATGGCAGCCCAGAACACCCTCTCGGGGCGGCCTAAAAAAGTCATAGGGCCGGCCTTGCCGGATGTCGCCCCGAAGGGTAAGGGTAGGAGAAATAAGGGGAGGGCGGGTTCTAGGGAGGTCCCAATCCCAGATGTCCCTCCATAGAGCCCGGGCGCAGACAGCCCAGTCACGCCGGTGGATAGCCCGGTACCAGGTCTGAATGTGGGCTTACCAATCCCCGTAGTAATAACGCCAGTTGGGGATGACCAAATGCCCCCAGAACTGGCCCTTCAGTTAGCTGCAGTATTACCTTGGCTAAAGAAGCGAGCAGGGGGATCTGTGGCTGCGGGCGATCCGGCTGAGGAAGCTAGACTAATTATTGAGCAGTTGCGGCAGTCAAGGGATGCCGGGACAGCGAATGTACCTTAAATTCCCCCACAGGTAGCGACGGGGGTCACGACGGATGGTCGAGCGAAGACAACGGACACGGCGGCTGAACCCGGTAAGAGACCATTGCCATTGGTGGGGGAGAGTTCAGTGCCTTCGAGGCGGGAAAGTTTGTCTCAGCACATTCCGGCGGCCACGAAGGAAATGATATAGGGGGACAAATACATCAATATGTTTTCACTTTTGACTGACCATCGAGAGATGGAATATGCAAAGACCCAGATGGATTTGTGGCACCCCAGCGTATGGCGGGCCAAAATGGCGGAAGTCAGGGTCGATGAGACCATGGTGAACTGGGTCAGGGCCTTTTCTATTTTCACTGCAGTAATGGGGGAGCGTAAACCTGAAGTGTTGCCCAACTTATCAGGATCATGAATTTCTATGCAAAGTACGGGGGAAACGAATGGAAGGGATATGACGTTAATTTTAGAAAAGCAAAAGAGTTTAACGAGGCTTTAACATGGGATTGTCTGGACACGGTGTCGTGGCATAATCAACTTTTGCCGGGACCTGCGGGTACGTCGGTGCCGAGCACGAGCGTTTCTGGGACATTCCAACAGAAGCCGGCACAGCCCTTTCGGACGAACGCCGGGGGGGAGCCGCATCCCAGGTCCGGCGGGAATGGAGGCAAGCGGGGGGTTTGTTGGGGATTCAACAAAGGAACCTGTACCAGGCCTCAAGGAACGTGTAGGTTCTGGCACGCTTGTTCGGGCTGTGGGAATGCCTCACACCCTGAAACTAGCTGCCGATCCAAGTCCAATGGTGCGGGAGGAAGGGAGGGATCCAAGCAGGATTGAGGTGGTGCCTTGGAAGCCAACATCTTTGCCCATCGATATCTTGGCTTTGACCCCCTGGCTGAACCGATACCCAGATCATGTATCCGCTGGGATTTTGAGGAATGGCTTTCTGTATGGCTTCAGAATCCCGGCGGGAAATTTTCGGGGGAGCCCCTTCTGTAAGAACCAACTGTCTATTCAACATAACCCGGCGGTGGCCGCCAAGAAAATAGCGAAAGAGGTCAGCTTGGGACGGGTGGCGGGGCCATTTGCTTGCCCGCCAGTTGCGGATTTTGTGTGTTCACCTCTAGGAGTGGTTCCGAAGAAGGACCCGGGGGAGTATAGACTCATTCACAATCTGTTGGCCCCTATGGGGGCCTCGGTAAACGAGGCTATTGACCCTGAGGTGTACTCAGTTCGATACGCATCGTTCGATGATGCAGTCGTTCTGCTGAATCGCCTGGGCCCCGGTGCACTGTTGGCAAAATCAGACATCGAATCGGCATTCAGGTTGCTCCCGGTACATCCTCAGGACCAGCGCTTGCTGGGATTCACGTTTCAAGGGAAGTATTACATGGATAAATGTATGCCCATGGGTTGTTCAATTTCATGTGCCTATTTTGAAATGTTCAGCTCATTTTTGGAATGGGCGTAGACGGGTGATGCACTATTTAGATGACTTCCTTTTTCTAGGTTCGGCGGACACTGCGGAATGTGCGCAAACACTACGGGACTTCTTCACACTCATGCGGGAGTTTGGGGTCCCATTAGCGCCAGGTAAGACGGTGGGGCCATCTACCTCACTGGAGTTCCTGGGAATTGAGCTCGACTCAGTGGAGGGATGTTTCCGTCTGCCAATTGAGAAGGTGGCCAAGTTCAGGGCTTCCTTGATACAATGTCTCAGTAAGGACAAAGTGACCCTACACCAGTTACAACAGACAGTGGGTCAGCTTAATTTTGCTTTAAAGGTGATACCGATGGCTCGCCCATTCTCACGTTCCATTGCGCAAGCTATGGTAGGCCTCAAGGAAGGTCACCACCACACTAGACTGTCGGCAGAAGTTCGCCAGGACATGCGTATTTGGTTGGCATTCCTAGCGGATTTCAACGGTCGAGTGGCATGGAACAAACCCCCAGCATCATCTAACGAGCTGGGTTTGTGGACCGACTCGGCTGGGAGTGTGGGATTTGGTGCGATCTTTGGTAACAGATGGTCGGCGCAAACATGGCCGGCATGGTGGCACTCAAGTGGCCTAACAGGTAACATTAGGTTCTTGGAGCTATTCCCCATTTGGGTCGCTCTGTTGGCTTGGCCGGAAGACTTTAGGAACCGCTCAGTGGTGTTTTGGTCAGACAACATGACGGTGGTCGAGTGTATTAATCACCAGGCAGCACGCTGCAAGTGGATCTTGAGACTGTTGAAAGAGATTGTATAGCGATGCATGAGATTGAATGTACAATTCAGGGCAAAACATGTGCCAGGTGTACTAAATAATGCTGCTGATGCACTCTCTCGTTCGCACATGCAGGCTTTCAGGGGTTATCTACCCACAGCGGAACTAGTGGCGGCACCGTTCCCCGAAGCACTATGGCAGATCGGTGCCCCGGATTACAAGACCTTGTGGCAGCCAGTTTAGCGCCCAGGACGAGAAAAGCTTATGAGGGAGCGTTTCGTTCATACTGCGCCTTCTTAGGGCCGGTGGGGGGACATAGCTGGGGGTGGGAAGAATCCTTCCTCGAGTTTTTGGTGGCACTTCATAAGGAAGGCCGATCGGCGGCAACCGCCAACAGATATAGGGTAGCCATATCATTCATGGCACAGCTCCATGGGATTCGGGACCCGAGGGGTACCTTCTTAGTCAGGAAGGCGCTCCGTGGTTGGCAGCGCCTGGAAGGTCGCAGACAAGATACAAGGCACCCGATTGGGCTAGACAGATTGTCTTTGCTACTAGCAAAACTGGATGAGACATGCTCCTCGCCCAGCGACGTAATTCTGTTCCGAGCGGCTTTCGCATTGGCATTCCATGGGGCCATGCGGGTAAGTGAACTCGTAGCAAGGAACAAGAAAGATGTGGAGGGAGGTCTATGCAGGGATCATGTTCAATTACGGGGTGATTCTCTGTTGATCTCGATAGCCAGGTCCAAGACAGACCAGGAAGCTTTGGGGAATAGTGTGGTTTTGCAGCGCGTCCGAGGGAGCCCCAGTTGTCCCATAAGGTATTTAGAGGACTACCTGGCACAGAGGTCGACAACATGGGGGGGGGGGGGCCCTGCTTAGACACAAGGACGGCATCCCGTTGACGAGATTTCAGTTTCGGAGGGTGCTGGCAATTACGATCGCTGCAGCGGGCTTGAACCCATGCGATTTTGGGACCCACTCATTCAGAATAGGGGCCGCTACTGAAGCTACCGCTCGGGGTCTGGGTACGGAACAAGTGAAACAGTTAGGCCGTTGGTCCTCGAACTGTTTCAAGAGGTATGTGCGACTGCACATGTTGTAAAAGACTGATGAAATACACTCACGCTTGTTGTCTTTTGTTTGCATTACAGTTTCGCAAGCCTGTGACGCGGGGCGAAAATTGGGATCGGCCCAACACCAGAGGACCAGCGGTCAAGGATCACCGTCTGGAGATCAAGTGGTATGGGTCGTGGGCCACTCATACGTGAGGCGTGCTGGGGACGTATTCAAAGCAGGTGACGCGACTCACGCATCTGGGGAATACGGGTTCAGAGTGACCTTCCATGGGAAGGGAGGCCTCTGTTTTGACCAATTTCAAACCTTTGTGGAGGAACTCTTAGGGCGGCAAAGGTCACCGCCATCTGTAATCATAGTACATCTGGGAGGCAATGACTTGGTAAGACTGGGAAGACGGCTGTTAGTGGAACACATATAGTCGGCAGTCAGCTGGTTGGCTAAGAGGCTCCCGGGGTGTACGATTGCCTGGTCCCACATGATCCCCAGAAGAATCTGGCGGGGGGGTATCTCTGTGTCCGCGTTGAACCACTCGGTAAAGAGGGTCAACAACAAAATTGAGAAATTGTTTCGCTCCGCGCATTTACAAAGCATTCCCCATGGGTGTATTCGGGGTGATCACTGTTATTTGAATGATGGGGTTCACCTGTCCAGGGCCGGGAATGATTTACTCATAGGAGACTTCATAGCATGGCTAGTGGCGTTGAGGAGACATGACCTTTAGGAGGTGTGGGGGGGCCGGATATTCGGTCAACTATCCGGCCTGTGGCGGTAAGGTCATGATCGGTGAGCAGTGATTTCAAGGTCCCTAGGGGGGGGGGAGCCACCCAGTACGGATGGGAGCGCCCGGGGGGAGGCGGCCATTGGCCCCTTCCACAGGGAGGCGGCACCCACTACGGATGGGTCGCCTAGGGGGAGACGGCCATAGGCCCCTCCCAGGGGGAGACGGATATATGTCCCTCCTACGAATTTCCGGGGGCCGGATATCCGCTCCGGCGGAAGAGAGTGTGGGGAAGGGGGGGAGTCCACGCTGTCCTTCTTATGGATACCTCGCACGAGAACTCGGACGACCTTTAAGATGGCGTCGAGTGAAAGGGGGCCCCCACGACAAGGGAAGTTACAGTTGGCAGTAGGGTAAAGTCCTCTGCGCATGCGCCACTCACACCGTGAGGGCGGAAATTTTGGTAGTAGGGATCTGACACCGGTTAAGACCTTGCCGTTGGCCCTTAATGCTAGGATGTCCAATTTTATTTTAGAATGTTATGCATTTTCAGGATGGTAGACTCGGCTAGGAAACCTTTGTATTAGAGATTTGTTAAGGTTAGCCAAAGAACTTGTCTTCATCAAAATGTAATGGAAGTAAAATTGTACATGATTCATGAAACGTTTTTAATTTAAAGTTTTACATTTTGTTTCATATTTTAATAAATACGGCCGGGGGGGTAACTCCCCCCCGTCTTCCAAAAGTTCAAACCTGTGTCTGTCTCCTCCCATGGGGAATTGGTGTTGGGAGGGGGTGGCGGGCATCCCGGCCCATATGGAAAGGGAAGACCACTCGGTCCCCCCGATAGTATGGATGGGTGCCCCGATCCCCCCGGGAAACCGTCGTGGGCGGGGGGCGTGTCTCGGCTGGTATGCCCAAAGCGGCGCAGCCGGAGCACGCCCTTCCCGCCCAGAAGGGGTTGTCCTAAACACCCGCCCGGAAGTCCGCGCACGGATGGGCGTACCTGAAGGGGGTCCCCGCCCTCCCGCAGATGGATAAATAGAGAGGGAATCCCACGTAGCTTCCTCTTGTTCCTGTGCTCTGAAGGCTGCACCACTCGTCGCTCGTGAGCCCTCGAAGGAACAAGCAGCTATTTTGACCCACCCACCAGCCCCTTTTTTGCAACGTTTTTGAATAAAATAATTGTGGGTGATATTCGAATGTATTAAAAGATACAGTCATTTTTTGCATCATGAATGTATGCCTTTGATTGAATAAATGTTCGTAGGCCTTTTTTCCTTTGTAGAAGGATACTAAGGAGTTTTGTCGCTCCTGTGACACCTGTCAAGCCAGTGGCAAGTCAGGTGGTACGACAAAGGCCGCCCTAATACCACTACCTGTGGTGGGGGTGCACTTTGAGAAAGTTGGGATAGACATTGTTGGACCAATGGATCTCACTACATCATCTGGGCACAGATTTATCCTGGTGGTAGTGGATCATGCCACCAGGTATCCAGAGGCAATTCCCCTGAGGACCACAACAGCTCCTGTTGTAGCAAGAGCTCTACTTGGAGTACTCTCCAGAGTGGGCTTTCCAAAGGAGGTCCTTTCAGACAGAGGTACCAACTTCATGTCTGGATACTTAAAAGCAATGTGGAAAGAGTGTGGAGTAAACTATAAGTTTACCACACCCTACCATCCACAGTGCAATGGGCTTGTTGAAAGGTTCAACAAGACCCTTAACGGAATGATAAAAGGGTTACCTGAAAAGCTTGGGCGAAGATGGGACTTCCTTTTACCCTGCTTGCTCTTTGCTTACAGAGAGGTCCCACAGAAGGGGGTTGGCTACAGCCCTTTTGAACTTTTGTTTGGCCACCCTGTGAGGGGTCCATTGTGTCTTGTGAAGGAAGGATGGGAGTTACCTCTCAAAGAGCTTAACCTTGATATTGTGGACTACGTACTTGGTCTCCGCTCCAGGATGGCTGAGTACATGGAGAGAGCATCCAAAAACCTGGAGGCCAGCCAAGAATTACAGAAAGCTTGCCATGACCAAAAGGCTATTCTATTCCAGTTGTAAGTCTCCTAAAACAGTAACTTTGTAACTTTTACGCACCATTGACTTTGCATTGATGCATGCGTGTGCTTTTAGCACTGCACCTGAGCCCCGTGGGCCTCTGCCGACTTCATCACTGCTAGTCCTGAGTAGTTCCAGCAATTCCCAAGGCCCTAGGCCTTACCACTGTTCGTAAAGTGATACTTATACCACTTTTTTGATATATGGTTTGTGTGGCCACCGGCCTCATCCATAAATGTGCAACTTTCATGTGTAAAACGGTGCTTTTGTTTAAACGCTTGTGCTTCTATACTCATAAAGAGTACAGGGGATTATTCTAGTAATAAATACATATATTTTTATAATATATAACTTGTGTGGTGTCCTTTCATTTGATATTACAGGATTGTGTATGGTAAAACAGCTGGCTTCACATGCTCTCTTGAGTATTAGCCTAAGACTGCTCAGCCTATGCTACCACTAGGATAGCTTGTCTATAAGGTCGACTTACAACCACCACCATAAGGGATTGTTTGGACTCATACAAGGTGCCCACGGAATTGTGGACTTCATACATCAGGCCAACTTCTCACATGGACAAAGACAAAAACCCTTGCTTTAATGGTTCTTTCAACGAAGAAAGGCGCAAACTGAGACTAACTGAATGGCAGTGAAGACAACATCCTTCATCAACTCACTTAAGATTGCTAAGAAAGTTCAGAAACTCCTACAAAAAAGGTATCCTGAAATCTAAAAAAGACTTCTTCAGGTCGGAATTAGACAACGACAACAACAGACTGAGGACATAATTCAAAATATTAAAACGGCAAAATCCGCACCCCTGAATCGAAATATCATCTAAGCAGCGAAGAATTTTCCTCCTTCTTTTCTGCCAAAGCCACCTCCCTGGAGAAGGAACTCATGACTGCCGCTGACAATTCCGCTTCCCATAAAAATTCTCCAATCACTCATCCAACTCAACTTACTCTGTTCGGATCCAAAAATAAAGCCCACTGGTCCTCCTTCAAATTTTATGACCATAGGGACATCACCAAAATCTTATTGTCTATAAAACCTAACAACCCTCTCTTGTCGAGTTGTCTGACAGCTAACAACCATACTGTCATCCCCATCTGGACCAAGATAATCAATGCATTGCTCTCTCAAGGATCCATCCCAGACTGCCTAAAAACCAGCCAAGTTATCCCCATCCTAAAAAACCTACAGAGAACCCTTCGGAACCAAACAATTTCCTACCGATAACCAACATTCCTATGTTATGCAAATTAATTGAAAATTGTGTTCAACAACAGATTAACGAACACATTATAGAATTCAAGCTGCTTGACAACTGCCAATCAGGCTTCAGACACGGGCACAGCACTGAAACAGCTATCCTACATATTGTGGATGACACGCTACTGGCATTAGAGCATAATGAATCATGTCTGCTTATACTACTTGACCTGTCTGCTTTTGACACTGTTAACCATGGCAAAATTCTCGAGAAACTTGAGAACAGGATGGATTTATTAGGAACAGTCCTAAAATGGCTTAAATCCTTCTTAGACAATAGAACGCAAAGATTCCTGGTGAATCGAAATCTATCCACACCATCCCATAACCTACTACGAGTACCACAAGGCTCAACACTATCACCATCATTATTTAATCTCTATTTCGAACCTTTAACGCTAATACTACAGCAGGCTAACATCTCATTCCACATGTATGCGGACGACACTCAGCAATATATCAAGTTCACTTCCCTGGAAGAAATTAAGACGATGAACCAAGCACCAAAAAAGGCCGTCAACTGGCTAACAAACAATCACCTTAAAAGAAACTTTCAAAAATCTGAATTCCTTCTAATCTCCCCTCAAAAACTCCTCAGCTAAGGAAGATTGGACTAAGCTAAACACTGCTCTACACTGTACTCGGACTCTGTTGGACTCCATCAAGTCGCTAGGAATCACTCTAGACAAGAACCTTAATATGCAATCCCACATCAACCTGATGGCTAAAAATGCTGTTTTCCCCTCAGCTACCTTAGAAAAATGAAATCATACATCGACCTCAAAACTGCTGTTCAGGCTTTAGTCATCTCCAGACTTGAATATGGATGTACCACTCCATCAGGGCTACCAAAAATGTCAACAGACCCGCTTAAAACCTGTCTTAATGCAGCTGCAAGACTCTTAACTGGGTCTAAAAAATTTGACCACATCACCCCCCCCCCCACCCCCCCATTTGAAAGCTCTCAACTGGCTCCCTCATGAAGCAAGAATACAACTAAAGATGGCTTGCATAACACATCAGGCAATCTATCACAAAACCCCACTGTACCTAGCACAGAAAATCTCAATCTCTGGAGCAAGCAGAATCTTACGGAGCGTCAACACTCTTCTTCTAAAACCTCCACTCTTCCGTAAGAAAAGAACATACGACAGAGTCTTCTTCGGAGCTGCGCCTAGAATATGGAACTCACTCCCACCAGGCATCAGGAAAATCTCCTCTACTTCTACATTCAAAAAAGAAGCTAAGTCCTTCTTAATGAGCAAATTCCTCCCTTAATCCACAGTAACCCACTCATTACATGTCTTAGAAGCATCATTCAGACAATCACTCTATCCACCCAAGCCGAGGGAGTACCACTCTCTGTAAGGTTATCCATTACCAGACTATATTGGAAGAGGTGTGGCGCAGCGGGCAGGGTGCCTGACTCCAGACCATAGGGTTCACGGTTCGATCGCCGGCGGCAGGTCAGCCCAGCACCATGTGACTGAGCGATGGCTCGATTAATCTTCCCAAGGGCAACCGGCGCCGGGAAACCACTTTGGAGGTAGCTGTGTGCTTTACAAATTCAAGGTTATTATTACTATTTCTCACTAGGCACATCGTGATGGTCAATACTGACACGGACACTTCTGCATGAAGACTTTATCACTGTTTGTTTGATGCATAAATGCTTTGCGCATTGCCTCTAAGTTAAGTCTGACTGCTTTTGTGCCAAGCTAGCAGAGGGTTAAGCACAGGTTAATTTAGTGAATATTGTGGTTAACCCTGACAGGGATTGTGGTTGTTGCTTGAGAAGGGTCTTCACCCTGCTCAATCAAAAATACAATTTTCAACAGGTAAAATAAAGAATGTGCATCTTGCAGTCCACTCTTTTGCATGCTGTCTAGCCTAGTTGCTGCACCAGTGTGCTGCTAATCTAGCACTTTAAACAGTTTGATTAAAATAGATACTAACAATTTTTTATTTAAGCAATGATAAGTTCTTTAACACACTGGCAATGAAAAGACAGTGTTACATTAAGAAACAAAATGCTATTTATAAAATCCAAGCAAAAAACAACAGGTTTCAGACAGAAAAGTATATACATTTACATATTATTTTACCTTAAAAGGAAATGGACAAAAGCACTGATATTTATGACCTCCCCTCCGAGGGCCACTGGAATTATGCCAAAACGGAGGACCAAATTATGCAGCAGAGTTGAACAAATTATGCAGCAAGAAGAGGCAAATTATGTAGCGCAAAGGGGCGCGTTTTGTGTTAGGACTCCTTCATTATTTTGTCCTTTTTAACTCATAGCAGCAAAGATTTCACCTCATGAGTACCAGCCTAACAACAAAATACAGCAATAAGCAAATGAAAGATGATCACTCAATTTTTGTGAATGCCCTTCCACTGCGCAGAAACGCATGTTGCAACCTTTAAAGTAACTTTTTTTTAAAAATATTTTTATTTGCATTTTCAACCAACACAAAACAGCTAGCATGTCACAATTAGCTATGCTTGTGTCAAAACATCCACATACCATCCGCCCCCATAGACACATCATCTCCCCCATTCCATGAACCAGGGAGGTATACTGTCCCTTTGTGCGTTTCAATTCCGGGATTCTCCTCCCCCTCCCCCATACCCCTGCCCCCCCCACCCGAGGGTCGGAGACGCAGGCCCGGTGTCTCCCCAGTCCGGAGCCCAGTTAAGTACAAAGCCTGTGAGAATCTAGTCAGCTCCCAGGCCACCATCCAATCCATGATATGTTCTCCATTTCCCCCATACCCTACAGAACTTCCAGGGGCACCCTCTCGCTTTGTATGTGACCCTTTCTCCCACCATATACATGTCCATCTCCCTCCTCTATTCTCCTATCTGGGTAGGCAGCAAGGCCCCCCACGTACGTGCCACGTCTCTTCTTTAAAGTAACTTTTGATCTGTTTGAGCTACAAACAAATTTTTTTTTTGTTAAAATGTGCAGATTATGAGGCAGATGATGCAGTATGTAGCAAAGGAGAAAAATCCATAACTATGCGAAAAATACAGCAGCCTCAAAAGTGTCCCTGACCTCCTGGGATGCAGCACCAAAACGCTACGGGTTGGAAGCCCTGCCAAAAATGTGCCTACTTGACAATACCTGAAAACTTTCAGGTGATCTACAAACTGCTACATGACAAACCTTGAGGATGATGAATCCTATTTTGTGTCTGTAATGATACCAAGGAATCAGAATTCTGCATTTCCACCAACATCTGAGATTACCATTAATGAAAGAGCTCAGATGATAATGCATATCATCGGATCCATCAGCAAGATTAGACACCACTAGATGTCCCTTAGAAGCTCCCGGTATACATCCAGACACTGTTGACAGGCCCTGAGAGACCCTCATCTGGCATTCTAACATCCCAAGTAATAAATGGTCTGTCCTATACAAGACTGCTAACCCACCAGGGCCGGCCCTAGGCATGTGCAAACTGTGCACCTGCACAGGGCCGCCAAACCCCAGGGGCCGCCATGTCTCCAGTCGATGAAGGGGGCCCCTCAGCTGAGCTCTCAGGAGAGAGCTGTCTCTCTCTCTCTAAAGCAGCTGCTGCTGTCTGCAGCCTGCTCCTGCTCCTCACACCTCGCGCTGCTGACCTTTGACTGAAGAGAAACAAAGTATCAACTTCTATTGTTTCTCTTCAGTCAAAGCCACGAGCCAGTCCCGGAAAGAGGAGGGGGTGGGGGCCTTAGGATGGTGCATTCTCCTCCGGGCACTATTCCTTTGAGAAGGGAGGAGGCCAGGGCTGTGAGGGCTGAGGGGTGGGGAAGGGGGGTTGTCAGGGTTTGGGGCCTACATGGGCTGGGGACCTCTTAATGTGATTGTCGCACCCTTAAAAAAACTGCTTCCCTGCCTCCCCTACAAGTTATCTAAAGACACAATTACAATGTTGAAGCTGGCTCTGTGTTTCTACATCAGCATTTTAAAAGCATGCTCACCTTTTCTGGGTGATTTCAGCCGGCTCGACTACGCATGTCTAACATTGCGAAAGTGAAAGCGATTTGCACACCCCTCTTGAGTGGGCCTCGGTAAATGTGGAGAGCTGGCATGCTGGCATGTGGTGAAGATGCAGTGTTCTGCTGTGTGCCTTGCGCACAGGTTGGCCCATGGTGAATTATAATTATTAGAAAGAACGCTCCAGAGGCAGAAGCACTTCCTCAGCCACCAAGTTTGGGACAAGGAACGAGACAGTGAGTAAGTTTATTTTTATTGTTGAAAGGTGAAACAGAGGTCTCGGTGGAATGGGATAACGGGCCTGCAAGTAAGGGAAGATTATCTCTGTTCAGACAGCCTGTAGGTCCTTTCTCCAACATACGTGCCTGTGTAATATAGTTTGTAATCCCTGTGACATTTTTAGGAACTTTTATACATAATAGAAACTGTGTTATCCGACAAGTCATGGTTCTTTTAAACAAAATACAATTTTAATTACTTGCTTTATCGTAGTCCATTTCACGCTCACCCTGACATCTGTTTAAGTCCTCCGAGTCATTTGTTATTCTCTCGGTGTACCAAGTCAACCTTCCCTCTGAGTTCGGTAAGCTGAGTTACAGTGACAATCGTTATGTACAGCACATAGAGGTGTCAAAATGGCATTTGTACAAACATTAATTTTATTGTGAGAGAAAAACATCCTCATTAAAACATGAATGCATGTGAGGGTGATGTGCTCTCTGCCCACCCTTGTTTGGCCGATATATTGTTGGTAGTTCTTAGTATTTAGTGTGTATCCTTGGCTTGGGATGGTGGCACTTTCCTTGTATAGCCAGAGTACATATGGATACTGGATGAAAACTGCAAACTGATAGTAGAGCACCTGCCATGCATTTACTAAAAATAAAAAGCTTGTCTATTAGGTCAAAATTATTTTGTTTGAAGAAAGTGATCAGCTTACGTTTTGGAGTCCAGGCGGAGGGGGAGAAGGGTGCAAGGCAGAGGGGAGAAGGGTGCAAGGCAGAGGGGAGAAGGGCGGAAGGCAGAGAGGAGAAGGGCGCAAGGCAGAGGGGAGAAGGGTGCAAGGCAGAGGGGAGAAGGGTGCACGGCAGAGAGGAAAAGGGTGCACGGCAGAGAGGAGAAGGGTGCAAGGCAGAGAGGAGAAGGGTGCAAGGCAGAGGGGAGAAAGGTGGAAGGCAGAGAGAAGAAGGGTGCAAGGTAGAGAAGGGTGCAAAGTAGAGAAGGTGGCAAGGCGGAGGGGAGAAGGGTGCAAGGCAGAGGGGAGAAGGGTGCAAGGCAGAGGGGAGACGGGTGCAAGGCAGAGAGTAGAAAGGGTGCACGGTAGAGAAGGGTGCAAGGCAGAGGGGAGAAGGTTGCAAGGCAGAGGGTAGAAGGTTGCAAGGCAGAGAGGAGAAGGGTGCAAGGCAGAGAGGAGAAGGGTGCAAGGCAGAGGGGAGTAGGATGCAAGGCAGAGAGGAGAAGGGTACAAGGCGGAGGGGAGAAGGGTGCAAGGCAGAGGGGAGAAGGGTGCAAGGCAGAGAGGAGAAGGGTGCAAGGCAGAGGGGAGAAGGTGCAAGGCATAGGGGAGAAGGGTGCAAGGCAGAGAGGAGAAGGGTGCAAGGCAGAGGGGAGAAGGGTGCAAGGAAGAGGGGAGAATGGTGCAACGGGGAGGGGGAGAAGGGTGCAAGGCGGAGGGGAGAAGGGTGCAAGGTGGAGGGGAGAAGGGTGCAAGGCAGAGGGGAGAAGGGTGCAAGGCAGAGAGGAGAAGGGTGCAAGGCAGAGGGGAGAAGGGTGCAAGGCAGAGAGGAGAAGGGTGCAAGGCAGAGGGGAGAAGGGTGCAAGGCAGAGAGGAGAAGGGTGCAAGGCGGAGGGGAGAAGGGTGCAAGGCAGAGGGGAGAAGGGTGCAAGGCAGAGAGGAGAAGGGTGCAAGGTGGAGAGGAGAAGGGTGCAAGGAAGAGGGGAGAATGGTGCAACGGGGAGGGGGAGAAGGGTGCAAGGCGGAGGGGAGAAGGGTGCAAGGTGGAGAGGAGAAGGGTGCCACGGGGAGGGGAGAAGGGTGCAAGGCAGAGAGGAGAAGGGTGCAAGGCAGAGAGGAGAAGGGTGCACGGTAGAGAAGGCTGCAAGGCAGAGAGGAGAAGGGTGCAAGGCAGAGGGGAAAAGGGTGCAAGGCAGAGGGGAGAAGGGTGCAAGGCAGAGGGGAGAAGGGTGCAAGGCAGAGGGGAGAAGGGTGCAAAGCAGATGGGAGAAGGGTGCAAGGCAGAGGGGAGAAGGGTGCAAGGCAGAGAGGAGAAGGGTGCAAGGCAGAGGGGAGAAGGGTGCAAGGCAGAGGGGAGAATGGTGCAAGGTAGAAAAGGGTGTAAGGCGGAGGTGGAGAAGGGTGCAAGGGGGAGGGGGAGAAGGGTGCAAGGGGGAGGGCGAGAAGGGTACTGCAAGGCAGAGGGGAGAAGGGTGCAAGGCAGAGGGGAGAAGGGTGCAAGGCAGAGAGGAGAAGGGTGCAAGGCAGAGGGGAGAAGGGTGCAAGGCAGAGGGGAGAATGGTGCAAGGTAGAAAAGGGTGCAAGGCGGAGGTGGAGAAGGGTGCAAGGGGGAGGGGGAGAAGGGTGCAAGGGGGAGGGCGAGAAGGGTGCCGCAAGGCAGAGGGGCGAAGGGTGCAAGGGGGATGGAGATGAAGTTAAAAATGTGCCCCCCTGAAACATTTCTGCGGATGCCCATGGAACGCACACTACTTTGTGAGAGAGAGTGGGAGAGAGTGGAGAGAGAGAGAGTGGAGAGAGAGTGTGGAGAGCGAGAGTAGAGAGCGAGAGTAGAGAGAGAGAGAGAGTGGAGAGAGAGTGAGGGTGGAGAGAGAGGGTGGAGAGAGAGAGTGGAGAGAGAGTGGAGAAAGAGTGGACTGAGGCAGTGGAGAGAGAGTATAGAGAGAGTGGAGAGAGAGAGTAGCGAGAGAGAGTAGAGAGAGAGAGTCAGTGGAGAGAGAGTGGAGAGAGAGTAGAGAGAGTGGAGAGAAAGACAGTGGAGAGAGAGTAGAGAGAGAGTGGAGAGAGAGAGTGGAGAGAGAGAGTGGAGAGAGAGTAGAGAGAGAGAGTGGAGGGAGAGAGGGTGGAGAGAGAGAGTGGAGAGAGAGCGTGGAGAGAGAGTAGAGAGAGAGAGAGTGGAGAGAGAGTAGAGAGAGAGAGAGTGGAGAGAGAGTGGAGCTAGATAGTGGAGAGAGAGAGAGTGGAGAGAGCTTTAGACAGTAGAGAGAGTGAGCAAGAGAGTGGAGAGAGACAGAGTGGAGGGAGACAGTGGAGAGAGAGTGGAGAGAGAGTGGAGAGAAAGACAGTGGAGAGAGAGTAGAGAGAGAGTAGAGAGAGAGAGAGTAGAGAGAGAGTAGAGAGAGAGAGAGTGGAGGGAGAGAGAGTGGAGGGAGAGAGAGTGGAGGGAGAGAGAGTGAAGGGAGAGAGAGTGGAGGGAGAGAGAGTGGAGAGAGAGAGTGGAGAGAGAGAGTAGAGAGAGAGAGTGGAGAAAGAGTAGAGAGAGAGAGTGGAGAGAAAGTGGAGCTAGACAGTGGATAGAGAGTGGAGAGAGAGAGAGAAAGTGGTGAGAGAGACAGTGAAGAGAGAGAGTGGAGAGAGAGAGAGAGAGAGAGAGAGAGAGAGAGAGAGTGGAGGGAGTGGAGCTAGACAGTGGAGAGAGAGAAAGTGGAGAGAGAGACAGTGGAGAGAGAGAGTGGAGAGTGGAGAGAGAGAGTGGAGAGAGAGAGTGGAGAGAGAGAGTGGAGAGAGAGAGTGGAGAGAGAGAGAGAGTGGAGAGAGAGAGAGGAGAGAGAGAGAGGAGAGAGAGAGAGTGGAGAGAGAGAGAGTGGAGAGAGAGAGAGGAGATAGAGAGTGGAGAGAGAGTGGAGAGACAGTGGAGAGAGAGTGGAGGGAGACAGTGGAGGAGACAGTGGAGAGAGATATAGAAGAGAGAGTGGAGAGACAGGGGAGATGGAGTGGACAGAGTTGAGAGAGAGAATGGAGAGAGAGAGAGATGAGAGAGAGAGAGACTGACTGACTGACTGACTCAGAGACTGAATACTGACTGACTGAGAGACTGACTGGCTAGGAAACTGTGACAGAGAGAGAGAGAGCAAGATTGGCTAACTAAGAGAGTGACTGACTGACTAGGAGAGAGAGTGCATAGAGAGTGGAGGGAGAGTGGAGGGAGAGAGTGGAGGGAGACAGTAGAGGAGACAGTGCAGAGAGAGAGTGTGGAGAGAGTGGAGAGGGAGTGGAGAGAGAGTAGAAAGAGGGTGGAGAGATTAGATAGAGGGTGGAAAGAGAGTGAGAGAGAGAGTGAGAGAGAGTGAGAGAGTGGAGTGAGAGAGTGGAGAGAGAGAGGGAGAGAGAGGGCGGAGAGAAAGAGAGAGTGGAGAGAAAGTAGAGAGAGTGTGAAGGGAGAGAGGGTGGAGAGAGTGGAGAGAGAGAGTGGGGAGAGAGTGTGGGGAGAGTGGAGAGAGAGTAGAGAGAGTGGAGGGAGACAGTGGAGGGAGATAGTGGAGAGAGAGTGGAGAGAGAGTAGAGAGAGAGAAACTGGAGAGCGAGACAGTGGAGAGAGAGTGGAGAGACAGTGGAGATGGAGTGGACAGAGTTGAGAGAGAGAATGGAGAGAGAGAGAGAGTTGAGAGAGAGAGAGACTGACTGACTGACTGACTCAGAGACTGAATACTGACTGACTGAGAGACTGACTGGCTAGGAAACTGACAGAGAGAGAGAGCAAGATTGGCTGACTAAGAGAGTGACTGACTGACTAACACAGAGAGAGAGACTGATTGAGAGTGAGACTGACTGGCAGAGAGAGAGACTGACTGAGGTAGAGAGATACTGACTGACTGAGGTAGAGAGATACTGACTGAGGTAGAGAGATACTGACTGACAGAGAGAGAGACAGAGAGAGAGGCAGAGACTGACTGACTGAGAGAGATAGACTAATTGACTGCGAGAGAGACTGACTGACTGAGAGAGACTGACTGACTGAGAGAGACTGACAGAGAGAGAGAGAGACTGACTGAGAGGGGGATTGACAGGGAGAGAGAGAGAGAGACTGACTGAGGTAGAGAGAGAATGACTGACTGAGAGAGACTGACTGACTGGGAGAGAGAGAGACTGACTGGGAGAGAGCGAGACTGGCTGACAGAGAGAGAGACTAAGAGAGAGAGAGAGAGACTGGGAGACTTACTGGCTGAGAGAGAGACTGTCAGAGAGAGATAGACTGACAGAGAGAGACTGACAGAGAGAGAGACTGACTGAGAGAGAGATTGACTGACAGAGACTGACAGAGAGAGAGACTGACTGACAGAGAGAACAGAAACTAAAGAGGGCCCATGGAGCTTTGTTTACTTTTCTGTTGTCTCCATTTCTTGCTCTTTCCATAACACCTCAAGCAGTAAATAAGAGGCCGTCGAAAGTCCAAGGTTAGACACGCCTGTGATGTCACTGGGTGTGAAAGGGAGTGACATGTCGCTTTTGTCACCCATAACATTTTATCGAATCGATGTCCATGAGGGTCCGGACCCCCTCTTCGGGGGCCCCCACCTACGCTCCCTGCACAGGGCCACCATGAGCCTAGAGCCGGCCCTGAACCCACAGAAGGCTGTCAGCTGGCCCCTCACACATGCACATTTTGCCTCTAACCAGGGGTCTCCAACCTTTTCTGTAGTGAGACCTACTTCTGATCAATGAAAATCATTGTGAGCTACTGATGACCAAGCCAGTTGCACAATGTTACCAGACACCTCCACGTCCATCTTAATTGGCTTTAAGCCTAATGCCTATAGAGCCAGATACTATAGCTTGAACAAAATACTTTGACTAGGGGCGCTATGACAGGGCTGCCATGTGTGTCAGTGAGAGTGTGGTCTTTGTGGATTTATGAACATTTGTGTGTGTCAATGGGATCATTGTGTATGAGTGAATGAGAACCTGTGTCACATGTGCTTGTGGCACAGGAGATACATTTTGCCATATATGGCTCTGTTACTTGTAAACACAAACATAAAACAATTTTTTTCAATGGGCGAAACTTAAAGTGCAGAAAAACGTTTATAATATGCAACATTGTTCTGCACTTTAAATTTCTACTACAGAAAAAATGGCTGTATTTTTCAGTAATGAATATAACAACCTGTTTACCAGACACTGAAAGTAAGGTGCCTGCTGGGTGAAAATGCAACACTTTGAAATGAGAGAAAATGTAAATGAAGAGTTAACTTTATATTTATATGGATTTCATTAAACTCATCATTTAAATGTACTTCAATTTCAAAGTGTCACATTTACAAACAGCAAACATCTTGCACTCAGTGGCCTGTAGATATGGTGCCATATTTATAACAGAAAACTACGGCCATTTTTTTAATTGGAGCAATTTAAAGCGAAGAAACATGCTTCATAAAATATTAAGACGTATTTGGATGAATTGAAAGTGGAGAAAAACATTAAGACTTAATTTTATATAGATATTTTTCTTCACTTAAATTTTCTCCCATTGAAAAAAATTATTATTTTTTTCAGTTACCATCATGGTACAGTGTCTACTAGTTACTGGGAGCAAGAGGCCTGCTGTTTTCAAATAAGACACTTTGAAATGGGAGAACATTTAAATGAAGAGTTAACTTAATTGTTAAGTTAACTCTTCATTTTCAAATTTTCCTAAATAAAAGCATTCAGAAACATAATTTTGTTCTCATGCTCCAATATTGTGTTGACAGGAGTTTTTATTTAAGAGTTAATTATCCCAGGGCTTCAGTTCTTCACCTCTGTGCAGCAGCCTGGGTCGTGAATCTAACTAATGCACTGCTCATCAGGCTCTGCTATCTGTAGCCTGAAGAAAATCAGGTAAAATAAACACAGCCTTCCCTTAACTTTAAAAGGACGATGTGACCCTGTGCTTATTTTAAAATGAACACAAGGCTGGGAGCTACTCTGAAGGTGTCTGGGATATACTTGTAGCTTGCGGTCAACTGGTTGGAGACACCTGCTGTAGACACAGCAAACTGTCCTTCAGCCTACCCAAAGTAACACCATGCGATATTGAAGTAACTCTACTGTGTTCATAGAGACGCATCCGTCATGCCCTTAGAATATATGACCATGCTCTGATGGGCCCTCAGACTGACTCTACCTTCAGCAGATGTTTATAGGCTCCCAGGAGTCCTCAGGGACTGTTGGCATGCCTTCAGACTCCACTATCATGCTCACAAGAGACTGTCCTGGGCCACCTCCAGGTAGTACTCCCCCAGCGTGCTCTTGCAGATGCTCACTGTTCCCTAGACACCTCCTATAGACCTTATCAAGACCCTTTTTTCTGTCTTAGAGGACCGGCAGCATGCCGCAGAGCTCACTTGCAAACACAGTCTGCTGCCCTGCAGAATGCATCATCCATCAACTCTCTCCGCAAAGCCTTATGCATCCACAATGTGCCTTCAGACCTCTGCAGAAGACACTACAAAGACCCTGGTTTCGCTTTCTGTGGTCCACAGTAATTACCAGTATGCCCTCAGCTGGGTCTAGCACTCCCTGAGCTAGCCTTTACTTTCTCAGTGTGCCCTTGGTCCTCTCAAGTCATTCCTCAAAAGACCCCTTTTCACCCTCCGAGACCCTCTTCAGACCAAAAGATCTCCTGCAGACACAACCATCTTCCCATCAGAGGGCATCAACCAGCCTTCAATGCAACTGTTTATCTGGCCTCCCTCAGAGATCCGGGCAACTGGCCAAAAATGTCCTGCTGTTCAGTGACTGGGGAGTCAAGATGCTCTCCTCCACCCTCCCCTCAACTTCTTCCCTGATAAATACAAATAGAACAGCAAACAAATAAGCAAACAATAAAACCAGCAGTCAGTTAAAGGAGGGTCTTGCAGGGAAACACAAAAAGTTATTTTTCTGAACAATTTGGGGACCAAAGCAGATTTGTTGGTGCCCTCAGAGGGTAGACATACCCGGACCCCACCTTTGCTTGAGCTCTGACTGGAAATCACGTGATTGCAGCAACAGTGCTTGGTTTTGCAAAGTTTGCTTTCAAAATCTGTAAGCACGTCACATACCTCAAACAGTCCTTGAACTTCCACCATTCTCTGTCTCCACTACACCAAAAGTCACACTGAGTTCACAATGCAGCCTAAAAAAACTTGCATCTACTTTTCCAAAGGGCACAACCATGAGTCCTGGTTATGTGGAAGTGTCAACTTAGAGGTGTTAGTTATGGTCATCCAGCTCAATCATATGATTGATGAAATGAGTAACACAATGTCACTCATTTCATCGACCTCACATGGAAGAGATGCGAAACTGACAAACCCAGAATTCTAACCTACCTGTGCCATTCAGGTTAGATACAGATCGCTGCAATAGCCTCATCACACACCGTGCTATCTCAAGGACTACTATGACCATAATTCCTCAGACTTCTAAGAGAACAATGGAACCTAATTTGTATAAATTTACATTTCAAGCAAAGCTTTTTGCCCTTCTTTCAGAGAAGCATGGCTTTTCATTCCCTTGATAACAATTTAATTTACATAATTCTTTACTGCTCAACTTAAGTAAGGCACAAACAGAATGTAAAAAATTTGGAGACAGCCCTTTCCTTGAAATAGATTGTTTAACTTTCTTGAATTCAATCCATTTGATTCAAATTTATTGTAATTTGTACCAAATGATTCGAGCCGTCACATTTTAACCATAAGTTTCATGATTACTATTATGATTATGAATATTGCTATTGACATCGTTATGTTAGTCTAACCCTGGGTCACTCACCCGTCTCTTTACAGGATGCGTTGTCGCGGCCCAAGACGTACCCATGTGCGCATGAGCAGAAGTATCCCGCAGGGTGGCTGTGGCAGTAGTGGGCGCAGGTCATCTTACTGTTAGCACATTCGTCGTGGGCTGGGCAGTGAGTGAAAGAAAGAAAGAAAGAAAGAGAATTTATTCTGATGGGTTGAAAGGTTCGGGAGGCCCCACCGCACAACCAAATACATGCCAACATTTTGGAAGAGGAAAGTGTTTCACCCATTGACTTCTATAGAGGCCTGCATAGTGTCTATTGGCATGTATGGGAGTTGCAAGTGTCCTGCTGCAGTATCCGATATCAGAAATTCAAATACTGGGGCGGCTCTTCAACTATGGCGGAGGAGCGTCGCCCCACTGCTTTCAAGCAGTGCGAGGAAGAAGAAACATAAAATGAAAATAACTTACAGTTAATATTATTTTATGTTTCCTGCCTCTCTGCGGGCGGGTGGGCGGGCTGCCCTGCTCTCGGAGGAAGGCAGTGGAGGAGTGGTTTGCCCACTCCTAAGTGCGCAATGACGGTTTGGTCGGCCCTCTCAGCACTTTCCCCATTCTCCATGCAGGCAGCATTACAGCCTGTATGGAGAACAACCCAAGGACCCCATTCCCTGGTTGAGCCCCAAACCAGGACTCTCGAAACCAATCACAGCGTTGCATTGCAGCGTTGTGCTTGGTCAGGGGAGCCTGGATGGTCACCAATCACAATGCTGCATTACAGCATTGTGATTGGTCAGGGGAGCCTGGCTGTTGTTCATGTCCCTGTCTCATGAGGAGAGACGATGCAGGACCCGGCAAGACGAGGTATTAGTTTTTTAATTGCCCATCGTTCCTCCCCCCCACGTGCCTTCCCCAACATGCTGGCTACCACTGTTCAAATGTAAGTTTGTTCCCATACCTGTCAGGAGTACAGAGAAATTGCTATGGCAGGCAGAAAAGGGTGACAAAAATGGTGTGCACTTGCTTGCAGGAGCAGGTTACTGTCAGTGCATAATACGTGTCACACAAGACCTCTGAAGTCCCCCAAGGTTTATGCATGCAGGCAATGGGAGGTGGGAGACTAGCCTTGAAATCGGAAGTCTACTGCCTGAATCGGGGTGGTTGGCATGTATGCAACCAACAGGCCTCATGTATCCACATGTGGGATCACTGACATAATATTGATTACAAAAATATCTAAATACACAAATATTGATACAAAAATATTGATAGCCAAAATATTGACATTCTATCTTTATAATGTAAATGACTAAAATATTTAAAAAATATTATCGATGTAAAAAATATCGATGCACAAAATATAATTTTTTTATATATATAAAACAAAATGTTAAATAAATTAAATGATACAATTTACTTTAAAAGAATTATTTAGATGTACTGTACATCTTAACACATATAATAAATACATTTTATTTAAAAAATGTAAACATACATATATAAAAAGTCATATATAAATGTATGCTATTTCCGCCCGGCTTCTGAGTTACTGGAGTGTTCCGCAGAGAGCACCCGCAGCCGCGCTGAACTCCCGCTCCTGCTCTGACCACCGCAAGCGCAGCTCCACCCACCAGTTCCATTGCTGCCGCTGCTGACTGAGGTCCGCGTTGGGCTCCGGCCCTAGCTCTGGTCCCATTCGCTCAGCCCTCTACCTTGGACCTTCGGCGGGTGCCGTGCTGTGCTGGCCTGGAAGGGTCCTGGTGGAGCTCGTTATGGCGTAGGAGCCAGGTGGTGGGTCTCAGGAGCAGAGGACAACTGAAACTTCACTAGGCTTCACCATCATCCGCCATTCAACTACCGCCGAACGCCGACAGCAGGACAACAAGCAGTCACGGCCCTCGCTCGTTGACCACTCCCTGAGGCGAGGACAGCATTTGGACCTCGCCAGGTCTCTACTCGATCCGAAGTGGTAGGCTGTGGAGAGGGAGGGAGGGGTGAGTCCAGAGTGCAGTGAGGCAGAGCAATAGGTGGGCTTTCAAGCTGCTGTCGTGGCCAGCTTACAGTATTCAGTATTCAGTGATTAGGGGCTGCTTGGTGTGCTGGAGGGTTAGATAGCACACGAGTGGTATCCCCAGGAAAAGACTCGCCCTGTAGAGGGTTAACAACACGTCTGGTCTGAAGTGCCCTTGAACTCTCGCGGGTGTAAACCCGCTCTAAATTGTCTGAAACAGGGAGTTAGGTCCTGGGACGTAGGGTCAGCTGGACCATATACAATATGGCCGGCCAAAATGGAGACAAGCATCTGATGGGAAATAGCAACAAGTTCTTTCTTGTGTGACTGAGTGTGAGATTGTTTCCCCCAGTCCTTATAGAACTGCTTTGAATATTTATAACTCTCTCCATTTGATCTCTTCTCTATTAGAGTGTTAATGCACCTCTTTTTTTGAAGACAGTGCAAACAATGAATATTGATGGTGATGCACAAACATTTGTGTAAATGTATATATGATATGTTCAATTCATGTTTTTTTATATTTAATGTTGTTTTGTATATAATTTTTGACTAATTGTATGTATATGGTATGTTCTTTTTCTTACAATTGAATCTTTGAATCCTACAAAAAATAGGAAATGGGTATAAAATAAATAATACCAGACAAATTTTGATATCTTCTCTATTTGTCACTCCAAACAAGGAGATCAAATTCTCTGTATGGTCAGCCAACCCCCCCTTTTTTGAAAAATTCCAAATTATGCCACGCATGGAGAGCGATCATTTTCCACAAACAATGCAATTGGAGTAAACTACAGCTCGATTGACAGCAACCAAAGAACTAATCTCCTTGCCCCATGCATGCTATTTAAAAAGATTGAAATGGAGAGGAACAGGGATCGAGAAGGTGATGGCTGAAGTTTACTTCCAAGCTGGTATGAAAGAAGGAAGAATTAAGGAAACGTGAAGCCGAGAGTCATTACAAGTAGCTAAGGGTGAGAGATTAAAATCTTGGGGAAATCATACAGTTGCCCTACCAGAAAGCTTTCCTCAAAAAAAGAGGCAAACAGTTATCACCCTTGGTTCAGTTCCGAATTACACAAGTAAAAACGGTTACTAGCACGAGAAATTAGATCTGTCTCAAACCAGTTAAAAGATGGAAAAAGACTAGATAGAAGTGAGCTCAAACAACTAATAACACGATACCAGAAAAACTGTTGTGAAGCAAAAATCAGATACACCGTCACAATGTGGAAAAAATGTGGAACAAACTTCTTCTGGTGAGCAAACAACAGAATGGAAAACATTTTTGGCATCAGATAAACTCCCTGACATTTGGAAAAAATAGACAACAAAATGCAGGGATTAATGAGGACATATGGGCAGCCCACATAACGACAATGTACAAAGAACCAGAGCTCAAAACAATTCCAGTTAGTCAAATTGCAAGAATCGACAGTAGAAACGCAGACTTCCTTTGGGGTCATAGACGGGAACAATAAGTACATCGCTCTCCAGAGTGAAAACATCGACAAGTAAATGTAAGTAGACCAACTGACAACAATCGTAAAGAAACTAAAAACAGAGGGTGCCACAGGCCCCAATGGAATCACAAACACGCTCTTCAAGGGAGAAGTATCATACTGGGCTCACTATTTTACTCCATTTTTCAATTAGCTGTTTTTGAAAAATGGAATTCCAGAGTCATGGAGGGGTAGCATCTTCCATTCAATCTTCAAAGGTGGAAATCCAACAAAGCTGACAAGTTACAGACTAATCGCTCTAATAGACGTTGAAGCCAAGTTATATGCAAGCTGCTTGCTGACTCATTTGAACAAATGGTCAGGTGACAACAATTGTATCCCAAGGTCACAAACAGGTTTCAGGGCCGGTGCAGGCACCTTAACAAATCTAACAACATTAACGCTATTAGACGAAAAAGCCAAACATTAGAATAACCCCCTGTTCGTCTGTTTTGTGGACCATAAGTCTGCTTTCGACAGTGTAACCCAAAAACGACTATGGGAAAAACTGGACAGTTGGGTTATCCCAACAAAATTATGACATGCCATCAGAGAATTATACACAGGCACCTGGACGCGGGTAAAAATAGGGGACGGCATGAGGATTACAAAGAAAATCGACACCCATAACGATTGAAACATGGGTGCGTGCTAGCCCCCACCTTCTTCGATCTGTACTTATCTGATCTCGAAGATGCCCTCCAGGAAACTAACTGCCATGTACCGTTGTTAGTCTATGAGGAAATCAGGTGCCTTCAGTACACAGACAACATCGCATTATTAAGCCAAACCCCAATCGGTTTACAACATGGAATGAGCGCATTAGCCAAATACATGGAAGTGCAAGGGCTAGAACTAAATCTATCAAAAACAAAGGTAGTATGACTAATGGACGCTAAATATAAGAAATACTTATGGTACCTCGAGGGTAACAAAGCAGAGGGAGTTGCCTCATACAAATGTCTTGGATTTAAGGTGGCACAAAAACTGAGTTATAAATCACAGCTCACCACAATGAGGACCAAAACCAGAAACCTTATATATGGCTTTTAATCTACTAAAAAGAAACTAAGTTATCCATCCCATAACAGCCTACTATCTGTCATGCATGCTCAGCTAATGCCAACAGTAACCTACAGCACAGAAATAATGAGGGGTCATGAAATCCCAGCCCTGAATAAGAAACAAACAAAAGTTTATAAAAACGTTTTCCACAGCCAGCAAAGTGCATCACCAGTCCAAGCGCGTCTTGAATTCGGACTGCCAAACCAAATATTCTAGAGTAAAGGTGCATTTATCAAATTAAGTTGGAGGCTACGTGCATCAGAAATTGGTTCCATTGACCATCCGTGCTGGAAAGAAACAGATAGTCAAAAAGCACACAAATTTCAAGGATCCTGGGGTTGCTATCTAAACCAGGTGATAGAAGACCTGCATGCTCAAGACATTTGGAACGCCTGCATTGTGAAAAAGGCTTTCTACAAACTAATCAATTCCACAAAAAAACTTCTGTCAAATTCAACCGATGAGAAGACTTTATTACAAAGACGTCACGCCTGGACGGTGATCAGCTCATATGGCACAAGGAAGCCTCAGGAATATTTAATACCTCATTTTTCTTTGATCTTAAAACATCAATTCATGAGACTGCGTTACGGCATGTGGGAAACAAAGGATCCTATCCCTTCATGGAAAGAACAAAGGCAAAACCGAGACTGCAGACTGTGTGGCTATAAATATGAATCACTTCAACATATTTTCTGCACATGCCCAAAGCTACTAAAAGAAAGGAAGATTTTATTAAAAGTAATATTTTACAACATGAATATTCGAACGAGTAGAGAAGCAGTAATCACCTGGCTTGGTGGGTCCTCAATCTCCCTAGCCTGCATGGGGGTAAAACTTTTAGATCTGTATTTAAAGGAAACTGGTCAAAATCCTGTGGAGACCCAAACAGATTCTTAGAATTAATGGAATACTACATATAACTTGTACAGAAAATAAGCTGTTTTACATATGTTTTTTTACAATGACACTGTTTTTTAATTTTTAAATAATTTTTATACTTGTACTTTAGATGTAGAACAAAGACTAAGGGGTCCATAAGGATGTAGGGCAGATAGCCAACGCCCGCATGGTGGTGGCGATCGGCCCTACATTCTACCCGCCCACCACCCATTTCCCCCCACCATATTAGTATGGTGGAGGACCCCAGCGGACGGAAAGACTGTCCGTCACTTTGTGCATGCAAATGCACAACATGCATTTCTACCATTGCGGCGGGTGCTGCTGAATGCACCGCCCACCGCAATGTTAGAAATGCGTGATGGGCCCGCCAGTGTGGCGGGCGCATCCTAATATCACCCAAGGGACCACTGCACATATGGCGGCCGGTCCCGTTTTCCATCAGGATGGCGGGCGACAAAAGTCCGCCCACCAACCTAATGATGCTGTAATTGTTTTAAAATTCTATTAATTACTTTTTTTAGTGCTGCTAAATATGTTGCTTGATGTAATGTTTTTTTCAAAGACCGAACACTTAAATAAATAAACTTGAAACTTTTTTTAAAACAATTAATAAACTAATATTTTATTTTTTTATAAATATATAAAAATGTACAAATAAATATATATATACATACTCCTATAACATAAAATCTAATAAAAAACATATCATAAATTAAAACATTAAATTATGTAATCATTGTTTAACTTACATTTTGCACTCCATTGAGGAATCCTAACTTTAGTACTCCTAAATGCCTTCTGTGAATACCGAAAGTCGTAAAGTTAGGATTTTTCTCAGTTAAGGAGTAGTAAAGTTAGGAATCCTAACTTTAATACTCCTAAATGCTTTCTGTGAATACCGAAGGTGTAAAGTTAGGACTTTGTCTCAGATTACTTTTGTGTATTGGGCCAAGGCACATAAGTGATTTATGTGAATACCAAAAATCGTAAGTGCCTTCTGTGAATACCAGAAGTAGTAAGCTTAGGATGTTGTCTCAGATTAGTTCTGTGAATCAGCCCCACTATTCCCACTCCAATGAGGGCAACAGTAGGGAAAGTGTTGGATTGCGGAGGGGTACAAATTACTATTCCCACTCCAGTGATTGCAACAGTAGGGAAAGTGTTGAATAGCGGAGGGGTACAAATTACTATTCCCACTTGAATGAGTGCAACAGTAGGGAAAGTGTTGGATAGCGTAGGGGTACAAATTACTATTCCCACTCCAGTGAGTGCAACAGTAGGGAATGTGTTGGATATCAGAGGGATAAAATTAATATTCCAACTGAAGTCAACACAAAATTAAAAACAAACAAAACACCAACTACAATACAAAAAATTATAAAATCAAAAAAGCAAACATAAAAATGATAAAAATTACAAAAGATAGAAACATATTATAATGTTAAAACAATCTAAAACTTTTCCTACAAACATTATTTTATCAAAATTAAAAAAAATCAAACAAATAACTATATTTAATCGTTAATTAATTAGAATCAAAAACATTGTTACATAAAATTTATATTTTTTATTTCCTACCCTATAACACCACACAATTGACACCACACAAGTAAATTTCTAAAGTGTACCTCCGTGATTAACATAACTAATTATCAAATTAACAAATATTATTCATTAAAGAACAAATTAAAACAGTTAAAAATTAATATACTCACCAAACATTACCCCATAAAACCAAAATCTGAACACAAAATAAAAGTAGACAATGACCATAAATATTAATCAATGAATGAATGAATAATAATGAGCAACTAATTAATAATCAATAAAACCTAAAATACTATCCACCCTCTACCCCAATAAATACCACAACACACACCTAAAAATCATTACATAATTTCTATAACTAATTTTCAATCTATATATTACTCCCCTGATCTATCTAGCAGAGGAGCTGGGAGATAAGATTATAGCTTATGCAGATCATACACAGCTGCAGACATTGGGGTGCCATTTCTTTTTGAGAATTATCGGCAAGTAGGAGCTGCTGGTCCCTGTGACAATGTGGGTACCTTGTGTCATACTAAGCAAAGCAACTGCAGAACGGGGCTATTGAGGAGCTTGGGAGGCCCTCCAGAGACCCTTCTAGTGCGAAGAGTTCTTTGGTGCGGGGTAGGGACCATGTAGCAGGTTCACTCCCCAGGGGTTTCTTTTAGGTTGTTAACCAATAGTTTGGAATTCAACAGGGCCTGAGGCAGCAGAAGGAGGTGAATATGTATATACATTGTGCTAAGGTCTGTGGAAGGTCTGAAGGTGAGTGACAGGGGGCAAATAAGCCTTGTACAGGCTGGGGCACACAGGACTGCTCCCAGGTCGGTGGTGGTAAGGATCACGGAGCTGGCAGTATCTTATGAGGTTCGAGCTGTGGGGGGTGTTAAAAGGCCACAGGATGCTTTGGCTACTGTGGGGTGTCTGTGTGGTGTGGACTACAGTGACAGTCTGGGGGCTTGGACCTGCATAATCAGGAAGTGTAAGCTGCAACTTGTGCAAAGGTGTTGGGTCATCTGAATTTTGCTTGCCCATAGGGGTGTGCTTTTTGCAGAAGCATTGTGTTTGCTGAGTATAAAGGCACATTGCAGGATCTGTTTGACCAGCTGAGTGCAAACGAATCCTGCTTGGTCTGGGAGTGTTTTTGGTGGGGTATAACACAATAGCACTTTGGAAGATGAAGGTTTTTTTGGATGCCTCTAAAGTGGGTCTTTGGGACGTTCTTACCGGGGTGTTGGTAGATGGAGAGATGGCCAAGTCTTGCACAGTAAGGGCCACAGTACAGCTTTTCTTGAATTTTTCCATTGCCGTTGGCAGTACGTGTTTGGGATGAGGAGCTGAAGGGAGGGTGACATTTGTGTCTGACAATACAGCAGTGATTAGGTTGAGAACAGTATGGCTGTGTCTGATGCGTGAGTATTGAAGATGGTACAGGTAAAGGTAGTTTGGGGATGGTGTTGGCCGACCTGGTGGGGTATGTCAGAGGAAGTATAAGACTGACCAGGGCAAGGGGGCAGTGGTGTGCTTACACCATTCGGGTGAGACCCAAGTATACCCTTGGTTGCGGGCCTTATTTGTTGTTAAGGGTCTGGCATGAGGGCCCCATTTCCGTGCACAAGAAGTGCTGGGGGGGTTGAAAGATGCTTTTGGGCATCAGGATTGTTGCACTGGTTTCAGCTAGGGGCAGTAATGGAGGTTTTACTGGCCGGAAATGAGGTAGGACAACTGAAGGGTTTGCACAGGTAGCAAAGCTGCAGGGTGTGGAGTTGTGTTTGGGTGATGGAGCATCAGAGCATTCTTATTGAGACTCTGCTTTGGCTTGGGCATGATGGTGTGCACTTGTCTGAGCAGGACAATAACCTGCATCTAGAGGGGTGGACAAGGTCACTAGAAGGGTGGGTGTCAGACTGTAAGAAGTTCTGTGTTGGAGGGACAGAAATGACACCTGGGTGGAGTGTTTTTCTAGTGGATGGAGGGGGTGTAAGAATGACCAATGAACAACAGAACCAGGATTTGGACCAATGATGAGGGAATAGTCCAGGAGCAGGCAGGTTCAACAAGATGGTTAATGTGGGTCTGGTGCGAAGGCCACAAGGACTCATAGCATTCAAAGGTTGTGTGCAGTTCAGAAGTGCTTGGGGGTGGATGTTGGGGGTTGGAGTTCCTTAGGTGATGCAGGTTGGTTAGAACCAATTAATACTTTTTTTCAGAAAATTGTTATAAAAACACTTAAAATGGTACAATGAAGCCAATTCAAATCATCTCAATAAATAAAGTTGAGAGAAATCTAATAGAAAACAAAAAAGAGCTGCATGTGAGAAACAATCATACATAATATAAAAGCAAAAATGAGATACATGAAAATCAAACAAGACGGAGGTCCTCATCCTCGGACCCACCCCCTCAGACTGGGACAACTCCTGGTGGCCGACCGCACTGGGGACAGCTCCAACATCTACTGACCATGCACGCAACCTAGGGGTCAATGCCGTCTCTTCCTCCTGCTTCAAACCTTCCGCATGCTCCGCAAGATCTACAAGTGGATCCCCACCGAACCTAGAAGAACGGTCACCCAGACCCTCATCAGCGGCAGGTTGGACTACAGAAACGCCCTCTACGCAGGAGCCTCGGCCAAACTGCTGAAACGGCTTCAACGCATCCATAACGCCTCTGCACACCTGATCCTCGACATCCCTCACCGTAGCCACATCACACCCCACCTGAGAGACCTTCACTGGCTGCCCGTCAACAAGAGGATAACTTTCAAGCTCCTCACCCACACATACAAGGCATTCCACAACACCGGACCAGCGTACCTAAACAAACGACTCCGCTTCTACACCCCCATCTGCCAGCTCCGCTCTGCCGACCTGGTCCTCGCCACAGTCCCCCGAAGGTGGGCAAAGATTACATAGAGGCGACCGCCCCCATTGTACCATATTTCCAGTAAATTAATTGCAATTGGAGTATTCGGTCAGTAGTGCTAGTCCCTGCCCTGAAGGAAGCTTGCAGGGGTGTCTGCACACCTGCACCCTTCCTCCAGTCTTTCAGTCTATTCAGCAAAATTCGATTAAAAAGCTTCTTGGAGCAGTCTATGACACTAATTGGTCTCTAGTTGATTTAGAACCTCATATTAGCTCAGTTGACGGGTAACTTGTGTGGCTCAGCCAAAACGCTAGGCACTCTGCTTGTTAGTTGTAAATAAAGTGGCCTTTGGCACTCAAAGCAAGGAGGGATGTGAGATAACTTCCCCCCCAAAGTGGATTCCATGCAAATAACACCTTTTATCACTTTCTGCAGTGGGGTCTTATTAATTTGAGTTATACCACTGGTAATTAGATTACCCCTCTGTGGGCCAACTTCTCAAGTTAAGATACATTTGTGTCTACCAGAACCTACCAAGCACAGTGTAGACAGCGTGGAAACCCTGGTAGTGCCTGTTCTGGGCAGGCTGTGAAGCAAATGTTAGGGTTAGGGTGTTTGAGACGGAGATAAACTCTAGTGGTTCTGGGATGTCGTCTGTGGCAGTGTGAAGTCGACCGGAAGCTGTGACCAGGGGCTGCCCAACTTCGATCACCTGTAGGAAGAGTAAAGAACACATGATGGTGGGCAAAGGATACAGGTACAACTGGCATGTATTCCCCTCAAAAATCCTATCCTTCCTGCTAGAGGGACAGAAACTTTCACAGGAACAACAAAGGCAATTTTCAAGTGGTTTGTCTCCGACCAAGAAACATTGAAAACTTCCAGATCATTTTTCCTATAGTTACACAAACCTTTAATTTATCTTTCCTATTCGACTAAACACATTATTTCAGCACAGGGTTTTATTTTTACTTTTGATTAAAAAATTCCATTTTTATTAGTTACTTTAGTGATTTATTGCAAATTAACTTATGGATCAAGAAACCTTGTCATATTGTATTCCATGGAAGTGAGGATGTTAACAGGAGTGATGAAGTTGAAATGAAAATTATGACTTAATATCATTTAATTCATGGAAACATCAGCTCTCTAGGGGACATTTTAGGTTTCTGAACTGTTTCACCCACGCTATAATCAGACTTCCTTAAAAATAAGCACTGGTAAAATACACCACATCACAAGACAAAAAAACAACAGACATAGCAACATAACATAACACATACCACACATACATTGCAACATAATACACCAGAAAAATAACATAACATGACAATAGCAAACAATACCGCTTCACCATATTATAATAATATAACATACTCAATTCCAACAATCCAGCACAGCCAAACACAACATATCCAAACAACAGGTACATCCCAGATCAGCAAAAAAACTCAGCAAGACCGCATACAAATGTGATGCAGTACAACACCAGCACCACAAAAACGCAATAAACAACTTAATACATGAAACTAGCACATCAGCAGAAATTAATAAATAACACAAAGCAGCACAATTACACACTAGCAATAAATATTTGCACATCATTCATCCATGTAACCAATCTTAGGTAATATTGCACTTAAGGCCTGATTTAGCAGATGGGTACACCATCACAAATAAGACATCTATCACATCCTCCTCATTATTAGTGCATTATCTCTAGGATTTCCTGTTTTCAGTTTCTATTTTTGGTATACTCAGGTGGGTTTTTATCAGTGTTTTCAAGTAATTTCAATACCTTAAAAAACTGGTTATCAGTGGGTGCACATTTTCACACCATTAAAAATAACAGAAACAGTGATTTTCCTGTGTTTATGGAACATTTTGTTTTTATTTTTGCTTGCTTTCTACACTGAAAGTGCGTGCATGGTATATACACAGTGTACGTACAGTGTAGATGAGGTCCAAATGCATTTTTAGAAATCAAACTACACCAAAGTACACCAGACAATATTTCTTGAGTGAGTCTTTGGTCATACGTTCTTGCTCTTTCCTTCGCAGGAAAGCTTTTATCTGTGAAAAGGCCCTCTCAACATTGGCACTTGAGATGGGCAACGCCAAAACAGCCCCTACACAATTTGCTAACTCAGGCCACCGACATAGCTTTCCATGCCAGTGCTGCCGCACCTGAAGATTACGATTCTCTGGTACAGGTTCTGCCACATATGCGTTGAACTGGGCGCACATGCCCACATCGTTATGGAAGTGGTCACAAATAAAGCATCACTTCTGAAACTCCGGAGAAAATTCCCATATTTATTAAAAGGATCTAGAACTTGTGCAGAGTACCACAGTAAGGCTTCATTGACTTCAAATGCCATGGTTGGTGAAGGGACATTTCTATGTATCATTACAAACAATTGCTCATACATTGTAAAACAAAAAGTTCCTTAATAGCTCCTCAATATTTCTTTGCTTACCAAGTGGCAATCACTCACATATTGCAGTGCCACCGTCACTAAAAGTGTTAAAAGTGTTGCTCAGCCTACTCTCAAAGCGATGTTTAACATCTACTCCAATTATGCTAAACACTTGGTAGACAAGGTTGCTTTAAGACTCTTGTTTTTTTTATGTCCACTACAGCAGTCATGTTTTGCTGTAGAAATCTAAGAATGCAGTACAGTGTACTTTTTTTCACATCACTATCAATGTGCGACCAAAGATCCTCATGTCTCTATCTTTTGGCATCATCACTCAGCAAACATTCTGTAAACAGTTGCCACATGGATAATATAGCATTCACAGCTTCCAGGACTGAGAACCACCAGCTAAATGACACAGTTGGGTTGACTCTTTGTTTGATGCCACACAAAGTACAAAATAAGAAATATCTGCATTTTAGTTCCCACGCATAACAAAACAGTGCACCAGAAAGGACTTAAAAGTCAATAGCTTTCTTCATGAACTCTGAAGATCCTAAAGATGCTTTCAACATATTATCTAACAAGTGGCAAGGATCTCTTACAGGGAAGCACTTCAGCTCAGGTATTGATTTTGACAGGTCATCACACACCTTTTTCATATACAGAGCTGAATCACTGCAAATGCAAACAATATAACTCCAATCTTTGTTGAACTTGGTAAGAACCTTTTGCAGCAGTATTCGAATTGTGCCACTGTGTTCCATGTTTTCCAAAAGCCTGGTGTCATGTTTTCACCTCTATCCCAGACGCTTGGTGACAGCACTCTTTTGACATATACCTGTCACTACACTTTGCATTGAATCTTTAAAGCCTGGGGTATTTGGCAATTCACCTACGATAATACGGACTCACTAGAAATGGGGGCTGATGTATCAAGGGGTTTTACCTATTCTCTGTGGGTAAATTTGATGTTACATATTGGGAAGATTCTTATGAAACCAGCCATTTTACCTATCAGTGAAATATTCAAACTAGCCAAAATAGCAAATATGATTTTGATATTTCCTGATTCTCTACAGTTTATTAAATAATTAAACAAGACCTAAAACATGCTTCTAAGCCCTGCATCTCAAGACCGAAGACCAATAAAAAGGAAGAAGAAACAATATTTTACTGACATCCCTAAACAACAAAACTCAAGTAGAATAATATTAGCCCAGTCTTTCTTGCTGCTACCTTGTATAACAAAGTTACATTGTATTGTCCCTTTCAGGAAGAAATATAAATTACTCTTTCCCTCTTCTTTTCCTTTCTTTGAATGGCATTTAGTTTGTGGCTGTGCAGGTGTTTTTACAGTGTTTATATGTTTACACTGGTGAGGGGTATTTCCCTTTTGGTTGTGTTTTATCAGGTATTATAGGTTTAAACCTAAAACAGGACAGCCTAATTATATCTTATTACGCTTGTAATAAGATGATCGGAGTGCCTAACTCTATATCACCCTCACAGGCACTCACTCATCCATCCATCGATTTGGGTTGGTGGTTCTCACAAATGCATGCCTGGGGCATAAGATCTATTTTTTAGTCTCGCTTCCAGCATCATATTAGAGTCTTATGCCAGCCAGCTGGATTGGGGCACCACGAGCAGGGGCATCTTGCTAGATCACAAGTGACTTCAAAACAATTCTTGTGTCATATAAATTACTTAGTGCTGCTTACTGATTCCTTTTCCTTAAAAGATTTTGTTCAGGACAGGTTGAACAGTTGCAGTCTTTTGCAGATGGGCAATGTCTCTGTAGTCAAATAAATCAACAAGTTTGGAGCTTGCATGCACTTTTACCTAGACGTGGAGATTATATTCATAGCTGAATATCTTCCTAGTTTAACCAACTCAGTAGCTGACGGGGTTTCTAGGTTTTCTGCAGGCAGGGAGAGATTGGTCTCTAGGGACCAAATCGATTAAATAAGTTTGTGATCACAAACTCTGTGATTCACAAAACTCTGTGTTTGCGATCTCAAAATCTAATTAGACAGCCTTGTGATTCTATCCTAAGCTCAAACAAAAAGTTTAGTCGCAGGATACAATACAAATGCTAACAATTAACAGAAAGTCGAAATTTTATTTCAGATACAATGGCAATTACTATGCAGACTATGTGCTTTCAATGTTTAACAACAATAACAAAGATTGAGAAAAATATTGAAAAATACCATAGCCTATACAGCACAATGACAACTAATCGCTAGTCATGTGATGCGATACTCAGTCTAAGAGAACACAATCTTTAAATATTCGAGCCAACAGAACTAGTGGATCATTAGCACAAAGAGCATTCCAACACTAAGGGACCGATTCCGAGTTTTGGTGGTGCAGGAGCTGCTGTAACGTCACTGCATTAACCCTGCACCGCCAAGACTTGCCGCCACCTGCCTGCCAGATTACGCCTTAAAAGTGGTCTGGCAAGTGGGTGGTACGGCAGTCCCGACACAGGGCCTTTGAAAAAGGCACTGTAATTTGTCCGCACAACAAGGTTCCTGCACAGAATGGACTCGATTGTCCATGCCATGCAGTAACTGTTATGCATGAACACACAGGGGCATATCTTATGCGCATGTTGTGCCACCCATGTTATGCAAATGTTATACTCCTCATGTGGAGGAACCCTGTAGGGCCCCATTTGTTTCCTCTCTGCCACGCTGTACATGGAGGAGGAATCTCCATGACACTGACAGCGGAAAGTAAACTGGTAGTATGCTTGGCAATGCGGCAACGCATATTGCGGCCTCTGACTGCTGCAACACTGCCATCTGGTGGTGTCAGTGGTCCCAGGGCAGTCAGATCGACGGTGCAGCCCGCAAGTCTGGCAGTCCTCGGACCGCCAGACATGAAATCAGCCATATAGGGCCTGGTTCACAAAGGGCACAGCACTTGTAGCGGAGGCCCCACAGTCATGGGGGTGTCTCCGCACTCGGGCAGAATCTTCGCAATGATCATCGCGAAGATTGAACCCCAAGGGTGGAGTCTTCCCCACGAAAGGAGGGTCTCTGCCACAAATGTAGAAGCCCTTTAGGAATCAGACCCTTAGATTACTTAGAATGAGATTTTAAAGTACTAATGACTTGGGTATTAACAGAAGAGTCTCCCCATCTTGGCAATTTGAATCATGGATCCTCAAATCTGAGTAAACTATAGCTTATATTCATGTAGCAACATCTTTTTTGGGAATCTATTTCTATTGAAGTTGATGTTTAAAGCATGCATTTTCTCCCTTTGTTCCAGTTTGTGACAGCACTTGCAGTGGCCTCTGGTCAGCTTAATAAAATGAGTATACTCTATGATTATCCAACTGACAGCGGAATATGCTCTATCTTGTTCCAAACGATTGTTTCATGCGGTGGTTCTCCATGCCATTGCTGAGCATGCAGTTCAAGGTGTGGTATTAGTTCCTAGAATGTTCCTGTCCAAAGGTTTCATATATGTCTGTCAGAAGCGTCAGATAAAAATTGGAAATTGAGCCTTAAGTAGGAATAGCTCCTTGTGAGTTTTAGTATTACCTGAGAAGTTGGACACTGTATGTAGCCTGTTTTTGGTATAGACCCATTGATGTTGTACTTGGATGCATGGAGTGAACCTCTCCTACAAATGCAACAGACTTGTTGGGGACAATGGCTGAGCAAGATTGGAAACCCTATCTTACGGAAGCAGGGGAGGCCGACAGGAGAGTCAATGGGGGAGTAGCTTTATGGAGGAAGCTCTCTCTTATAGTTGTCAGTGATAAAAATATTTTTTTTATTTGTGTTTTTAATACACCAGGCTTGTCCTGGCACAGAGGAGACCTCCTAATTCTGTTGAGAGAGTGGGAAGATCATCCTTGTTTGTAGAAAGAAGCGTGTTACCCCTATAACCATGAAGGCACACAGTAGATATACTATATACCTCTTTGAGAGAAGCATTCATATTTATGCATGCTAGGATTTAATTGGGCAGAATTTAGAGGAGCAAAACAATATACCATGACACATGCACATATAAACATTACCTTCACGTAGTCTTGACTGTGCTCATTACCTTCACCAACATCAAAGTGGGTGAACTGGAGCTTGATTCTCCTTCTTTGTGGCACAGAAATTGTCCATTTCATGGTTCGGTTCGGAGGATAGGGTGCGGGGTAGCCTGGGGATGAGAACTGTCCAAATAATACCTCTGCGGAGCCTTGAAGAACAAAGCAGGACACCAAGAAGAGGCAGGTATCAGTCCTGAAATGGGAAAAGGCAGTCATTCAACCATTAGATATCTACAATGATGTTTCAAAGCGGGCACATACGGGTCAGTTATGGCCATCAACATTTTATTGTGAGTAGTCTTAACCAACAGTATGAGAGGTCCAGATCACCAGTGAATAACCTAGAAATCTGTTCCAGGTGGTACAACTGCTTTGTGATTGGTGTTCAAGAGGGAGCAGAATTTAGAAGTCTGGAGGCTGGATAATTGTGAAGTGGTCATGGCGGCTTGGGCTCAATGAACGATAAATAGTCAGACACTTAGGAGTCACATCACAGGCCTTCACCAGATTGCAAAAGGCTGTAGGCACAAGATCTGGCTTTCTATCAGGCCTCTGCTCAGTAGCCCTCCTCCCTTAGGCCAGCAAGGAAAGCCCTGGGCTTAGAATCTCACCATTGAAATGTCCTTGCAAACATCCACACAGGTGGGCGTAAAACTATCATTTCCAATACTACCTATGTCAATATTTATGTGATATTTCAGGTCAGCAATGATGTCATCTGAAATGTCATCTGTGACATCTTAAATGTGGTGCTGACCATTGCATTTGGTGGGTGTCAGCTGCCCATCTCACCATTGCTGGTGGAATTCAGTGTGTTTTAAGGTGAAGATCTACAATTTCCCCCAAAACATTTTTTCTTTATAGTGGACTTTACTTCCTGAACTTAGTAAAGAACCATAGCCTCTCTTTAACAAATATTTTTGAGTGATTGCTTCTGTTTTGTGAGGATATACTTTAGCCCATGCTCTGCACCCTCTCCCCAGAGGACAAAGGCTCTGTGATGTTTATTAAAATCTCTCATAATTAACTGAAAAAACTATATATAATGGAAGATCAAGTTCATTGATCAGAAAAGAAAATACAGTTTCTTACAAAAATTCACCAGTTACTTTCAGCATCTTCAGGCCAGAGCTTCCGGATCACAACTGAAGCACAAAAGTGAAGTCCAAGTTTTGAGTGGCCCCTGACTTCCTTTGTCACTTCTGCACCATTGGTTGCCTCCTGCCTTCAGGACTCCAGGAAAGATGTCCCAAAACTTTATATGGGCCCTATGAAGGGGGCGAAGTCCTTTCTATTCAAATATTCATTCAGCCAGTTAACATAATGAAGCATACTTTTTATTTAAAAAATATTCCTACTGAGTGAGTTTTTTTCTATAGGCTTCATTTCATTTAACAAATCAATAATGGTATTTATATCTACAGCAGTTGGGCTTCACAGTGAGTATTTTTTCTTCTTTACATCCAAAATCCTGAAGAACTGTCCCTGGTTGGCAAAGCAAGACCACTGCAAAGACTTAGCATGGGCTGCCAAAAGCCAGACTCACAATTTGTAACTATTTTTTCTATCCTCCATCCCTGCCAGCGGAAAGAAAAAAAACAATCATTGGCAAAGTCTATAGGTGTGACATTGGCTGCTCCTTTTGGCTTTGTCAATGCTTGTTTTGCCATGGTTTTGTAAATCATGATTTTTGAACCAGCTAACGAGCCCCCATCAATTAAAAAAAAATATTTGACTAAAAGCAAAAAATATATTTTTGGGTTTTAGTAACCTGACAATGAAGGGAACTTCTGTGTGTGGGTGTACTTCTTTGAGAAAGAACAGAATGTGTCACTCACAGGGAATTTAGCCAATGGCTGAAGTGGGCTGACCCACAGCCGCTTGTTGTACGTGCTAGCGGGTGGTCAAGAAATATGAATGAAACAACAACAGACCAATCAAAAATAAATATAGGATTTGAGAAAAACTGAAAGGTCTTATCTAACACCAGACCTAATCACTTGCATTTCGGGGTAATGGGAGGCCCCCACTGTTGCTCGTGGCTCCATACTGGTCACATAGTTTTACTATGTTGTAGAACAGACCCTTCGAAGGACAATCAGGTATTTGCTTTACACATGTCAGCATTAACATCATCGGAGGAAACTGAACCGGATTCAAGACTGTGTCAGCTTTGTAGGGCTCCAGAGATGGAGACAGATAAAGACACTCACCTCATTGTGCTGTGAGGCCAGTTCAGCATCTAGGGTACACCCTGTGCAGAGCAGCACCTCCTCGAGACGGCAATGTGCAGAAGCAGGTTCAAGGGAAGCCCCCCTGCAGAACCAGGTGTTCAAGAGATGCAGGGTAGACGTAGTCATACAACAGTATCCCTGCAGAGAATCAGGTTCCAATAGCTCCGACACCCTGTGCAGACTCAGGGGTCCAATCAGTGTCCATTTTACTGCTAGGGCTCCCCAAGGCACCCTGTGCAGGCTTCGGCGCCCTGCCTGTCTTCTGTGCAGTCGGACCTACTGCCTGTGCCTGGGAACAGCTTCACCGGTATCTAAACTCTGCTGCATCCGAGGGTCAACGCCCCCTGGCCAGGTGACCTCTTTGGCTCAAAGTCCAGAAGAGCTGATGTTTGCGTGTAATGCAACCTTTGCTCTTTGAAAGTTTTGGTTGTTTGCATAATTTAACATTAAGTGAAATATAGGTGGTTTGCATCACAACCTGTGGATTAGTCACCAGATAGTGGTGGGGGTTTCGCGTATCCAGGCAATGGTGGAACACAAAATGAGGTCTTCCCTTGCAAGACATGACAATTGAGCCCTTCAGCCTCCTGTGGCATGACTGCTCAAATATGGCCCTTCCTGCCTCAATCATGCTAAACAAACAAGCACTGAAAAATCCAAGAGGTCTCACCTATGCATGGTATTGGCTTTGTCAACGTTTTTAGCCATGTTCCACTGCAGTGCAAACTACTCTGATTAGTGGCAATCACATGGATGGTGGCCTGTAAGGTTCAGCAGACCAACGTCTGAGTTTTCTCTTTGATAAAGATTCTTTCAGAGAAGCTCAATTTCCATAAAGAAAATGGAGCTACTTTAGAGAAAAATTGCTTTTCTTTTTTTTTAAAGTTTCTGTAAGACTTGGCCTTGGTCTCAGGACCACTGCTTACTCCCCTGGAAACTTTTTCCACTCTTCATAAAGGTGATGGGGCCCAAAAGGGAGCCTTTCCATTTTGCAAATAAGAAACCACCCCAATCCGGAGACAGTAACTTTTCAGTGGTTTACGACCAGAACTCCAGTTGCAAACCATGCATCGGGTCCGAATTTGGTATTTAGAAGGACGCCCACAACATGTCTCAATCCAATTTTAGCAGTCTGTAAAACTTTTCTAACACCAAAAATAGGACACAAAGAAAAGAAAAGCACCACTGCATATCAAGTGGGCCTAGCTCACAAGCTGCACACCTACTGTCAGAAACATGAGACAATGCCAAATCCTGAAGGGTTTCACATCCATGTGTCCATTGGAGGCTCTGCCTGGCACTGTCTACTTCGACCCCAATTCTAGTGTGGGTATTACACTTGGCCAGTATTTTCATCAGACATAAAATGCTTTTTTGAGAGACAATATTGCCTGAGGTCTGCATTTTGAGTGCTGCACCGAATGTCAAACTCAGTGCAGTATTAGGTAGACATAACAAAATATTTGATGCTTGTTAACCAGGTGCAGAAGATGGTTTGTCCTGTACTTCAACATGCAGCACTTCACTGCTTTTTAATGTGGCAAAAGATCTTGACTAGGGGTGTGTGAAATTCACGTACTTTGCTATGTGTAATAATGTGAAATATTGCAAAAATTACAAGAAATGACACAGAATGCTAAACTGAGATTTATCTCTATATTTTAGCTTGCAATCTATCCCTATTCACATTTTTTTAAAGCGAGGAAAGATTTCTCCTTCAAGAATTGATCATGGGGAGTGTGGCCACCACAACCCAATGTAGACATGTCTGTGGAGAGCTCCCAGGCTGGGCCGCCAGCAGTCTAAATGTAATTTAAAGGCCGTTAGGCCATGCCTAGGAATGCAGAACCAGCAAGATTGATACCTCAATTTGAGTCACAGGGCCAGCCAAAGGAGAAGAGGCGAGTGGCAAACATCTTAAATTTACTTCAAGGCCGGCAGGGCCAAAAAGCTGTAACCTTGCATGAGGTGAAGGCTGCTCCAACAATCACAGTAATAGGCGTAATGACAGGGTCCCACCCCGGGAGAAATTTGGATGAGTGCAAAACCACATCATAGAAGTTCAAAACACACCAGGCCCAGCTAGAATCCTACAGTCATGCATTATTTGGGCAAGAAACCCTCGATGAAAATACATGTAGGAAGAGACTTGCATGAACTACACCAGTACAGATTTTTTACTTGGGACTCTATCACCGCCAGTAAGCTTCAAGGAGCAGCATGGTGATTCTAAGTCTTTCTGGCAAGTTGGAACACACAAACGTTCCTGGGGGACCACCACTGAGTGGGTGGGTCACATGTGCAGAGAAAGAGGTCAGTAAATGACACAATAGCAAGACCTCATCTGGGTTGTCACAGCATCACTAAGTTGGAACTAGACTAACAGCTCTTACCAGCAATCAGCAGCTCTGAGGGGCGGTAAGGTGGCTCTTAACTTGCTTCCTAGGGAGGGCTGGAGTAATCATACCTATGTAATCATAAGTCCAAATGGGCTTATTGGTTGGGTCTGGTTTAGAGAATGACAGTAGGGCAATAAACTCTGAAAATCCAGGCATATATACACAAAGCACCTGAAAGCACAGCAAGGCCTGAGAGTCTGCTGGTCTAATCTACCAAGTTACCCTAAAAACATTAAAGAAATCTAGCTCGCAAGAACTCTCATGGACCAGCTTCAAACAATAACAGCACAATAACAGCAGAGCCTAGTCCATAATGGTGGATATCATGAAAAAGATAAATGCGGTGGGGGAAAGAGTTTTTAATAATGAAGGTGAACCCTCCCAGTTGCAACATGAAATTGAGACTTGCCACAACCCTGTTCTGTTCAACTGCGGAAAAGGTAGAAAATCTGAGAAAGAAATGCGAGGACCATGAAGATCAGTCCCATAGGTACAACATTAAAATCCAAAACGCAAGAGAGAAAGTAGAAGGCACTTACATAATTTCCTTTTTTCACTTTGTTATTTTTCCATACAGCTTCAAACAATGACAGCAGAGCCTAGGGCTATAATGGTGGATATCATGAAAAAGATAAATGCGATGGGGGAAAGAGTTTTTAATAATGAAGGTGAACCCTCCCAGTTGCAACATGAAATTGAGGCTTGCCACAACCCTGTTCAGTTCAACTGCGGAAAAGGTAGAAAATCTGAGAAAGAAATCCGAGGACCTTGAAGATCAGTCCCATAGGTACAACATTAAAATCTAAAACGCAAGAGAGAACGTAGAAGGCACTTACATAAATTCCTTTTTTCACTTTGTTATTTTTCCATACTCTAGGGGAGGGTGCTGAGTTACAATATCGATCACTGGGGCACATAAAGTAGGCCCTCTCAAAGCAGAAAGTGTGTTGCAGCCAAGAAGCCCTGTAGCAAAACTAGCAACCTCTGAAATTACAATAAGATCTGGGGTTGGCCAAGCACAAAATTACAATTAAATTGGACGAATGTGAGATGCATCTTTATTGAGACTTATCTCAAGCGACCTTGTACCGCAGGAGAACAATGATGGAGGTGAAGTATGAATTGAGGAATTGACAAATATGTCAAGGATGGGTCTAAGCTTTCACTCGGGTATGCACCATCGATGCTAGAATACAATGAATCACATCAGTGGGAGAGAGACAACGTCTTCTAGAACTGCTTGAAAGGAGAGAAGAACTTGAGAAATCTGTAGCCAGACCAGTCTGATTGAATAGAGGCTAGATTTGGGATGAGAAATCAAGTAATAAAGAAGAGGTGGAAAAGGAGGGAAGAGTACCGGAAAAGATTCATAAAAGATACTTGCCAATGACATCGGCACCCAGGAGTCACTACTAAATGGCTGTTGAAGGACTATACTTAGAGATTGAAAAGGAATGGATGGCGGTGATGTTGGCCAGGATTAGTAATCTTCTGTCACGTCTGAGGCAGAACAGGATTCACAGGGGCTGGTATGTCGGCCAATATGAAGCAAATTGGTGGACTTTGGCCTCATAAATGTGTGAATGGAAAGTCACTGAGGGGAGAGGGAGTACACTTTTTTCTCCCAAAGCCACAGAACAGTCTCTCATACTGATCAAATATGGGCCATCCAAACACTCTACAACCCAACACTGATGATAGAAATTGCAGCTATCTAGACCGTTGGCCACCCGTGGCAGTCCCAGTGTTTGCCGCTCCGCAGCGGCCATATGTAAGAGTGGGGGGGTGCTGTCGATTCCTGCGTTTGCTGAACCGCGAAGGCAGCAGGTAAGAGCAGGGGGGTGCCAAATCCAAAACTCGTGTAGCTCGGGACAGACCGCACCCTGCCTCCCTGACTAGTGTGTCATATTTTAGTCCTGGACTTTGACAGAAATGACTGATGTTGCCACGTTAGACTAGGTACCCAGCGTATATATACTAGTATATGGGCCTTTATGGGTCACATAATTATACTTTAAGGGACAGGAGCTCTTTTAACGGCCTTATGTTTGCGTTAAAAATACTTTTTTTGCTTATGAGCAAATGGTCATCTGCTGCACATGTGACCGTAATTGTAAACAAGCATTGGCATAGCCAGTAGGTCTGGCTTCATTGTGCTAAAGTATATAGTGTCTGCATCAGACATACAGCTGGCTGGCAAAGCCAACAGAGCACGATTTTGTTATAAAGTATTCCATCATGCAGTTCAATGCCAGCAATGGAGCAGAGGTGGAAGGACACACTCAAACAGGCAATAGCATTAGGTGAGACATAACTATGCAAGCGGGGTGATCTAAGATGTGATTGACAAAGTCTCAAGCCAATGGCTAAAAGAGATTTGTCCAAGAAAGATAGTGGTTGAAAGGGGCGGATCCAAAGCCAACTCTATGTGTATTATAAGAAGTAGATCTGTTTGACAACTAAGCTATCAGAACCTAGAGCTTAAAAAATGCAATTGCAAAGCAAACACAATAAAGAAGTCTTCACCACACCCTCTCTCCTGATTGCAACAAGCAAGAGGGGGACTGCCAGAGAACAACAGGTAGTGTGAACTGAAGACAGGCGCTCCTCCCATTATTTCCCATATTTTCAGCACTTCTGAGCTGCATGGTGGAATTTGAAAGGACAACACCAAAATATGCCATTCTGAAACCCTCACAGTGCAAACAGGGGACTGTCACTGTCATCCCAACCACCAGGAAAAGCACAAGCTGCAACTGGGAAATTTCCTTATTCAACTCCTCCATATAATCATCAGAGAGTGGTTTCACCAAGGGTAGCCAGCTTTCTATCTCTACTTCACTCGGGCAGAGATCCTCTGTATACACATTCACGAAATAATCAAAGAATGCTTGTACAATCTGCTTCCGCTCTGTTATAACTTCTCCTGAGTTCGACTTCTTAATCTCTTTTATTTGATTACGTACGAAGTCTTTCTTGGCTTTCCACGCTAGTAACTTGCCACACCCCTCTCCATATGAAAAATGTGCCAACTGAATAGCCTCCCATCTTTCTTTAACTCTTCGAGCAAGTACTGCCGTAAGTTCTATTTTTAAATCTAAAAGTTTATTATTGACTCCCTCTTCGAAGATGTTTCCTGCCTGTGCAATTTGACTACTCTCACAGTCTCATATTTCTTTCTCCAAATTAGTGATCAAACTATAATACAACCTCCGCTTCTTAGCCCCCTGAACTCCCAGTCTCCCTCTCATAAAAGCTTTACAAGTCTCCCAAACTATGTCCTCCTTAGCTGATCCAACATTGACATCCAGGAAAACTCGTAACTCATCTTTTAAGACTACTAGAAATTCTTCATCCGCTAAAATAGTTCTATCTAATCTCCAGGCTGAGCTCCCCTCATCTGCAGCTAAACTTAAATTCAAACTCACAGCTGAGTGATCTGATAGATGTGCCCCTATATGTTCCACTTTCGTGACCCGTTCTTTTAGCCTAGTATCTACCAAAAAGAAATCTATCCGTGAACTATGTTTATGTTTTTTATTGTGAAAGGTAAATCCGATCTGTTGTGGAGCTTTCCATCTCCATATATCACACAAACCTTGTTGTGCCATAATCATCCTTAACTTAGCTGTCATTTTGCTATTTACTATTGCCCTGTCATTCCCAGTTCTATCCAGCTTACCATCTAAAACTGTATTGAAGTCTCCAGCCATAATTATTTTGCCAGAGAATTCCAATAATTCCACCTCAATTTTTTCTAATACTGTTGGGTCATCAACGTTCGGGCCATAATATCCGACTATTATAAAGGCTTCCCCTGCCAATCTTAACTTAACAATCACCCATCTTCCTCTTCTATCTACTGATTTATTTTCAACTACAATGTCAACTCCTTTCCTAATCAAAATACCCACCCCTTTAGTTACTAGATCTTGAGGTGTAAAAATAGCGTTGGCAATCCACTTTTGAGTACCGAAAATCTCCTTACTTTCATTTTCAGTTAAGTGTGTCTCTTGTATAATGATCACATGAGCAGGAAAGTCTTCTAGGTATTTCAATATTGATAATCTCCTCATTTTAACCCGAAGACCATTCACATTCCATTTGAGGAGCTTTAGCTCCTTATTAGTAATCCCACTCATAATAATTTACCACTCTCTGATGATTATATGGAGGAGTTGAATAAGGAAATCACCCAAGATGAAGTGTTGAAAGTCATCAAGGAGAGTAAAAAAGGGAAAGCTCCTGGCCCGGATGGCCTCCCAGGGGAGGTATATAAAGTGTTAAGTGAATTAATTGCTCCCATATTATGTCAACTATATAACAAAATTTTCAGAGGAGATGTAACAATTCCTAGTTCGTGGAATGAGGCAACAATCACCTTAATACTTAAACCAGGGAAATCTCCTAGGAGTTTAGATGCCTACAGACCTATCTCGCTCTTAAATTGCGACTATAAATTCTTCTAAAAAATTTTGGCTGATAGACTTGGTAAAGTTATACACAAATTGATTCACGAAGACCAAAGAGGTTTTATTAAGGCAAGGTATCTAAAAGAATTAACATTTTCATTGATAGGCATGATAGATATGGCCTCTAATTTCGAGCTCCCCTTGGCAGTGATCGCCTCAGACGCTGCCAAGGCTTTTGATCGAGTCAACTTTACTTATCTAAAAACTCTCTTGCAATATCTTAACTTAGGAGACAAATTCACGCAATCTCTTTTTGCTTTGTACTGTTCACCGACATCGCGCGTTTTGGTCAACGGCAGTCTCACACATCCTATTAAAGTAATGCGGGGCACCAGACAAGGGTGTCCTCTATCACCCTTGCTTTTTAATTTATATATTGAGCCTCTTGCTTGCAAAATTAGAGCTACAGAAGAGATCCCCCCTTTTGTGTCTATGGATTGGACTAAGAAACTAGGATTATATGCAGACGATATTATTGTTTATTCTTCTAATTTGTTGCTTTCCTTGGAGAATCTGGTTAAAATAGCAAAGGAATTTGGAAAAATCTCAGGCTATCAGATAAATCAAGACAAGACTGAAATTATGGCTTGGAATCTCAATACAGGGGGGGTTAAAACAACAACAGAAATGAGATACTTGGGGGTCAGGATAACACAAAAGATTGAAGATCTAGCAAAAACTAATTTTGATAGGATTAAAAAAGAAGTCGCTGCTACATTAAAAGGATGGATGAATTTACCACTTTCTATATATGGACGATCTAATCTTGTAAAAATGGTGATAGTACCGAAAATTACTTTTTTATTTGAGACTATCCCACTTGGTTTCAAAAAGGAATGGCTGGTCAAACTACAGAGTGTAATAACATCTTTTATCTGGGCGTCAAAAGGCTCTCGGATCTCATGGAAAAAACTAAGGAGGAGAATTAATAAAGGAGGGTTGGCGGCCCCAGATATTCAAATTTATGCATGGGCTTTTTGTTTAAAAAATTGTAGGATGTTGTTGGGTACCCTACTTAAATCTCCGATTGGAGAAATGTTTGGTTTGCTGAAAAGGTCTGGATATCATGACTTTGGTTTTTTATATAAGTTCTCAGACCCTACATTTTTTAAAAAGGTGAGACTCAAGATTTTGCGGGACTTGGCAGAGATATGGCATAAAATCAGAAAAGTAGTAAAATTGCCCTATTTTAGCTATATGGCGCCAATATGGGAGTCTCCTGGCGCTCCATCTTGGACAAAAGATGCGTTGGCACTACAATTGAAAAAGGAACCTGCTCTGCAAAGGTGGAAAGATTTGTTTTCAGATGGCAAACTTATATCATGGAGTGTATGCCAACAAATGTGGGGACCGGTTTTCTCAAAATATAAATACTTACAGATCCAAAGCTGGGCTAATGACGTGGAAACAGAGATTGGAACTGAAAATGACTTTGAGTTGAAGTTGGAGACAGAGATATTTAAGAAGGAAGTGGCCTTCTGGTATTGGGCGATATTAGAAATGGAGGATGGACCGTTTGTCTTGCCAGAGACCCTGTGGATGGATAGCTTGCCAAGGATCGCGACAGAAAACCAATGGCAAGTAACTATGTCTATGCTCTATAGTATCGTTAAGCCTGCAAACCTAAGGCGAAATCTTTTGTTTACCATCCACAGGGCATATTGGTCTCCTTATAGACTCTCCAAATTCAAAGCTGGCGGAATTGTTGGGTGTCCGAAATGTAAAGCTCCGAATGTGGATGATTTGCATATGTTTGTGTCCAGTCCAAAAATAATGCAATTCTGGATAGATGTAAGTAATTCCCTCTCCAAATCTCTGAACCAACGCATTGAGGTAAGCCCAGAATTAATTATTACGGGGAGATACGACTTAGAAAATAGATTTATGAATAATAATGTTAGACTCATTTTTTATGCTATGTTGCTAGCGCGCAGAGAGATATGCAAGGTATGGGTCTCACCGCTTAGTCCTAGTTTAATGGATTGGATTCTAGCCATGAGGTACATGGCTAAGCTTGATATTTTAGACCACTCTAAGAGAAATCGAGGATTTTGGTTACCTTTCCTTTTATGCTTTGGTTGAACAGTTTGTGTTAAATTCCGATGATTAAGCCCGTGCCTATCTCGCTGGTACATGGTACCCCGGGACGAAAAATAGAGTTGGAGGAAGACACACCTGTTGAGTCAGGTGGCTAAGAGGGGCAGTTCAGAGTAAGGCCAGATTCAAGAATAGGCGATGTCTATGCCCCATTACTCTAAACCAGCCTATAAGATAAAAAGCCCAGTGGTGGTCTAAGATAGAAGTTATGGGTGGCGAGGTGGCAAATGAGGATCAAAAAAAGGGGAAAAAAAGAAGCTGCAACTGGGAATCAGGACCTGGTCTGGTGCTTTCTCATCATAAAAATAATTTATTTTGCTAAATCGTTCAATTTAAGAGTCATTGAGCTGAAGTATCCTACTTGTATTCTGGAGTATGTTTGTTCACCAAACTGTAGCTGTGTCGAGCTGTCCTGAAGGTGGTGAATGAAGCTCTCTCTTTCTCTTTGCACAATAAAGTTATTACATGAGGCATATTGATTGGTCATGCTTATCTGTTTCAGTCTCGGATGCATGTTGAGTTGTTGAATGCTGGATGGCAGATTATTAGACAATGATATTCGCAGAACTTTGAATGATGATGAAAATGAGATATTAGCAGGTTAAACAGAAGTGATGCCGCTTTTCTTGGTCTCTGATGCTGTTGCTCCAGTCAGAGGACACAACAGTAACACAGATTGGCAAAGTAATTTGGTGTCACTTTACCAATGTTTGTTATAAGTAGTATTGGCTTTGCCAATAGTTGTGTATTTGCTCTGGCAGTGGCAAGCCAATAGCAGTGGCCGGCTATTATGGAACACATATTTTCTAAACTTCTAAAATGGCTGTCATGTTTTGTGTAGAACCAAAGTGGCGGCCATCTTGGGTGAAAAGAAAATAATGGTCAGCCATCTGAGAACATTATATTGACCTGTTCCAAGATGGCAACCACGATTTGGCAAGAGAATTGAATGACTGCATAGCTGTAGACAAGCACTGAATGACAAGATTGTGTTCACTTTAGACTATATTGCAACATTGTATTGCAACATTTATATAGTGCTTAATGTCTTTATGTGGGTCACTGAAGCGCTTGCCTACATGGATAGCACCTTGTAGGGTGTGTAGAGAAAAAGGGAGGTACAGGTAATTTTAAGGTTTTGGAGTGGGTAGAGGTAAAGGGAAGTAAGGGTGATTTTAGGGTTTAGTGGTCGGTAGAGGTAAAGGGAGGTAAGGATGAATTTAGGGTTTGAGTTGCTTAGAGGTAAAATGAGGTAGGGGTAAAGTTAGTATTATAAAAGTGAAGGGAGGCAAGGGTAGTTTTAGGCTTCAGGGGAGGGACGAGGTAAAGGGAGGTACGGGAAATGTTAGAGTGTAGGGATGGGTCGAAGTCAACGGAGGTAAGGCTACATTTAGGGTTTAAGTGTGGGTAGAGATAAAAGGAGGTAAGGGTGCTTTAGGTATTGGGGTGGATAGAGGTAAAGGGAGGTATGGGTAAATTTATGGTTCTGGGAGGGACTGGGTAAAAGTAGTTTAGGGAAAATAAAGACGGGGCTCCTTCCCAATAATAGACTTTAAAATATGAAGAAAAACACAAATATATATATATATATATATATATATATATATATATATATATATATATATATATATATATATATATATATATATATATATATATATATATAAAGATAGATAGATAGATAGATAGATAGATAGATAGATAGATAGATAGATAGATAGATAGATAGATAGATAGATAGATAGATAGATAGATAGATAGATAGATAGATAGATAGATTGATATTTGGACGTTTTCCCCAAAAATAGAATAAATAGATATATATATTTAAAATGATCTGCCATGTGTGTGGTGGATTTTGGTTGGCTTTAACCTGATCGCAGGAACCAGTTCAGTGAAAATATTACTCTGACGGTAGGCAGGTCTGTCAGGTAGGACTTTGTCCACTTTCAAAGACAAACCTCCATTGCAGGTGTCTGTTTTCAGAGAAAAACACATTTCCCTTACATGCAGGATGTTTTTCCCACCACATTAGGGATATTTGTACATTTTATTTTCTGCAGGAACTCCACTGCCCTCAAGGTGGCGCCCTATTGGAAACAACATACCAGGACTTAGATCATGAGCCATTCTAGGTGCCAGTGAGTCCACCAATACTTTTCCCATTACACAAGTAAGCAGTGGATATACTTTTAGGGAAGCCACCTTCCCCTGCATCCTAAGGGAGCAGGGCATGCAAGAATTGGGCAAACAGGACACAGTGTGATCTAGAGCATTAGTGGATTTCCAAGAGCAAGCCCCTAGCACCCTAAAGCCTCAGCACTGATCCTAACCAGATTCAGCAACAGGCTTACAGTGTGATCGGCCTTTTTTTCTAAAAGCTATATTTTTTCTGGTTGAAAATAATTTTCCTGCTGAAGTAAGCTCTTCTGTAACACTGATCAGAGCAATGAAATGTTGAGAGCTCCATTGAAGACAATGGAGCAGCAGCGACCTATATGAACTGGTATGGGCCACTGCACTCAACATTTCAATGTACTAATAAACAACCTCTGCCTTTCTCTTTTCCCTGCATTCCAAAATACAAGGAGTGGGAAGGGGAAAGTGAAAGGCAGAGTCTGTGCTGCAGGGCACACCGGAGCCTTCCTCCTCCCTCCTTCCTAGCTCAGAGTCATTGGAGCCTCGGAGGGAGGGAAGGGTAATGCTGCTCAGCTCCTGGGTCTCCCTGGCTCAGCTGAAAGAAATAATGGGAAATTCCACCTCCCATGGGCAGACTATAGAAATCCACAGAAAGTTAGTTGAGAGTCTTGGGGAAGTATTTTATCCGGTTAGTGGGACTAAGTTGCACCGGAATAAAACACACCCCTGGCACAACCATACATGCAAAAACCTTAAGAAAGACCTACTTAAGGATATTAAATCTAAGGATGTCCCTAAAATTAGAACGACCAGACTGTTGTACAAGAAAGCGCTCACTAGAGCAAAGAGTGAGTGGGAGGAATCGAGGTGGGAAGAGTTGAGACAGGCACTGCTTCTAAAAGATTCCAAGACCTTTTGGCTAATTGTCACCTCTTCAGTGATGGCTGAGAGAGATACTGGGGTCTCGAACATTGCTCCTATAGTGAGGGAGGCTCACTTTAAGTCACTCTACACAAGCCCTGAGTTGGAGGATATTGGGTGGCTGCTCCAGGGGGAGATCCCAGAACTGGCTCTGGCTACACGGGATGATGTGCCTCGGGACCTCCGGCATGAGTGTCGACTGCAGGGGGCTCCGGGTCTAGGGACTTCCCCTTGTAGAACCCATGGCTCTAATCGAGCTCCCGAGCCCCCCATGGCCCCGGACCCCCCGCATGAGTGCAGACTGCCGGAGGCCTTGGGCCATGGACTCGGACCCTGTCCTGTAATAGTGAAAAAAGGTGCCCCTACTGGAGCCCCCACCTACTGTCCGGATAACATCACACTCAGGGAAGTTGAACTGGCAATCGAGAAATTGCTCCCGAATAAGGCCCCGGGCCTGGACAAGCACCCTGGAGATCTTTTTAGATCCCAGCCAAAGATCTGGGCCCCATACTTGTTGGTTTTGTTTAATGCTGTCCTATGGGGCTCCCCAGTCCCTGAGACCTGGCTGGGGACTGATATTGTTCCAATTTTTAAAAAGGGTTGTCCGCTTGCTCCATCAAATTATAGACCAATTAGTCTACTCGATACCACTCAGAAGCTGATGGGCCAAATTCTCCTGGAGAGGCTACTGGGCTGGATGGAGGAAAACAAAACTTTGACCACCCTCCAAGCCGGTTTTAGATCAGGGGTCTCGACCTTGGACCAGATCTTTCGACTCCAGATCCTATACTGGAAAACTGCAAGAGTAGAGGGTGGCAGCCTCTACCTTGTTTTTGTGGACCTGCGGGCCGCATTCGATCTGGTCCAGAAGAAGAGGCTCTGTACGGTGCTGGAGGAACTTGGTCTCCCTCCTTATTTACTAGACTCCATAACCCGGCTCCACACTGGGAATTATGCCCAGGTGAGATGTGGGAAGAATGGGGAATTATCTGATTGTTTCCCTGTCACACGAGGAGTACGCCAGGGCTGCGTACTAGCCCCTACCCTCTTTAGCTTATATGTCAATGGCCTGATAGACAGACTTAATTGTGTCAAGGACAATGATGCACCACGCCTGGTCACTGGCAGGGTGCCCGCTCTGATGTTTGCGGACGACACCTTGTTGTTGTCGCGGACATCATCGGGCATTCAGCGGGTTCTGGATTGGTTTGTTTCTTTTTGCGCCTCGCGAGGTTTGGAGATCAACTTGGAGAAAACCAAGTTTATGATCTTCAACCCCCCGAGGCACACCCGCCCTAACCCCACATTGAACGGAACCCCCCTTGAGAGAGTCAAGACCTTCACATACTTGGGAGTGACTTTGACAGAACAATTTACATGGGACCAGCAAGTCTCTAAATCCTCCCTGAGACTTGCACAGATACTGGGTGGCATAGGCAGATTTTGCAGCGCCTTATCCTTTAAACCGGTTGCCCCTGCCCTAGAGATATATAAAACACAGGTCAGGTCTGCAGCCTTATATGCTGCAGAACTCTGGGGACATACCAACACATGTAACCTAACGAAAGTGGAACATTCTTTCATGCGGCCTTTGTTTGATCTCCCGCAAAGCACGCCTCTGCTCCCATTACGCTTGGACCTGGGCCTGGAACCTATTACTGAGCTAGCGGCAGCCCGATCTCTGCTCTATTGGAGAAGGCTCTGGTCTGTCCCGGAGCTGGAACCGTTTAGAGCAGAATTCAAAATCATTTGGGGACAGTTAAAGACCAAGAACATACCATGGCTGGCACATGTTAAGTCTCTTTTTTACCAAATTGGCCTTCCCCAACTTTGGGATACACCGGAGGATAGCTGTTTGAGGATCCAAAGGACTGTCCTGGTGGCAGCTGTAAAAGCGCACAACCTCAAAATGCTACATTGCTCAAATTCCCTTGGCAGACTGTCCAATGAGTTCCTCACAACCAAAGTTGAATTCAGGATGGAGGCGTTCCTGGACCTGGTGCAACCTCCACTGGCAAGAAAGCTATACATTCAACTGAGACACGGCTCTCTACCAGTCCGGGAATTCACTTCAAGATGGGCAAAAGCGACAAAGGCTAACTGCCCTGCCTGCAATCATGACAGGGAAGACATTATACATATTCTCTTTTTCTGCCCAGCATATGGTGAAATTCGGAAGTGTTGGGTCATCCCACTTTGCAAAAACTTGGGCTTTAGGCACGGTGCTCTTGCTTGTAGAGTCTTAACCTATGACACTACCCCTCCCATTGTCTTTGCTGTTTCCCGGTTTCTTGTCGGTATGTGGAGGAGAAGGTCCACAATAATCCATAAGGACTAAGGGACCATTGCTTTCACTTTTAACTACTCCTTTGATATCCATTGTTTAATAACTTTTTAACTCGATGTATTTATATTTTAATACTGTGCTTGTATATATTTTATTGCACTTTTATGGTCTTTGACCAAAATAAAGTTATCAAAGTGAAGTGAAAGAAATAAAAGCAGTTTTGCCAAGCTGGGGAGAACCAGGGGCTTTTCACAGCTCTTGCTATGAATGTTCAACATCTAACAGCCATGGCCCTTCGTGCAAGGTTAGCTGTTGAACTATCACAGCAACAGCAGTGAAACAAAAACTTTGGAGCATCGGAGATTTCAACCTCCTCGAGCTTCGATGCCTTTGTATTTGTAATTAAGACATTCTGCCCTCTAGGGGCGGAATGTTCTAATAGCCATTGATGTAGCGCAATTATTTTCGTTAATTTATAGGGGTGCATTATAATCATAGATAAGCCGCACCCACATAAAATCCTTTGTTGTATCAACTTAGAACATTAGAATGTGAACTGTAATAACATGAAAGGTGACGTATTAGGGATTTTTTCAAAGTGAACGTGAATAAGTTACTGTTGCAATTAGATGTGTTTAGCTGAAAACATTAACGAGCAGAATTTGCACATGCTGCTGACCATTATTCACATATGTTATGTGCTTATGTAACATGTTAATTAGATGTGCTCAATGAATAATGGAGCTACAATCGTATGCCAATGGTCTAGCAGAAGTGATGCATGCTGACGGTTGGAGCAGCATCAAATGGCTGAAGGACATAAAACATCTTTTAGGGGAACTGGGTTTGGCTTCTTGCTGGCATAGTCACTCCGCTCCACCTAAGAAGATTCTAAAAAAACTTTTCTGGGAGTGGGTTGACGTGAAGCGTTCTAGTAGCCAGCAGCATTGCAAAACCACCGCAGCTTTCCTGTTGTTCAAAGACGTTGTCTTGTATGAGCCATATATGGATATTATAACAGTGGCTATGGATAGGTCCTTGTACATTAAATTTCGGCTAGGAACCTTGCCCTTGGCGGATCTCTGTTCAAGGTGGAATAAAGCCCAGCCCACATCACGCTTTTGTGCCTCTTGTCCGGACAAACCAGAGACGGTGCCACACTTCCTTTTCGAATGCCAGGACTATGGTCGCCCCAGATCGCGTTGGCTTGCCCCCATTTGCAGAGAACTGGGGACTCGTCAGCACTCTGTTGCCCTACGGATTCTTTTAACTAATACAGCCCCTCCTATTGTTTGTGCTGTTGCAAAATTTTTAAAATGGGCTTGGTTGTTAAGACTTAGAAGACTGTCCATAACAATTTAATTCTTTTTTATCTAATTTATGCTGACATACCGTGTTTTAATTATCATTCCACTTGTACAGTCTTATTTATTTCGACATGCTGTTTTTATCTTTTTGTACTGCTTTTATGATATGTGCATATCGAAATAAAGCATCAATCAATCAATCAATGAATAATGATCATTTTGAATGTGTAATTTCATTAGGCCATGTGCCATGTCTTATGTTGGCCGATTTCTGTAGGCCTGAATTGTATTTTTCCCCTGGAAGCTCTTGCATTAGGTTTAATAGTACATTTGATGTGCCTGTTGGATTTGTTCTTTCTCACGTGTCTGTTGCAGGTGTAGCATTTGTCTTTGTTAGGTAGAATAAGGTCTTTGTTTTAGGAGTTAGGCTTCAGGAGAAGAGGATACAAAATTGTTGTGTACTGAGAAATATTCAAAGCTTTATAATTTTACTATTCCTAACATTTCACACTTTACTTTTCTCCCCGGAACAACGTCGGGACGGGCTGCTAGTTAGTTTTTAAATTCCAACATTACATTTATCCAGTATGTGTAGAAGCGCTTTCGTTGAAAACTGACTAAATCGATAAGAAGTCAAGAACAAAAGCCTGGGTTTGTAGCAAGGCTGCAATGCTGCTGATTATGACAACGTTTGTCATCATTCGTTAAGGTCTTTTACTGAAGTGAAACCACGATATAAATGAAAGATGGCTGAATTGCAGCGTGAAATTGAAAAATCTGAGATTAATCCCGGCGTCCCTGCTTCACCAATGTGTGTGATCCTGGGCAAATTCTTTTTCACCAATCCGACTTTTTGTACATCACATATGACCCCAGCTTCAAATGTGCAAGTTTGGGGTGTGCGCTGTTAAAAAACCCCTCTTGTGTTTGATTTTAATAGTTTATGATATTAAATCTATAATAAATAGCTAGGCCTGATATAGGGTTCTTAAGGCGACTGACTTCCTCTTAGGTCACTAACAGCATTGTCATCAGGGCAGGAACGTTTTTTAGTAAATATTTTTAAAAAATACTTCTAATCAATACTTATCAAGCCAAAGAAAATCTGGAGTTCTTCTCTGAAAAGCGTCTGCGTGTTAAAGAAATATTTATTTGACTTTAAAGACTTGTTATCAAATTTGTGGGCATTATTTACATGCCGGATATTGTTGGGGACTGGACTCCTGCACGTTTGCCTCGGGTCTCCCTGAAAATTTGTGGGCTCGCCCACCCCGAGATGCTACGCCCATTTGTTGCCAAGAGAAGGCACTATCTGGACTCCCGCTGAGGGCTACAAACCTGTCCCATGGGGTCTGGCGAGCCACAATAGAGCCCAGACAGGCATCCAGGCGCTACATTTCCACCTTCTATTTTAGGCCGAGGGAAAGTATTGCGGTTTTAAGACAAAGCACCAGACTCATGAAGCTGAGCGCACAATCTAAAACAAATGGGTATTTTTTTTGTCTGCAGCCGAGCTGAGCTCCTGTATACACTTAATGGCTGTCGTCCTAATGATTGCTAATGCTGTCTTTGTGGTGCCGACCCTCTCGCCCCTCCTGTGTAGGTCAGAGTTAGGCAATTGTAATAATAACACAAGAATAGTCTCCTGCCTTCCCTTACACTTAAAGTTCAAGAAACATTTGACATTATGAACATATATCAGGTCTCAAATTCTGATCGAGTAAACATACTGTACAAATGAAGGTCAAGGAATGAGAAAACTCAAAAAGGTGTCTTTTTATGAAATGGGATAAAAGAGGAAATATTAATGTAGTGGCTGAAAAACTCACCTTTAACCCAATAACTCAGCTTCAACACCTGACCAAATTGACCCTACGCCAGTCGCTTCACTTGCCTGGTTTTAATTTAGTGTCAAACTCAGACCACCTTATATAAATTCAATACTATAACAATCATTTGCAATGCAACCGGTCTTGCATTACTGAAAGTTTGAGCTATTGGCGTTGCTACTAATAATGCAACGCCAATAGCTCAAACTTTCAGTAATGCGAGAGCTATTGCAATGCCAATGCTTATTTTCTTTCTTACCAATGTTTGCTTCTGTCTGCTAAAGTGGGCTGCTTGGCTTTTAGCTTCCACAGTCAGGACATCACTCATGCCCTGTTGTATGCATGATTCGCAGGTCATGGCTGCACACCGCAAGTCACAGGCACAGAACAAGTGTAATCTGTCATTATGCACCAAAGCTGCAAGTCTCAAGTAAAGCTGGGTATTTTATATCTGAGACCAAAACAAAATTCATTTTAATGAACTCGTTCAAGTGTGTCAAAGGATCCACAAGAGAATTCAGACATGCAAATAGAATGATGAATTATTTTTAGTTTATTTTCGTTTATTGAATACATTTTTAACATTCAGAACTAGTGCTCCCGCAGGTACTCAGCAGCAGATAAGCACATGCAATAAGTCTCACCCTAAGTTGGGGTATCTGAGGGTGAGTGTTATAAGGAAGAGTCCCTACTTGGACAGGATGCAAGCCACGGTCAACTAGGGGAGGTCCAACATTGAGTAACATCTGCACAATGACTAGGGTTTTTTTTAACTGCTACATTACAGAAGATATTGCCTCTGACACTAGCTGCTCCTCACCCTGACACTCTAGGTGTCCTTGTTTTCCATCATGGTCTTCTTGATCCAGTCCAGGTAGTTCCTCACATTGGTGTACAACCCAACAGTACCACACTTGGGACCCCAGGAGACGATTCCAGCTGTAAAGTAGAGTGTATCATTGTGCGGGTCCGGGACAACGAAGGATCCACCGCCATCACCACTGCAGCTGTCTTTACCACGCCCTCCAGCGCAAATCATGTTTGATGAGAACACGTACTGGCTGGAGTCCCCAATATCTGGTTTCTCGTTCTGACAGGCCGCCATCTTAACTACGGAAATCGATGCCATGTTGAGGATTCGAGCTTTGTCTCTGTTCTCTGTTCTGCCCCAGCCAGAGATGTAGCCAATCTTTCCTTCATCCAGTATGTACTCAGGGCCTGGGCCAGGAAGGCAGATGGGTGAAACCTTATCACTAAGCGGCACCTTGGTCTCCAGCTTTATTAGGGCAATATCGTTGTCATAGTCGGTGCGAGGGTCCGGCACGCCTCTCTTCCACTTGTCATGAAAGAAGACTTTCTCTGCAACAAGTCGATTTGTGGGACGCTGGTCATTGAGATCTCTGATTCCTGCATACATTGTAGGGTCCTCCTCTTCATCCACCACATGGGCTGCGGTCAAAACCCACTCATCGGATATAAGGGCTCCACCGCCCCTTGGGTTCTCGAAGTACACCTGCCATGGGAACATCCCATCCTTGGTTTTAGTACCCCCGAATATCCGCCCAGTGCCAGACAGGTCAACGCTGACACCACAGACTGCAAAGACAGAAAAAGCAAGAAGTCAGGGACGAAAGCAATGATTTGAGAGAGCGCGGTGCAGGTGCGCCCCCAGCCCTTTACTTCCATCTAGGGACCTTGGGCCATTGGTGTGAGAACATTATTTAATTTATCTCATGGTTCTCCTGTGGCTAAAATGTTTTACTCTTTTGAAATATTATTCTGCGAAATATGTAAACTCCTCTCTGACTCTTAATTAATCACAAATTATGTATCTATATATCTATATGTAGTGAATTTTTGGTTTGATTGTTCCATATTCTTCTATTTTTCCATGTTTTTTTCTTTCCCTCCCCCTATCAGGTCCCTCCTTCTGTGCCCCACACTATGTACTGTTGTCGCCCTGCTGAAGGTGTAGCCCACATTGGGTGAGGCACCAAAACGCGCGTTGGCGCTGAACAAAGTCGTGTGTCTGGATCCAACTATTGTCCTCACAAAAGAACGCACACGAAAGTCCCTCATCTGTACATTGATTCATAATTTATAAACCTGTACTGACCCTTTATTCTATAGCTTTGATTGTGGTTAGAATGTTGTTTGGTTGAGGCTTATGCCTGAGTATGTATGTATTGTTGAAATGTTGGGTGAATGCTGGTTTTGATTGTGAGTGTGTGGGACCTGATACATATATATATATACATCACATCTATGTGAACCATAGATTTTGCTCTTACCTTCAGGGTACTCACTAATTCTTTGTGGTTCCCTGTTTTAGCACCTCAGCACTTTAGAGTAAAACCGTAAATAAAGGTGATGCACACACATTGAATATGCCCTCTTTGAACAAAAAACAACGATACAAACATATCAAAGGGTCTTCATGTATTTCTACAGATAATTGACTACCCAAAAAGTTCGAGTTTAGAAATAAATTATTTTCGTTTATCGACCAAATAAATTAGTGGCAAAGAAGGACATAGCTTTAACAATGATGCAGTACCACTGATTTGTTTAATATCAGGGAAATGTATGCAGTTTGACAAATTAATTTGTTTATTCTTAACATCGTATATATATATATATAGCACTTTATTAACATAATATGCAAGTCACGATGTTTTATGATTGCACATTATCAACTTTGGTGTATTTTATGTAAACCAACAAATTACAATGCAACAAATGGACGTTGCACTGTGTTAAAATGGCGCCCATAGAAACGTTTAGTGAAGGACTATTGGTAAAGCGTGGTCCTTTATCTATGTTTACTCTTTTTAATTGAAATGGCGCGTTTTTGTGTGTGTAAACTTTTGTTAAATAACGGTTACTCGATCACTCCCCATCAGTGAGCAAGGACGTGAAGTCCGAAACGCATCTGATGGCTTGCACCACAACAAAATAAATACTTTTATAACTGGAAGACTGACTCGGGCGAATTTCTGTAGTCTGTGTACTTGTCGGTGCGCTGAAGCACTTTTGCGACCAGTCGGATATATATATATATATATATATATATATATATATATATATATATATATATATATATATATATATATATATATATATATATATATATATATATATATATATATATATATATATATATATTCACTGAAAAAACCATAGGTTATAGACCATATATGGTTAGGAATTCGCATTTACAAAACCTTATTTTACTCACACAAAACCATTGAAATTCCATATATAGTTAGTTGCACTAACTATATATCGCGCACCCGCAATCCACTGCTGATGATGTCACATATTACATCATTCATGACATGGTCAGTGACATCACTGATGACATCACTGATGACATCTCAAATGACATCACTGATGACATCTCAAATGACATCACTGATGACATCACTGATGACATCTCATTTGACATTACTGATCACATCACTGATGATATCATTCATGTGATAATACGATGAACCTCTTCAGACTCTAATATAACCTTAGATACAATCAGTGTAAACAGACACTCACAGACTGTCACTCATCCATGGAGTTACTCACACACCTAGTCAGTCATGCAAAGAATCAATCACACCTCCATTTCCTCAACTATACAGTTATACAAACTTTACTTATTCAAACATATACTAACACATATTTACTCTCTTATACAATCCCTGATACAAGTTCACAATGATCCATACAGCCACTCACACATTCACTGGCTCTTATGCACAGATATTTATATATGTCAACTCTCACATGTACTGTGTTTTACATATGTACTTACTTTGACATGTAGCACTGAGATATCCATTCACTCACCAATACACTCATGCACACAGTCAACCGCCCATACAGCTGTTTCCACATGCACTTTTGAAACCATACATCTAGTGAATCAACTGCTCACACATCTATGCACAGAGTCATACACCTCCCAGCCACCCACACACACACTCAGTCTCCCATACAAAGACTTGGGCAACCAATCAATAACCCATATAGTTACTCATATAGCTACTTATCAACACATGCAACAGTTTACAGAACAACAGACATAATGATGCACAAATTAAGACAGTTTAGTCACTAACCCATGCACTCAGTGAGACACATTTAATCACTCACTCATACAGTCAGTCATGCACCTACTAAATCCTTCATCCAGACACTTATACATCCACTCATTCTTCAATATGTAAGACATATTTTAACTTTACAGAAACATACAGTCACTGGATGTTGTCATCAGTGATGTCATCAGTGGTGTCATTTGAGATGTCATCAGTGATGTCATCAGTGATGTCACTGACCATGTCATGAATGATGTAATATGTGACATCATCAGCAGTGGATTGCGGGTGCGCGATATATAGTTAGTGCAACTAACTATATATGGAATTTCAATGGTTTTGTGTGAGTAAAATAAGGTTTTGTAAATGCGAATTCCTAACTATATATGGTCTATAACCTATGGTTTTTTCAGTGAATTTTCAAGGTTTTGTAAATGCTAATTCCTAACTGTATATGGTCTATAACCTATGGTTTTTTCAGTGAATTTTCAAGGTTTTGTAAATGCTAATTCCTAACTATATATGGTCTATAACCTATGGTTTTTTCAGTGAATATATATATATACATACATATATAAACATATATCATCTGTATATCTATATAAATACAAACATAAATGCATGCATACATATACTTATATGCATACAGATGCATGTTATTTACATGAAAGTTGAAAAAACACTAATAAAAGCAAAGCTAAAAAGCCACCTCATTACAAACAGAATGGCTTTAACTTAAACGAGGGCGAGATCTATTGCATTTTCAATGCTTGTTTACTTTGGTTCCATCAAGAAGGCATTCAGATGTGTCACACATTTGCCATAAATTCTGAATGTTAGCACTCTAGTTGCACATTAGATCACTGTAGTAAAGCTACTGCTCACCAGGGACGTCTGCTGCTGGTATTCAAAGTGCATGTTTCAGTCTGCATGTCAGAATTTTTTTAATGAAATAGAAGAGGATTTGAGAAGTCACTCAAAATGATCCCTAATGTTTCTTTCTGAAGCACTAATCATACTTTCTATGGCAAAATTAACCCCCTCATGTTGTTCCTTTTTAAATTGAGTGTTTTCAGATTTACCACTTCATTCCAATCAAGATGGCTTCTGGTGTGCCATACTTTTGTCATAAGTAAGACTGTTAGCGCTCTAGTTGTTCTTTAGAACACTCTGGGACATTCTGTCATTGGGCTATACTTGGGCTACATCTGGGTGATATTTGGGCTACATTTAGGCTCTTTTGTCTCTGGTGGCCATTTTGGGAGACTGCATGTCAGAATGTTTTAATGAAATAGAAAAGGATTAGAGAAGTCACTCAAAATGTGCCCTAATTTTTCATTCTGCAGCACTAATCATACTTTCTATGGCAAAATATACCCCCTCATGTTGTTTCTTTTTGAATTAAATGTTTTAAGAGTTACCACTTTATTCCAATCAAGATGGCTTCAGGTGTGCCATACCTTTGTAATAAGTAGGACTGTTAGCGCTCTAGTTGTTCTTTAGAACACTCTAGGAGGCTGCAGTAGAACACAAAGGAATCAACTGACAGTCTCTGTCCTTGTTGGATGTACATGTTTTACTGAGAATGTCAGACTTCATTTTCACATGACTGAGAAAGATAATGTGAATTCACAGAAAATATGCTTTCAGTTTAGCTTATAGATCCCCTTCCAAACCACTGTGGGAAAATCATGAGATATTAGTTTTCTTTCAAACAATATTCATGATATCACAGCAGAAGGTTTTTTCACATGGTAAAATCACCTTAGAACCCACCACAATTCCTAAAACGAGTATGGTACCATCAACAAATGATTTATAATGTAACTAAAGTCCTAAAACCCTCTATTAACTACAATGCTTTTTAATGAGGTGCTATCATGTATATTGGTCCCAAGATGGCTGCCAACACTTCTTGGATGAAGTGCTGACAGCCAATCAGATCAGATGTGTGGTTAGGCTCCGCCCAGATATATATCTTTTTTTGAACCTAAATTACTCAAAATCCACTGGAGCACATATATTGAGACCTAGCAAAGGCACATCGGGCTAACAGTCCCTACAATTTTGCCAAGTTTTGTGCAAATCCATTCAGCCGTTCGAGCTAAAAGTGAGGCCAACCGCCCTATGGAAATTAACATGGGAAAAACGCGTTTTGGGACCCCCCTTTTTTCTCGGCCCCCCCCTTGATGAAACCCCCCCAAATTGTCGGGGGCTGCTCAAAAACAAAATGTTCCATTTTCCTGAAAATTCCAGCCAATTCCGTCCACAAACGCCAAAGTTATTAGACATAGAATTTTCAAAAATCCCATAGAGAAAAAATCCTAACTATATATACCTACTGGCGACCGCCAGTAGGTAATATATATATATATATATATATCACAGCTCCGTTGCACCAAAGTAACCGGGTCACTCACAGACGGGTGCCTCTCGTGGTGGCGCTCCACGTCACAAATTGCCGCTCCGATTATCTCTCGTTTCGCAGGAAAGAAAATCCGGCACTCACAGGGGAAGTGTTCAGGTTAGTTTAATTTCAAACACTCAGCAGACAAACGCGCTTCGGTTTTCCTTCATCAGTGTCTACCATTGACACGGAAGGAAGCAAGTTTAAAAGCATTTCGTCACATTTTGGCATGTATATAGAAAGAGGACTGACGTTTAGCCCCGTGAGAGAATTATTTACATAGTATATCACTGTTTGCTTTACATTTCTCAAAACACTTTCAAAGGCAGTATGGTTGAAATTCATATTACGATTTCACACACTAATTTCAGACATGTTAAATAAACAATTCCTGAAATTATTTACATTATGTACACATTTGTTGTTATTATTGAGTTGCCCTTTTCTGTGTTGTGGGTTTTATTAAGCCGTGGATCGGCATTGCTCACGGGGTGTGGTACTTCTAACTAGATATTTCTTTCAGAGTCTATGCTTTTCCCAAATGAGATGCTAGTTCTTCATTCCTGTACAATCCCAAAGGGGCCTTTGTTTGGAGGTCTATTATATAACGGGATTCTAGCCTTCTTAATCTCCGTAATCTATCTCCACCCCTTGGATCTACTGGTATGTGGTCCAGAGAAAAGTATTGCAAAAGTTCTCTGTTGCTATTGTGTTTTAGGGCATAGTGTTTCGCTACAGGATAGTTGAAGTCCTTATTCATAATTGCACGTTGGTGCTCCAGTATGCGTAACTTGACATTCTTCACTGTACTGCCTATGTATTTAAGTCCGCATGGACACAGTAGGCAGTACACGACATGGGTGGTATTGCATGTAAGAAACTTAGATATTCTCCCTTTCTGTCCTGACCCTGGTATTTCAAATGTTGTTCTCCTTTTGCTTTTTTCGCAGGCCTTGCATTTTCCGCAAGGGAAAAATCCTGGCATATCCTTAATTCTTCCTGTGGTTGTTATTTTGTCAGGCAAATGACTATGTACAATTTAATCCTTGATGGATCTTCCTTTCTTAAAGGTAATTAAAGGAAAAGCTGGAATTTCTTTTCCTATAATTTGATCCGTCTTCAAGATATGCCAGCTTCTCTTCAATATATTCCTCAGATGATTTGAGTCCTCTGAGAAAGTAGTAATCAGTCTGAATTTTCCCTCATGTTTTTCTATCTGTTTGGTTTCTTTGATCTTTTCCTTGAGTAGTTGGTCTCGGGGAATTCTCTCTACTCTTTTCAGGGTATTTTCTAAGAGTATTTTATTATATCCCCTCGCTTGGAACCTACTAATGCTGTCTCTTGCGGCCCTTGCAAAGTCTGTATCCCTAGAGCAATTCCTCTTGATTCTGAGAAGTTCTCCGTAAGGGATACTTCTGATTAGGGTCGGGGGTGACTGCTTTCGGCATGTAAAACCGAATTACCGGCTGTTACTTTCCTAAACAGTTCTGTTTCAATTTTGGTACTTGTCAAGTTCACTTTTAAATCCAGATAGTTTACTGTTGATGCATTAATATCAGCTGTAAAATTCAGATTAAGTTCATTCATATTCAAATGTGCCACAAATTCTTCTGCCGAAGTTACTGACCCCTCCCAAACAAGGAAGAGGTCATCGATGTACCTGTACCAAACTTTTAGGTTTCCTGCCCATTTCTCGAAGCCCGGGCTCCGGGTAACCTGCTCCTCCCACCAGCCCACGAATAAATTTGCGTAGCTGGGGGCGAAGCAGGTTCCCATCGCCGTCCCGGTGACTTGCCTGTACAATTGTCCTTGAAATAGAAAAATATTGTTAAAAAGGCAATATTCTATAAACTCTAGTAACATTTTACTATGTTTTGTGAATTTCATAGGTCTATTGTCGAGGAAGTACTTGATGGCTAATAGTCCCTGATGATGATCTATGCTCGTATAGAGGCTGGTAATGTCCATTGTTATTAGTATGTAAGATGGATTACATTTCACATTTTCTATTTTATTTACAAAGTCTTTAGTTAGGGATACCAAAATTGAAACAGAACTATTTAGGAAAGTAACAGCCGGTAATTCGGTTTTACATGCCGAAAGCAGTCACCCCCCGACCCTAATCAGAAGTATCCCATACGGAGAACTTCTCAGAATCAAGATGAATTGCTCTAGGGATACAGACTTTGCAAGGGCCGCAAGAGACAGCATTAGTAGGTTCCAAGCGAGGGGATATAATAAAATACTCTTAGAAAATACCCTGAAAAGAGTAGAGAGAATTCCCCGAGACCAACTACTCAAGGAAAAGATCAAAGAAACCAAACAGATAGAAAAACATGAGGGAAAATTCAGACTGATTACTACTTTCTCAGAGGACTCAAATCATCTGAGGAATATACTGAAGAGAAGCTGGCATATCTTAAAGATGGATCAAATTATAGGAAAAGAAATTCCAGCTTTTCCTTTAATTACCTTTAAGAAAGGAAGATCCATCAAGGATAAAATTGTACATAGTCATTTGCCTGACAAAATAACAACCACAGGAAGAATTAAGGATATGCCAGGATTTTTCCCTTGCGGAAAATGCAAGGCCTGCGAAAAAAGCAAAAGGAGAACAACATTTGAAATACCAGGGTCAGGACAGAAAGGGAGAATATCTAAGTTTCTTACATGCAATACCACCCATGTCGTGTACTGCCTACTGTGTCCATGCGGACTTAAATACATAGGCAGTACAGTGAAGAATGTCAAGTTACGCATACTGGAGCACCAACGTGCAATTATGAATAAGGACTTCAACTATCCTGTAGCGAAACACTTTGCCCTAAAACAGAATAGCAACAGAGAACTTTTGCAATACTTTGCTCTGGACCACATACCAGTAGATCCAAGGGGTGGAGATAGATTACGGAGATTAAGAAGGCTAGAATCCCGTTATATAATAGACCTCCAAACGAAGGCCCCTTTGGGATTGAACAGGAATGAAGAACTAGCATCTCATTTGGGAAAAGCATAGACTCTGAAAGAAATATCTAGTTAGAAGTACCACACCCCGTGAGCAATGCCGATCCACGGCTTAATAAAACCCACAACACAGAAAAGGGCAACTCAATAATAACAACAAATGTGTACATAATGTAAATAATTTCAGGAATTGTTTATTTAACATGTCTGAAATTAGTGTGTGAAATCGTAATATGAATTTCAACCATACTGCCTTTGAAAGTGTTTTGAGAAATGTAAAGCAAACAGTGATATACTATGTAAATAATTCTCTCACGGGGCTAAACGTCAGTCCTCTTTCTATATACATGCCAAAATGTGACGAAATGCTTTTAAACTTGCTTCCTTCCGTGTCAATGGTAGACACTGACGAAGGAAAACCGAAACGCGTTTGTCTGCTGAGTGTTTGAAATTAAACTAACCTGAACACTTCCCCTGTGAGTGCCGGATTTTCTTTCCTGCGAAACGAGAGATAATCGGAGCGGCAATATATATATATATATATATATATATATATATATATATATATATATATATATATATATATATATATATATATATATGATGTCTTTCACATTTAGGTCATTAATTCTATATGTATTTGCCTTTGATCTATTTCATGAATGTCTATTATGAACATAAATATAAAGACTTTTTGTCAAAATGTTTCCGTGACGTGATGATGATCACTTGTATCTTGTTAGCCCCGGGATGTTATGTATTTACTGACCCCCCTCTCAGCACAATTTATTTTGGTGATGCTGAACTAGGTTCCAAAAAATGAATAAAAACTGCCTCTTCAAGCACATTCTGGTAGCAGGTGTGGTGTCTACGGGAAGCTTTTCAACATTTATCCAGAAGAACCAAACAAAGTATTACCTGGAGCACAGGTTGGAAGCTCTGTTCCGGCTTGGCTGTTTACCCACTCACCGTCAGCAGAGCAGCTGTAGATTCCTCAAATCAAAATTAAGACAACAATGTCAATTGTGCACTAAACAGCAGTGATTACAATGACTTTCATCCAGTTGAAAAGAAATAGGATATTCTCATGTACCCAGTCTACTCACCTATCTCACCTAACTCAATGTCTCACCCCTGTCCTGCTGGACATTTCAGCAGCTTTTGATACTGACAACCACATTATCCAATGTAATAAGTCTCAAGAATGTGGGCAATTCTGACATGGCTCAGAAATGATTGCCATCAACTTAAATACTATCTCTAATTCAGTCTAAGTCCAGAGCCCTCAACTGTGGTGTCCAACAAATTTCTATTCTCTTCACCTGTTGTTTTATCTTTGCATGGAGCCTTCGCCCCAGCTTCTCAAACAAATGAGAGAGAGATTTGTAGATAACATCCACTCGGTCTTTGGGTTCTCTTGAAGATCCTCTAATGACATAACCTTGGTCATAGTCAGGGAAATCGGAATTGTTTGATTTTGTGGAGCTTCCCGCATAATTCTAAATTTTCTGTATTTGACACCTCTGCAAATTTTACCCAAAAAATAGTTTTTTCCTCAAATTGATCAAACTGCAGTGACACAAAATGTGACTGTTCACATTTCTGTTGCTTATTGCTGGATTTGAAGGTTAAACGGGTACTAATGACTATGAAGTGAAATATTTTGCCCAAACAGTGTTAACATTGGTTAGAATTACGAATATGGCAAAATATGCAGTAGTACGACTCATAATTTGCCCTTTCTTGACGCACAATTTAGTCAAATCTGCCACATAATTTGGTCTTCTCCTGCTGCGTTATTCCAGTGGCCCTGCCTATAGTCCAGCATTAATGCACTGGTAGTCTGCTAACTTTATGAAGATAAATTCATTAAAATTGAATTATTATTAACACCTGCCAGAGGAATTTTCCAAAGATCCCTGCCTTGGCGGACACCATGGGCCAGTGTCTTGTCCTCTCATTGCAAGTATGTAACCTCTGGATTTTACTGGATTCTAAATTGTCAATCTCAGTTGGACTACTGAAATTGAATTGGCACCTCTCATCAAAATCTCTAACTCCCTCCAAGTAATTCAAAGTGAAACTGCTTAGTTTATTTGCAATATCCTAAAATACCAAAGTGTACTGTTGCACTTGCTGCCTATTGGAAGCAGCGAGGTCTTTAAATACATGGTTATTCTGCATAGGGATATTCATCAGTGCACCCCCGCCATGTATGCCTGCAAGCCCTCATGCGATTTATGTTCTCTCGCCCTGTTCTTCATTAATGTTCTCTGGGTTAGACCTGTGACCTACAATGACATCGCATTTCTATTTTCCTTAAGCAGTGCTTAATTTGTGCCGGTGTTTGCCAATGCTTGGCACTGTCACTATGGCTGAGATACCCGCCACCCCCTCTCAACACAATCCCCAAGGATGGGAAACCGGAAACAGTTCTGAAGTTTTTGGAAGACGGGAGGGAGTAACCCTCCCGGCCGTATTTATTAAAATATGAAACAAAATTAAAACATAAAATAAACAGTTTCATATTATGTACAATTTCATTACCACATTGCGATGTTTGGCTAACCTTAACAGATTCTCTAATACAAAGGTTCTCCTAGCCGAACTAACATCCTACAAAACATTTACTTGAAATTTTGAAATTGTACATCCTAACGTTTAAGGGCCAATGGCAAGGTCGTAACCGGTGTCAAGATCCCTAACCCAGAAATATCGCCCTCACTTGTGAGGGGCGGCCCAGAGGCGTACCTCAAGTGCAATTACCAATTTCCCTTGACTTGACGGGGGCCCCAATAAAAACTCGACGCCACTTAGAGGTCGTACGAGGACTCGTGTGAGGTATCTAGAAGGTAGCGTAGACCCCCCCCCAAACCCCACACAACTTACCACATCTGCCGTCGCAGACGTCCTGGCCCCGGGAAATTCCCCAGGAGGGGGCTGTAACCCCTCCTACCCAGGAAGGGGCCTTGACCGCCTTTCCTTTTCTTTCGGCGACCCATCCTTAGAAGGGACCGCCTCCCCGTTGAGGGGCCAATGGCCACCTCCCCCGAGCGCTCCCATCCGTGCTGGGTGACGCCCACTCATAGGGATCTTCCAATTAGTGCTCACCGATCATGACCTTACCGCCACAGGCCGGATAGTTGACCGGCTATCCGGACCCCCCACAACACTCCTACCTAAAGGTCATGGTATAACGTTTTTAGCCATGCTAAGAAGTCTCCTATGAGTAACTCATTCCCCACCCGGGACAAATGCACTCCATCCCCCAAATACATACTGTCATCATTAATACACCCATGCAAAATAGAATGCAGTGTCTTGGAACGGAACAACCTACTCACTTAGTTATTAAGCTTTCTAACAGAATGGTTTAAAGCAGGAACCGAAATAGCCCCCCGCCACACTTTCCGTGGGATCATATGGGACCACGCAATTGTGCACCCTGGAACTCTCCTCGCTAACCAACTTACAGTGGAAAGCATCGCCTCAAGAAGAAGTCGTCTACCAGTGGTGACCAAATCATTACCCCCAAGATGTACTATGACTACAGACGGCGGTGACCTCGTCCGCCCTAGCAAACCCTCAAAGAATGATTGAAACCGGTCAATACAGAGACCGCCTCTTCCGTAGAAGGACACACTGTACCCGTATTCCCCAGCTACGTGAATCATGTCACCTGCCTTGAATACGTCTGCGGCACGTCTCACGTATGAGTGGCCCACGACCCACACCTCCTTTTTCACAGCCGGTGATGTCTGCCCGCTGGCCCGGTGTTGGGTCGACTGCAAAGTCCGCCCCGCCTCGTAGGCTTGCGCAACTGAAAACCAAACAAAAACAAGAAGCGTGAGTACATTGATACAGCTTCACAACATGTGCAACCGCACATACCTTTTATAACAATTGGAGGACCAGCGCCCCACCCGTTTAACTTGTTCCACATTCAGACCCCTGGCTGTAGCCTCTGTAGCAGCCCCTATCCGAAAGGAATGGGTCCCAAACTCGCCCGGGTTCAAGCCCGCGGCGGCAATCGACATCGCAAGCACCCGCTGAAACTGAAACTTTGTCAGTGGGGTGGCGTCAGCGTGCCTCAACAAGGTCCCCCCCCATGATGCCACCCTTCGTGCTAAATAATCTTCTAAACACTTCACCGGGCACATGGAGGACCCGGGAATCCTGCGTATGATTACGCAGTCACCCATCCCACTTTGATCGGTCTTGGACCTGACAAATGAGACCGTCATTGTCTCCCCTCTGATCTGGACGTGCTCCTGACACAATCCTCCTGTCACATCCTGCTTGTTCCTCGCCACTAGTTCGCTTACCCGCATAGCCCCATGGAATGCCAGCGTAAAAGCGGCTCGGAATAATACTGTCTCAAACTGAGATGAACACGTAGCAGGGAGTCTGGATAATAACTGGGCCAGCCTATCCAAACCTATCGGGCGCCTTTCGTCTACTCTGCGACCCTCAAGGCGTTGCCACCCCCGTAGCGCTTTCTGTACAACGAAAGACGCTGTCGGGTCATGGATCCCATGAGCCCTAGCAACAAAGGAAATGGCAGCCCGATGCCTCTGAGCCGTGGCCACCGATTTCCCGACCAGATGTAAGGACATCAGAAAATTTACCACCCACTCCTCCTGGCCCCAAAGCTCCTCTCTATCAGTCCCCAAAAAGGCTAAATAGGACCGGAACGCCCCTTCATATGACTTCCTCGTCCTGGGTGCTAAACTCTCTCCCACAAGGTTACGAAGTTCGGGGCACCGAGAGACCAGAGAGCTTCGGGAAAGGGTGCCGGCTCCGGGTCCGCTGTGGGAAGAAAACCCCAGAAAGCCTGCATACGAAAACGAGACAGTGCATCAGCCGCCTGGTTCATTACCCCTGGGACATGTCTTGCTCTGAATAGCACATTCAATTGCATACACAGTAAAACAATTTCCTTGAGCAGTCTCAAAATCCATTTGCATCGTGCTGCCTGACTATTGATACACTCGACCACGGTCATATTGTCAGACCAAAATACCACAGAGTGATCTTTGAACCCTTCGGGCCAAGTTCCAGGGCCACTAAAATGGGGAAAAGTTCCAGGAAAGCAATGTTACTTGTCAGTCCACTGTCATGCCACCATGTCGGCCACTTTTGTGCAGACCATCTTGTGCCGAAGATGGCACCGAAACCTATGCTCCCTGCCGAATCTGTCCACAGCCCCAGCTCCTCAGAGGACACGGCCGGTTTGTTCCAGACGACTCGACCATTGAAATCCGCCAGAAATGCCAACCAAATGCGCATGTCCTGGCGGACCTCTGCCGAGAGCCTTGTGCGATGATGGCCCTCCTTCAGGCCGACCATGGCTTGAGCAATCGAACGGGAAAAGGGGCGGGCCATTGGTATAACCCTCAGGGCAAAATTCAACTGGCCAACTAACTGCTGTAATTGATGCAGCTTAACCTTAGGTCCACTTATACACATTTGCAGGGATGTCTTGAACTTTGACACTTTGTCAGCTGGTAAACGAAAACAACCTTCTCCGGAGTCTAACTCGATCCCCAGAAACTCGAGGCAAGTGGAAGGCCCCACAGTCTTACCTGGTGCCAATGGCACGCCAAACTGAGCCATCAAGACACAAAATTGCGCCAAAGCCTGCCCACATTCCGGATCCCCGGCTGCCCCCAGGAACAAAAAATCATCAAGGTAATGCATCACATGTTGGAAACCCGTCTTCCTTGTGAAGACCCATTGTAGAAAACTACTGAATTTTTCGAAATAGGCACAAGATATAGAGCACCCCATCGGCATACACCTATCCATGTAATAATGACCCTGAAACATGAAACTTAGGAGAGGCTGATCGTCTGGATGTACCGGGAGCAACCGGAACGCTGACTCGATATCAGATTTTGCCATCAGCGCCCCGGGCCCCAGGCGATTCAAAATGGCTACGGCCTCATCGAAGGATGCGTACCGCACCGAACACACTTCCGGGTCTATCGCTTCGTTTACGGAAAGACCACGTGGGGCTGATAAATTATGTATCAGCCGAAACTCACCCGGGTCCTTCTTTGGGACCACACCTAAAGGGGAACAGACAAAGTTAAGAACCGGTGGTACACTAAACGGACCGGCGACTCGACCTCGAGTAACCTCCTTCCTGATCTTATCCTGTACCACGGTCGTATGCTGGAAGACCGATAGCTGATTTTTACATTTCTCTACACCTTGAAAGTCCCCCACTGGGATGCGGAAACCATAAGAAAACCCGTTCCGCAACACCCCAGCAGAAGTACGATCCGGGTATTCACTGAGCCAAGGAATCATTGCCACGGTATCAATCGGGGTAGGTAAAGGCGCCCCTCGGACTATGTTAGACCTGTTTGGCGCCTCCTCTACCCCCGTTATCACCCGTTTTGGCTCTGCACGTGGACTCAGGATGGGATGATTGCCCACACCCACTACATTCGTGTCTAAATTTGCACGATCCCTGGGGCCTAGTACATTTACCCCTGTTGAAGTTCCAACAAACCCCCCTTTTTCCTGTATTGCCGGCAGGCCTCGGGTAATTGTCGGTACCCGCACCTGATCGAAAGGGCGTCCCCGCATACTGGCGGGAGGATTCGCCAACGTTACTCCCTACTAATGGCAATTTTAACATACCAGTATCCTCCATTTTGGACCATGACACAGAATCATAACAATCCCACGTTAAGTTTTTATCATGTTCTTTAGCCTTTCTAAACAGGTTATCATAGCAGAACCAATGATTACCCTCGTGTGATACCGAGTACCCCATGATTCGTGACTGATAAATCGGCAATTCGGGTAACAGATCGGGCCTTCGTTCCCCCAAGATCGATGTAAAAACCCCCCACGCTTTGCCCCAATTGCCAATGTTTTCATTTACCTTAAAGGCGGCCATTTTTGCGCGCCACACACTCGGATGCATGAGATCCTTCTGGCCCTTAACATGCTCCATCTCATAGTGATCAGTAAGCAACGAGAAGATGTTTACGTACTCCCCTGCCCATATCTTCTCTTTAATCGCCAAAGGAACATGCTGACCCAACTTTTCCCTACGAGAGGGTGCTGACTCATCCCTCGCAATCGGCAATGGCCGCTTACCTGAACCGGACGCTGCCTCTGTTACTGAACCCGTCCCCTGTGGCTTCTCTACTGCGGCAGCCGGCGTGGACACCTTTGCTGCTTCCCGTGACTCACGCAGTTGCTTCATCAGCACCTGTGCGTCGACAGCCGTGGCGCCCTCGCTACCTTTTCCCAACCACGCTGCTAATTGTGCTGCCAGCTCGGGCGGCATATCGTCCCCGGACACGGGGGTGACCACAACGGGAATCGGATTCCCTTCCTCCGGCACGGGAGTGGGTGCCTCGAGCGGGGTACTGGGACCCGGGTTGTCTCCCCCAGCTGCTCCCCTCCTGGGCCTCTTGTTTTTCCCTCCCGGGGCTGTTCCCGCCAAAGGACGTTTCGGTCCCCCTTCCTCGTCTTTATCCATTCGCCTCTTTAGTTCGGTATGTGGTCCAGAGAAAAGTATTGCAAAAGTTCTCTGTTGCTATTGTGTTTTAGGGCATAGTGTTTCGCTACAGGATAGTTGAAGTCCTTATTCATAATTGCACGTTGGTGCTCCAGTATGCGTAACTTGACATTCTTCACTGTACTGCCTATGTATTTAAGTCCGCATGGACACAGTAGGCAGTACACGACATGGGTGGTATTGCATGTAAGAAACTTAGATATTCTCCCTTTCTGTCCTGACCCTGGTATTTCAAATGTTGTTCTCCTTTTGCTTTTTTCGCAGGCCTTGCATTTTCCGCAAGGGAAAAATCCTGGCATATCCTTAATTCTTCCTGTGGTTGTTATTTTGTCAGGCAAATGACTATGTACAATTTAATCCTTGATGGATCTTCCTTTCTTAAAGGTAATTAAAGGAAAAGCTGGAATTTCTTTTCCTATAATTTGATCCGTCTTCAAGATATGCCAGCTTCTCTTCAATATATTCCTCAGATGATTTGAGTCCTCTGAGAAAGTAGTAATCAGTCTGAATTTTCCCTCATGTTTTTCTATCTGTTTGGTTTCTTTGATCTTTTCCTTGAGTAGTTGGTCTCGGGGAATTCTCTCTACTCTTTTCAGGGTATTTTCTAAGAGTATTTTATTATATCCCCTCGCTTGGAACCTACTAATGCTGTCTCTTGCGGCCCTTGCAAAGTCTGTATCCCTAGAGCAATTCCTCTTGATTCTGAGAAGTTCTCCGTAAGGGATACTTCTGATTAGGGTCGGGGGTGACTGCTTTCGGCATGTAAAACCGAATTACCGGCTGTTACTTTCCTAAACAGTTCTGTTTCAATTTTGGTACTTGTCAAGTTCACTTTTAAATCCAGATAGTTTACTGTTGATGCATTAATATCAGCTGTAAAATTCAGATTAAGTTCATTCATATTCAAATGTGCCACAAATTCTTCTGCCAAAGTTACTGACCCCTCCCAAACAAGGAAGAGGTCATCGATGTACCTGTACCAAACTTTTAGGTTTCCTGCCCATTTCTCGAAGCCCGGGCTCCGGGTAACCTGCTCCTCCCACCAGCCCACGAATAAATTTGCGTAGCTGGGGGCGAAGCAGGTTCCCATCGCCGTCCCGGTGACTTGCCTGTACAATTGTCCTTGAAATAGAAAAATATTGTTAAAAAGGCAATATTCTATAAACTCTAGTAACATTTTACTATGTTTTGTGAATTTCATAGGTCTATTGTCGAGGAAGTACTTGATGGCTAATAGTCCCTGATGATGATCTATGCTCGTATAGAGGCTGGTAATGTCCATTGTTATTAGTATGTAAGATGGATTACATTTCACATTTTCTATTTTATTTACAAAGTCTTTAGTTAGGGATACCAAAATTGAAACAGAACTATTTAGGAAAGTAACAGCCGGTAATTCGGTTTTACATGCCGAAAGCAGTCACCCCCCGACCCTAATCAGAAGTATCCCATACGGAGAACTTCTCAGAATCAAGATGAATTGCTCTAGGGATACAGACTTTGCAAGGGCCGCAAGAGACAGCATTAGTAGGTTCCAAGCGAGGGGATATAATAAAATACTCTTAGAAAATACCCTGAAAAGAGTAGAGAGAATTCCCCGAGACCAACTACTCAAGGAAAAGATCAAAGAAACCAAACAGATAGAAAAACATGAGGGAAAATTCAGACTGATTACTACTTTCTCAGAGGACTCAAATCATCTGAGGAATATACTGAAGAGAAGCTGGCATATCTTAAAGATGGATCAAATTATAGGAAAAGAAATTCCAGCTTTTCCTTTAATTACCTTTAAGAAAGGAAGATCCATCAAGGATAAAATTGTACATAGTCATTTGCCTGACAAAATAACAACCACAGGAAGAATTAAGGATATGCCAGGATTTTTCCCTTGCGGAAAATGCAAGGCCTGCGAAAAAAGCAAAAGGAGAACAACATTTGAAATACCAGGGTCAGGACAGAAAGGGAGAATATCTAAGTTTCTTACATGCAATACCACCCATGTCGTGTACTGCCTACTGTGTCCATGCGGACTTAAATACATAGGCAGTACAGTGAAGAATGTCAAGTTACGCATACTGGAGCACCAACGTGCAATTATGAATAAGGACTTCAACTATCCTGTAGCGAAACACTTTGCCCTAAAACAGAATAGCAACAGAGAACTTTTGCAATACTTTGCTCTGGACCACATACCAGTAGATCCAAGGGGTGGAGATAGATTACGGAGATTAAGAAGGCTAGAATCCCGTTATATAATAGACCTCCAAACGAAGGCCCCTTTGGGATTGAACAGGAATGAAGAACTAGCATCTCATTTGGGAAAAGCATAGACTCTGAAAGAAATATCTAGTTAGAAGTACCACACCCCGTGAGCAATGCCGATCCACGGCTTAATAAAACCCACAACACAGAAAAGGGCAACTCAATAATAACAACAAATGTGTACATAATGTAAATAATTTCAGGAATTGTTTATTTAACATGTCTGAAATTAGTGTGTGAAATCGTAATATGAATTTCAACCATACTGCCTTTGAAAGTGTTTTGAGAAATGTAAAGCAAACAGTGATATACTATGTAAATAATTCTCTCACGGGGCTAAACGTCAGTCCTCTTTCTATATACATGCCAAAATGTGACGAAATGCTTTTAAACTTGCTTCCTTCCGTGTCAATGGTAGACACTGACGAAGGAAAACCGAAACGCGTTTGTCTGCTGAGTGTTTGAAATTAAACTAACCTGAACACTTCCCCTGTGAGTGCCGGATTTTCTTTCCTGCGAAACGAGAGATAATCGGAGCGGCAATATATATATATATATATATATATATATATATATATATATATATATATATATATATATATATATATATATATATATATATATGATGTCTTTCACATTTAGGTCATTAATTCTATATGTATTTGCCTTTGATCTATTTCGTGAATGTCTATTATGAACATAAATATAAAGACATTTTGTCAAAATGTTTCCGTGACGTGATGATGATCACTTGTATCTTGTTAGCCCCGGGATGTTATGTATTTACTGACCCCCCTCTCAGCACAATTTATTTTGGTGATGCTGAACTAGGTTCCAAAAAATGAATAAAAACTGCCTCTTCAAGCACATTCTGGTAGCAGGTGTGGTGTCTACGGGAAGCTTTTCAACATTTATCCAGAAGAACCAAACAAAGTATTACCTGGAGCACAGGTTGGAAGCTCTGTTCCGGCTTGGCTGTTTACCCACTCACCGTCAGCAGAGCAGCTGTAGATTCCTCAAATCAAAATTAAGACAACAATGTCAATTGTGCACTAAACAGCAGTGATTACAATGACTTTCATCCAGTTGAAAAGAAATAGGATATTCTCATGTACCCAGTCTACTCACCTATCTCACCTAACTCAATGTCTCACCCCTGTCCTGCTGGACATTTCAGCAGCTTTTGATACTGACAACCACATTATCCAATGTAATAAGTCTCAAGAATGTGGGCAATTCTGACATGGCTCAGAAATGATTGCCATCAACTTAAATACTATCTCTAATTCAGTCTAAGTCCAGAGCCCTCAACTGTGGTGTCCAACAAATTTCTATTCTCTTCACCTGTTGTTTTATCTTTGCATGGAGCCTTCGCCCCAGCTTCTCAAACAAATGAGAGAGAGATTTGTAGATAACATCCACTCGGTCTTTGGGTTCTCTTGAAGATCCTCTAATGACATAACCTTGGTCATAGTCAGGGAAATCGGAATTGTTTGATTTTGTGGAGCTTCCCGCATAATTCTAAATTTTCTGTATTTGACACCTCTGCAAATTTTACCCAAAAAATAGTTTTTTCCTCAAATTGATCAAACTGCAGTGACACAAAATGTGACTGTTCACATTTCTGTTGCTTATTGCTGGATTTGAAGGTTAAACGGGTACTAATGACTATGAAGTGAAATATTTTGCCCAAACAGTGTTAACATTGGTTAGAATTACGAATATGGCAAAATATGCAGTAGTACGACTCATAATTTGCCCTTTCTTGACGCACAATTTAGTCAAATCTGCCACATAATTTGGTCTTCTCCTGCTGCGTTATTCCAGTGGCCCTGCCTATAGTCCAGCATTAATGCACTGGTAGTCTGCTAACTTTATGAAGATAAATTCATTAAAATTGAATTATTATTAACACCTGCCAGAGGAATTTTCCAAAGATCCCTGCCTTGGCGGACACCATGGGCCAGTGTCTTGTCCTCTCATTGCAAGTATGTAACCTCTGGATTTTACTGGATTCTAAATTGTCAATCTCAGTTGGACTACTGAAATTGAATTGGCACCTCTCATCAAAATCTCTAACTCCCTCCAAGTAATTCAAAGTGAAACTGCTTAGTTTATTTGCAATATCCTAAAATACCAAAGTGTACTGTTGCACTTGCTGCCTATTGGAAGCAGCGAGGTCTTTAAATACATGGTTATTCTGCATAGGGATATTCATCAGTGCACCCCCGCCATGTATGCCTGCAAGCCCTCATGCGATTTATGTTCTCTCGCCCTGTTCTTCATTAATGTTCTCTGGGTTAGACCTGTGACCTACAATGACATCGCATTTCTATTTTCCTTAAGCAGTGCTTAATTTGTGCCGGTGTTTGCCAATGCTTGGCACTGTCACTATGGCTGAGATACCCGCCACCCCCTCTCAACACAATCCCCAAGGATGGGAAACCGGAAACAGTTCTGAAGTTTTTGGAAGACGGGAGGGAGTAACCCTCCCGGCCGTATTTATTAAAATATGAAACAAAATTAAAACATAAAATAAACAGTTTCATATTATGTACAATTTCATTACCACATTGCGATGTTTGGCTAACCTTAACAGATTCTCTAATACAAAGGTTCTCCTAGCCGAACTAACATCCTACAAAACATTTACTTGAAATTTTGAAATTGTACATCCTAACGTTTAAGGGCCAATGGCAAGGTCGTAACCGGTGTCAAGATCCCTAACCCAGAAATATCGCCCTCACTTGTGAGGGGCGGCCCAGAGGTGTACCTCAAGTGCAATTACCAATTTCCCTTGACTTGACGGGGGCCCCAATAAAAACTCGACGCCACTTAGAGGTCGTACGAGGACTCGTGTGAGGTATCTAGAAGGTAGCGTAGACCCCCCCCCAAACCCCACACAACTTACCACATCTGCCGTCGCAGACGTCCTGGCCCCGGGAAATTCCCCAGGAGGGGGCTGTAACCCCTCCTACCCAGGAAGGGGCCTTGACCGCCTTTCCTTTTCTTTCGGCGACCCATCCTTAGAAGGGACCGCCTCCCCGTTGAGGGGCCAATGGCCACCTCCCCCGAGCGCTCCCATCCGTGCTGGGTGACGCCCACTCATAGGGATCTTCCAATTAGTACTCACCGATCATGACCTTACCGCCACAGGCCGGATAGTTGACCGGCTATCCGGACCCCCCACAACACTCCTACCTAAAGGTCATGGTATAACGTTTTTAGCCATGCTAAGAAGTCTCCTATGAGTAACTCATTCCCCACCCGGGACAAATGCACTCCATCCCCCAAATACATACTGTCATCATTAATACACCCATGCAAAATAGAATGCAGTGTCTTGGAACGGAACAACCTACTCACTTTGTTATTAAGCTTTCTAACAGAATGGTTTAAAGCAGGAACCGAAATAGCCCCCCGCCACACTTTCCGTGGGATCATATGGGACCACGCAATTGTGCACCCTGGAACTCTCCTCGCTAACCAACTTACAGTGGAAAGCATCGCCTCAAGAAGAAGTCGTCTACCAGTGGTGACCAAATCATTACCCCCAAGATGTACTATGACTACAGACGGCGGTGACCTCGTCCGCCCTAGCAAACCCTCAAAGAATGATTGAAACCGGTCAATACAGAGACCGCCTCTTCCGTAGAAGGACACACTGTACCCGTATTCCCCAGCTACGTGAATCATGTCACCTGCCTTGAATACGTCTGCGGCACGTCTCACGTATGAGTGGCCCACGACCCACACCTCCTTTTTCACAGCCGGTGATGTCTGCCCGCTGGCCCGGTGTTGGGTCGACTGCAAAGTCCGCCCCGCCTCGTAGGCTTGCGCAACTGAAAACCAAACAAAAACAAGAAGCGTGAGTACATTGATACAGCTTCACAACATGTGCAACCGCACATACCTTTTATAACAATTGGAGGACCAGCGCCCCACCCGTTTAACTTGTTCCACATTCAGACCCCTGGCTGTAGCCTCTGTAGCAGCCCCTATCCGAAAGGAATGGGTCCCAAACTCGCCCGGGTTCAAGCCCGCGGCGGCAATCGACATCGCAAGCACCCGCTGAAACTGAAACTTTGTCAGTGGGGTGGCGTCAGCGTGCCTCAACAAGGTCCCCCCCCATGATGCCACCCTTCGTGCTAAATAATCTTCTAAACACTTCACCGGGCACATGGAGGACCCGGGAATCCTGCGTATGATTACGCAGTCACCCATCCCACTTTGATCGGTCTTGGACCTGACAAATGAGACCGTCATTGTCTCCCCTCTGATCTGGACGTGCTCCTGACACAATCCTCCTGTCACATCCTGCTTGTTCCTCGCCACTAGTTCGCTTACCCGCATAGCCCCATGGAATGCCAGCGTAAAAGCGGCTCGGAATAATACTGTCTCAAACTGAGATGAACACGTAGCAGGGAGTCTGGATAATAACTGGGCCAGCCTATCCAAACCTATCGGGCGCCTTTCGTCTACTCTGCGACCCTCAAGGCGTTGCCACCCCCGTAGCGCTTTCTGTACAACGAAAGACGCTGTCGGGTCATGGATCCCATGAGCCCTAGCAACAAAGGAAATGGCAGCCCGATGCCTCTGAGCCGTGGCCACCGATTTCCCGACCAGATGTAAGGACATCAGAAAATTTACCACCCACTCCTCCTGGCCCCAAAGCTCCTCTCTATCAGTCCCCAAAAAGGCTAAATAGGACCGGAACGCCCCTTCATATGACTTCCTCGTCCTGGGTGCTAAACTCTCTCCCACAAGGTTACGAAGTTCGGGGCACCGAGAGACCAGAGAGCTTCGGGAAAGGGTGCCGGCTCCGGGTCCGCTGTGGGAAGAAAACCCCAGAAAGCCTGCATACGAAAACGAGACAGTGCATCAGCCGCCTGGTTCATTACCCCTGGGACATGTCTTGCTCTGAATAGCACATTCAATTGCATACACAGTAAAACAATTTCCTTGAGCAGTCTCAAAATCCATTTGCATCGTGCTGCCTGACTATTGATACACTCGACCACGGTCATATTGTCAGACCAAAATACCACAGAGTGATCTTTGAACCCTTCGGGCCAAGTTCCAGGGCCACTAAAATGGGGAAAAGTTCCAGGAAAGCAATGTTACTTGTCAGTCCACTGTCATGCCACCATGTCGGCCACTTTTGTGCAGACCATCTTGTGCCGAAGATGGCACCGAAACCTATGCTCCCTGCCGAATCTGTCCACAGCCCCAGCTCCTCAGAGGACACGGCCGGTTTGTTCCAGACGACTCGACCATTGAAATCCGCCAGAAATGCCAACCAAATGCGCATGTCCTGGCGGACCTCTGCCGAGAGCCTTGTGCGATGATGGCCCTCCTTCAGGCCGACCATGGCTTTAGCAATCGAACGGGAAAAGGGGCGGGCCATTGGTATAACCCTCAGGGCAAAATTCAACTGGCCAACTAACTGCTGTAATTGATGCAGCTTAACCTTAGGTCCACTTATACACATTTGCAGGGATGTCTTGAACTTTGACACTTTGTCAGCTGGTAAACGAAAACAACCTTCTCCGGAGTCTAACTCGATCCCCAGAAACTCGAGGCAAGTGGAAGGCCCCACAGTCTTACCTGGTGCCAATGGCACGCCAAACTGAGCCATCAAGACACAAAATTGCGCCAAAGCCTGCCCACATTCCGGATCCCCGGCTGCCCCCAGGAACAAAAAATCATCAAGGTAATGCATCACATGTTGGAAACCCGTCTTCCTTGTGAAGACCCATTGTAGAAAACTACTGAATTTTTCGAAATAGGCACAAGATATAGAGCACCCCATCGGCATACACCTATCCATGTAATAATGACCCTGAAACATGAAACCTAGGAGACGCTGATCGTCTGGATGTACCGGGAGCAACCGGAACGCTGACTCGATATCAGATTTTGCCATCAGCGCCCCGGGCCCCAGGCGATTCAAAATGGCTACGGCCTCATCGAAGGATGCGTACCGCACCGAACACACTTCCGGGTCTATCGCTTCGTTTACGGAAAGACCACGTGGGGCTGATAAATTATGTATCAGCCGAAACTCACCCGGGTCCTTCTTTGGGACCACACCTAAAGGGGAACAGACAAAGTTAAGAACCGGTGGTACACTAAACGGACCGGCGACTCGACCTCGAGTAACCTCCTTCCTGATCTTATCCTGTACCACGGTCGTATGCTGGAAGACCGATAGCTGATTTTTACATTTCTCTACACCTTGAAAGTCCCCCACTGGGATGCGGAAACCATAAGAAAACCCGTTCCGCAACACCCCAGCAGAAGTACGATCCGGGTATTCACTGAGCCAAGGAATCATTGCCACGGTATCAATCGGGGTAGGTAAAGGCGCCCCTCGGACTATGTTAGACCTGTTTGGCGCCTCCTCTACCCCCGTTATCACCCGTTTTGGCTCTGCACGTGGACTCAGGATGGGATGATTGCCCACACCCACTACATTCGTGTCTAAATTTGCATGATCCCTGGGGCCTAGTACATTTACCCCTGTTGAAGTTCCAACAAACCCCCCTTTTTCCTGTATTGCCGGCAGGCCTCGGGTAATTGTCGGTACCCGCACCTGATCGAAAGGGCGTCCCCGCATACTGGCGGGAGGATTCGCCAACGTTACTCCCTACTAATGGCAATTTTAACATACCAGTATCCTCCATTTTGGACCATGACACAGAATCATAACAATCCCACGTTAAGTTTTTATCATGTTCTTTAGCCTTTCTAAACAGGTTATCATAGCAGAACCAATGATTACCCTCGTGTGATACCGAGTACCCCATGATTCGTGACTGATAAATCGGCAATTCGGGTAACAGATCGGGCCTTCGTTCCCCCAAGATCGATGTAAAAACCCCCCACGCTTTGCCCCAATTGCCAATGTTTTCATTTACCTTAAAGGCGGCCATTTTTGCGCGCCACACACTCGGATGCATGAGATCCTTCTGGCCCTTAACATGCTCCATCTCATAGTGATCAGTAAGCAACGAGAAGATGTTTACGTACTCCCCTGCCCATATCTTCTCTTTAATCGCCAAAGGAACATGCTGACCCAACTTTTCCCTACGAGAGGGTGCTGACTCATCCCTCGCAATCGGCAATGGCCGCTTACCTGAACCGGACGCTGCCTCTGTTACTGAACCCGTCCCCTGTGGCTTCTCTACTGCGGCAGCCGGCGTGGACACCTTTGCTGCTTCCCGTGACTCACGCAGTTGCTTCATCAGCACCTGTGCGTCGACAGCCGTGGCGCCCTCGCTACCTTTTCCCAACCACGCTGCTAATTGTGCTGCCAGCTCGGGCGGCATATCGTCCCCGGACACGGGGGTGACCACAACGGGAATCGGATTCCCTTCCTCCGGCACGGGAGTGGGTGCCTCGAGCGGGGTACTGGGACCCGGGTTGTCTCCCCCAGCTGCTCCCCTCCTGGGCCTCTTGTTTTTCCCTCCCGGGGCTGTTCCCGCCAAAGGACGTTTCGGTCCCCCTTCCTCGTCTTTATCCATTCGCCTCTTTAGTTCGGTCATCTCTTTCATGAGAACGCGCAGCATCTGGTCAGTAGTCATGCGCTTTCCCGCCTTCTTCGGCATTCTCCAACAGAGTATCTGAAAAACAAACAAGAACGATTACAACGCTCAAAATTGGCTCTTCGTTCCGTCTCGAGCTCACGTGCAGCGAGGAGGTGCAGCTTCAGAGCACAGGAACAAGAGGATGCCTTCTGATCTTGCTTCTCCTTTTATCCGTCTTCAGGGCGGGCGTAAACCCGCCCCTGCCTGCCCCAAGGGCGTGGCCAGCCGCGTCAGTGTCTAGGCCAACCCACTCTAGGGCGGGAAAAAGGCGCGCCCCGGCTACGCCGCTTCGGGCATACCAGCCGAGACTCGCCTCCCGCCCAAGATGGCTTCCAGGGGGGATCGTGGTACTCCGCCATACGTTCGGGGGGACCGAGTGGTCGCCCCTTTCCATTAATTATTAACACTGGCACTTTCTAATGACAATACACCACACGGTGGTCTGCCTATTTTCAGGACAGCACATCAGTTTAGCAATTCAATATATATTAACAAAATATTAATAGGATCCCATCCAGACCATTGTGACCAGCGATTTGCATCACTGGCAGGGGCAGTGAGTGCTGCAAGCTGCAGTTGCATCCTAAAAAATACCTTGAGCCCTGGCACTTAGTTATTTTTAGAGTTCTAACTTTACTACAACTAAATGCCTTCTGTGAATACCAAAAGTGGTAAGTTTAGGATTTTATCTCAGATTAGTTCTGTGAATACCAAAAGTGGTAAGTTTAGGATTTTATCTCAGATTAGTTCTGTGAATCGGCCCATATGTCTTTATTTTCTTTTTCTGTTTGCATTTTTTCCTTACTGTAGAGGATACGTCAAAAGTGGTAAGTTTAGGATTTTATCTCAGATTAGTTCTGTGAATACCAAAAGTGGTAAGTTTAGGATTTTATCTCAGATTAGTTCTGTGAATCGGCCCATATGTCTTTATTTTCTTTTTCTGTTTGCATTTTTTCCTTACTGTAGAGGATACGTCTATCATTTGGAAAAATAAACACGTATCATAGTTGTAATTATTTTATAACTTAAAATACTATAAGTGATGTATTAATTTTAGTTTTCATTTATTGCCACATACTTTGTTTATACTATTTAGTGGTTCGTTTAAGTGTTGCAGTCTTCTTTTGTAGATCTGCATTCTTCCAGGGTGATGCTCTTCTGCTGTAAATCTTTTTTAGGAAGCATTTTATTGGTCATGTTCATACTCATTTTCTCTTGTTTAATAAATTGAAAAAGCATTTTCATGGGGTCACGTATGTCACATATGTCACAAATATGTATATAAAAAATTCCATTTCATACTTTATATAGACTTGTTGTGCAAACATACTTTTTTTTAGAAAAAACTCCTTTTGTAATAAATAAATGTGTTATTAATTTCAGCTGAAGTTAGTAAAATCAGTTAAACTTTACAGGTTACCTATTTTTCTGTATTTCTGAATATTGAATGTAATTGCACGTACCTAATTTGCTCGGCTACTCTACTTTTATCCCTACAGTTTATGATTGAATCATAGCAAAAGTAAATACTTGCTCAAATCTAACTGTCCTTGAATAAGTTCCTTCTGAACAATTGTTACAAGCTACAACAGTCCAAATAAGCCATGTAAAAGTAATATCTATTCTAAGTAAACACTGACATCTGTTGAGAACTGACGCCACAATTGGAGGTGAAATAACCAGGAGGCTACTTATTACATTCAGAAGAGCCAGGTCTATAAGAGACGTATTGGTCAGGAGTGATGTCAGGACTGAAAAGAAAACGTGGTTGAAACCTAGGGACAGCTTTGTCACGTGTAAAAAACATAAAGCATATAAGAATAGAGAGAACATGATAGAGACTTTAATCCCAGGCAAGACCAATAAAAAAATCAGAGGACACTCCTTGTCCTCAACATATAATTGGGAAGCACCACACTATCTGTACACAAAAGAGTTCTGCAACACCTCATAGCTATAAAGAATTTGGATACCACTTATCCGGTAGCCAGACACTTTTATGCAGTGTATAAAGGAGATGAGAGAGATTTGAAATACAGTATGATAGATGGGATATCTAAAGACACACAAGAGGGAAACACCGAAAAATAACTATTGAAGAAACTGGAATCCAAGTATATTTTGGCAATAGACAGTATGGAACCCAGAGGTCTTAATTGTGATAAAGAATTGCATGTTCATTTCTGATTGAGTGAGGACTCAACCTTCTCCTTCTGCTATTAATGTCTTAGTAACTGACTTTTACTTCATTAAGCACATTCCTGTCTGTATAATTGGCCCCTTCCATGGGGAGGCGGCACCCACTAAGGATGGGTCGCCTAGGGGGAGACTGCCATAGGCCCCTCCCAGGGGGGAGACGGCTAGATGCCCCTCCTACGAATTTCCCGAGGGCCGGATATCCGCTCGGGTGGAAGAGAGTGTGGGGATGGGGGGGAGTCCACGCTGTCCTTCCTACAGATACCTCACACGGGAACTCGGACGACCTTTAAGATGGCGTCGAGTGAAAGGGGGCCCCCACGACAAGGTAAGTTACAGTTGGCAATGAGGGTAAAGTCCTCTGCGCATGCGCCACTCACACCGTGAGGGCGGGATTTTGGTAGTAGGGATCTGACACCGGTTAAGACCTTGCCGTTGGCCCTTAATGCTAGGATGTACAATTTTAATTTAGAATGTATGCATTTTCGGGATGCTAGACTCGGCTAGGAAACCTTTGTATTAGAGATCTGTTAAGGTTAGCCAAAGAACATGTCTTCATCAAAATGTAATGAAAGTAAAATTGTACATAATTTATGAAACGTTTTATTTAATGTTTTAAATTTTGTTTCATATTTTAATAAATACGGCCGGGGGGGGGTAACCCCCCCCCACCCTTCCAAAAGTTCAAACCAGTGTCTGTCTTCTCCATAGGGAATCGCTGTTGGGAGGTGGCGGGCATCCCGGCCATAATAACTATTGAAGAAAGTGGAATCCAAGTATATTTTGGCAATAGACAGTATGGAACCCAGAGGTCTTAATTGTGATGAAGAATTGCATGTTCATTTCTGATTGAGTGAGGACTCAACCTTCTCCTTCTGCTATTAATGTCTTAGTAACTGACTTTTACTTCATTAAGCACATTCCTGTCTGTATAAGAGAGTTCTTTGTGCTTGAGGTAGTTGTTAATGTTGTCATTCTTAAACATTCTTACTTTTAATTCTATTGCAGATCAGTCACCCAGGGGAATTCCCCGACTTATGACAGTTTTTATTGAAAATGACAAGGAGCTAATATGTCTGTGGTAATGCCCACTTGGGCTTAATTATGTTTTTTGATTTCTTCATGTCTTGATTTTACGCTATGTTATTGTGCTACTTTAGAAGTTTATTATTTTAATTTTGAAGCATGCACATGGATTAGTGTCGTAATCAAAATTGTATGATGATAAGCAATAACCTTCATTCCTTGACATTAGGCTAATTGTCGTCTGAGTTGTGAAAGCAGCACATGCCCACTTGGGCACTATGTTGATGATATGCATGATGAACTGGCCAATTTTCTTCTTGAGTTAATTTGTTGTAATAACAAATCTTGATGAAGCCATTGTAACTTTTATTTTCGGTTTATAAATGTTTGTCAATTTATTTTGGTTTTCAATTGTAATAATATGGTTTCTGCTATAATATTACTTCAATGTTTTCTGTTTTTGTACATTTCACATGATTGTAAATGTTGACACAAGACGGTTCTAACATTGTGATCAAGGCTGGTTGCCAGCCAAAATGTGCAGATGTTAGACACTTGCTGTTGTAGCAATAAACGTTTACCAACACTGAGTGCAAGTACCGACCTTTACTTTACATTGTGGCGTTCCTTGGATTCAAAATCGTCAGAGCGGAGCCACAGGACCACACCACCGTCAGCAATCTGGTTGTGCATCAGCAACCACCAGCGTTTTGTGTATATAAATATATACATATAAATGCAAAATAGAAAGCAGAGAACACTGGGTAGTTCCCACATTTAGATGAGGAGCAGCTCCTATATAGAGCGCCCTGCAGCACCAGCGACACTCTGAATCTGCTCACCTCAAATGTCTATTTTTCTAGCGAAGTTTTTAAGCAAAGGATTACCCCAATGCCATCCACACCAAGCAAGAAATAGACAAGTCAAGTCAAGTCATAAAATTTGTATAGCGCACTACATACCCAGAGGGTTTCAAGGCGCTTAGGAAGGGGAGGAGGATTATTTGTCAAATATCCACGTTTTAAGCTGCTTTCTGAACGCTAGGTGATTCTGGGTGAGGCGAAGGTAAGCGGGGAGTGAGTTCCATGTTTTGGCAGCCAGGTATGAAAAGGATCTGCCTCCCATGGTGGTCTTGTTGATGCGAGGTACAGTGGCGAAGGCTTGGCTGGAAGTGGGTGTAGAAGGATAGTCGAGAGTTGAGGCAATCTGGTCCGATGTCGTAGAGTGATTTGTGTGCGTGGGTAAGCAGTCGGAAAGTGATCCTCTTATTGACGGGTAGCCAGTGGAGGTCTTTAAGGTGACCAGAGATGTGTTCGTTGCGTGGGATGTCTAATATGAGCCTGGCTGAGGCGTTTTGGATTCGTTGTAGTTTCTTCTGGAGTTTAGCGGTGGTACCTGCGTAGAGGGTGTTTCCGTAGTCCAGTCGGCTCGTGACCAGAGCGTGGGTGACTGTTTTTCTGGTTTCGGAGGGGATCCAGCGAAATGTTTTTCTGAGCATGCGAAGAATGTTAAAGCAGGAAGAGGATACGGCGCTGACTTGTCTGTTCATTGAGAGTGAAGAATCCAGGATGACGCCAAGGTTCCGTGCGTGGTCTGTCGGGATGGGTGCTTTTCCGAGGGCTTCCGGCCACCAGGAGTCGTCCCATGCAGAGGGGGATTTACCTAAGATGAGGACTTCTGTTTTGTCTGAGTTCAGTTTCAGACGGCTTTGTTTCATCCATTCGGCGACTTCTTTCATTCCTTCGTGTAGGTTAGTTTTGGCGGTGCTGGGGTCCTTGGTGAGAGAAAGGATCAGTTGAGTGTCATCCGCGTAAGAGATGATGTTGAGGTTGTGTTGGCGGGCGATGGCCGCGAGGGGGCTCATGTATACGTTGAAGAGGGTGGGGCTGAGTGAGGAACCTTGTGGTACGCCACAGATGAATTCAGTGGCCTCTGACTTGAATGGTGGGAGGCGGACTCTCTGGGTTCTTCCGGTGAGGAACGAGGTGATCCATTCAAGTGCTTTTCCTTGGATTCCGATGTTATTGAGGCGTTGTAAAAGGGTGCTGTGGCAGACTGTGTCGAATGCTGCAGAGAGGTCGAGGAGGATGAGGGCGACTGTGTCTCCATTGTCCAGTAGAGTTCGAATGTCGTCTGTTGCTGCGATGAGGGCGGTCTCAGTGCTGTGTTTGGCTCGGAAGCCAGATTGTGAGGGGTCGAGTGATTTGTTGGCTTCGAGGAAGGCGGCGAGCTGGTTGTTGACAGCTTTCTCGTTGGCCTTTTGCCAACTGTGCAGCAAAATCTTTAAGCATAGATTTATCAAAGTGATATCACTGCCGAGCTGTAAAATGATAAAAGCCTTTTACCACTCCTGGCACAGCATTACAGCTTTGGATTGCTAAAATACCAACTAAGCCAACCTCGATTGCATACATGCAACCCTTGACCCTAATCCTATGCATAAAGATGTTGCTGTTTTTTATGTTTCATAATACTAATGTGTGGGTGATATATTGTTTTCCATTTTTATTTGCAATATTCTATTTTAAATATTTTTTCAGTACTATTTTTGTCATCCATATTTGTGTGCTTACTGTTTAAGTATTAGGTGCAAAATTTATGATTTCAATATGTTTGGGTGATATTTGTGTATGTTAATATTTTCTTTCTCAAGATAGTGTCATACAACTACATTCAGAGTTGGTAGAATAGATTGACAGATAGACAAACAGATTGATAGATATTTAGGAGATTAGAAAAGAATAGGAGAGAAAGAAAGTAGAAAAGGGGAGAGAGAAAGGAAGGGAAAACTGAAAACAAGAATCTAGAGAAGGAAGAGAGAGAAAGGTGAAAAAATGGAGAACTTGAAATGTAGTTGGAACTGATAAATAAGACAGAAGGAAAAAAAAGTTAGAAGATGAAAATTAGAGAAGAAAAAGAGAATAGCAAAGGAGAGAAAGAAAGGTGAGAAGGAGAGAGCAAGAGACCAAAAGGTGAAAGAGAAGTGAATGGAAAGAGAGAATTAAAATAGAGAAGAACAGGATAAAAAGGGAGAACAGAAAGAGAATAGGAGTAAAAGAGAAGAAAGAGAGAGAACGAGAGGGGGAAAGTAAGGAGAGGAGGACAGGAGAAAAAAGAGGTAATAAAACTAGATAACCGAGACAGGGAAACTAGAAAAAAGGATGAAGGAAAGGAGTTAATGAAAAGTAGAGACTAAATGAAGCAAAGGGAGAGAGAAAGAAAAGGAACGATGGTGAGAAGAAAAGGAGAAAAGGAGAAAAGAAAAGATAAGTGAAAAAGAAGGGAACGCAGGGAAAGGGGACATATGAAACAAATGAAAGGAAAAGGAAGAGAAACATGAGATGAGAGAAAGAGAAAGAAAAAAACAAAGGAATGAAGAAAGAAAGACATGAATCAATCCATATCACTGAATGCAAGTTCACAACAAACCAACGCATGCTAGACATTTTAATTTCTTTCTCTCACTCTTCACTTCCTGAGGAACTGGAAAGATTTCACTTGGTCTCTTCATTCATAGTACAGACTTACTTGGAGCCTGAGACTATGTATGAATAAGCTTGAGCAAAGGCATCAGTAACCCACCACTTTAGCAACGTATGTAGGGTTGTGTGCCACTGGGCAGTTCTGTGCAAAATAAAGCATTTAATTGTTTTCTCGTAAAGAAAGTTTATAATGCCAATGCAGAGGGCAGTATGAGGTGCTATCAGGAAACAAAGTACAGTAGGAAGGGAGAGGCATTTAGAAAAGAGTGCATGGAAAGAAGGTTGGAGAGAAGGATGGTTGGAGAGAAGGACGCATGGAGAGATGAATGACTCAAAAGAAGGATGCGCAAATTCTTGCTCTGACAATTAATGAAAGCATGGAAGAAAGAATAGACAAACAGAAGGAAGGAAATATTGATGGATCAACAGATGAAAGGATTTGTAGGTGGAAAAGGATAGAGTTATAAATGGACATTGTTAGACATGGGCAGTCTTCCCCCAAACCTTTTTCCTTTACCCTCCACTTCTTGCTGAAATTCATTTTTCTTGGCCTTAGCACTCTGTGCACATTACCACTGCTAACCAGTGCAAAAGTGCTAGTGCACCCTCTCTAAAACATGGTAAAAGTGGTGTACACCTGGTTGGCATATTTAATTTAATTATAAGTCTCCATATACCTAGGGCCTGTAAATTAAATGCTACTAGTGGATCTGCAAAAAACCCCGAGTGTGCTGGGTATACTCAGACATGAGTCCCAGGCTCTCCACACCACTGGAGTCAAGCTATCCAGGCTGATGACGGCTGATAGCCAGAAACCGGTCCTTGGATGCTTGATTCCGGTCTGGGAAAGACATGGCTTGGTAGTTCGGACTGGACTGTTCTCATGAGGCACAGGGTCAGAGCTGATTTGCATATAGCCAGTGTCTAACCCAGGGTGGTGTGGAGTGCAAACAAACGATGGATTTAGGCCCAGATCCTTGTACTGGGGTGAATGTATGACATTGTTCTACATTCTGTCCATCAACTGTGTTTTTTGCAATTTTCACCCCGAGTGTGCTGGGTATACTCAGACGTGAGTCCCAGGCTCTCCACACCACTGGAGTCAAGCTATCCAGGCTGATGACGGCTGATAGCCAGAAACCGGTCCTTGGATGCTTGATTCCGGTCTGGGAAAGACATGGCTTGGTAGTTCGGACTGGACTGTTCCCATGAGGCACAGGGTCAGAGCTGATTTGCATATAGCCAGTGTCTAACCCAGGGTGGTGTGGAGTGCAAAAAAACGATGGATTTAGGCCCAGATCCTTGTACTGGGGTGAATGTATGACATTGTTCTACATTCTGTCCATCAACTGTGTTTTTTGCAACTAGTGGATCTGCAGCACTTATTGACCTACCAACGTAGGTAGCCACTTGAATCATGTCCCAGGCCTGCCATTGAACCCTAAATGCAGTGTTTAACTGCCAATTCGACTTGTCAATATAATCCCTTGCCAAGCCATACACTCCCCTTTTATTGTATATATGTCACCCCTATGGTCGGCTCTATGTAGCCCATAGGGCAGGTGCATTTTAACTAAAAGGTTGGACATGTACTTTTAGATTTTACATGTCCTGTTAGTGGAAAAGTCCCAAATTTGTTTTTCCCTACTGTGACCAATACCTCTCTTATGGGATAACACTGTGGTGCTAACACTTGATTGGGAGAAAGTTAACCTTTCATGTTTGGTATCTGAGAAGTTATAATTAAAATTCCTCATTAATGTTATAATCCGATTTTAAGTTACCATTTAGAAAATAGCAATTTTTTTAAAGCTGTCATTTTCCTGCCCTAGCTATTTGGTGCCTGTAGCCTGTCCTTTGTCACATGGCAGGGGGTAATTGGCAGTTGGACTTTGTTTATTTGTCCCAGATAGCCACACAACAGAAGAATAAGGTGTGCTTGGATTGACCATCAACTGGCAGCATGGGCGGCAGAGCTGGGCAGAGCCCCACCTTCGCACAAATGACCTGTTATCACTACATTTTCCAGGTTGAAGTCAGGGTAGGGGAGTCAGGCAACTTCAAGTACTTCAAAGGGAATGCTCTAGAAACTTCGCCTACTTCAAATGTGGCCCCAGGTATAAAATTAAGACCCTCAGACCCACCCTTCAGTTTACTTTCTGGACCTGCGACGGGGCTCTCAGAGGACTGCCTGCTGCTGTGGCCTGCTATGTACTCCACAAGACTGCATTTCTACAAATGCTAGGACTGCTTAGCTGCCTGGAGACTACCTTGAACTCTCAAAAGGCATCCTCACTGGAAACCAGGACTATTAGAGTAACTCCAAAGGCTAGTTGGCTGTACCCCTGATCAGAGCTTCAGGCTTAGGGAGGAAAAATGATCTAACCATCTTCAGCTGGCACCTGGACCCATCCTGGGTGAGCCCTAAGCCCCCAAGTGATGCCACCACAATCCTGGGTCCTTGGTGGTGGTGCGAAAGATGCCCAGATAGCCAAAATCCATAACTTGAGATTGAGAACATTTTTGGCTGAAAACTGCTCTGAAAACCAATTGAAGACCAGGAACGACCGGCATGTCTATCCTCCCAAGGTGCATCGCCTGTCAGCTTGACTTTGCAGCAGTCCACGATATGTCCTTCTCCGCAGTAGGAAGTCCATTGCAGTGGTCCTTCGCCAAAGAGATACCCGGCCTTGTGGAACTATCGTCGGCTACAGCCTCCTGCCTTGTCAAACCCGAGTTTTTCAACTTTCAAAGAACAGAATAAGGGCCTGATTATAGGTTTGGTGATGTGGCAGGGGGTCACGACATCAGCGCCCCACTGCCACATGGCCAAATTTGCCGGACACGGCATGACAGATTACGAGTTCAATTGTGGTCAGGCAGGTGGTGCTTTGGTGACCCCATGGCAGTGCCTTTCAAAGGCTCATGGGTGATCCTTACAAAGGCACCGCAATGGAAGCGCCAAAGTATGTTCCTGCACAGAATGGACTGTGCAGTCCATGCCGTGCAGAAACAGGAGGTGCGTACTGGCAGGGGAGCACAATATGTGACCCCTTGCATGCACCCCCAGGCCGTGAGGCAACAGAGGGTGTATAGGGTCCCCTTAGTTTCCTCACCGCCACACTTTTAATGGGGGGCTCACCATCATGAAAACTGTCGTCATGTGGATAACTTGCAATATGCTTGGCAGTGCCGCTGCGGCATTGCCAGCATATTGCAGTCTCAAACCGCTGCAAGACCGCAGAGGGATCACAGATCTCCGGTGGTAGCCGCAGTCCTATGGCGGTCTGACCGCCAAACTTGTAATTAGCCCCTACGTCTGAACGTAGAAATCTTCACCGCAACTTTGTGCAGTTGCTCCCTGATGACAACGCTCCCTCCTAGGTCACCACCTGCAACCTGGGCCCACTGGACTTTATCTTCTCTGACCATTTTCTTTGAAATTTCTTCTAAGTCTGAAGGTAAGCGCAGGCCAGTCCCAATTCACTTTTTGTATCCTACTCGCGCTCCATCGCAGTCAGACATATTTTGGCACTTTGAACCTATTTTCAACGAATGGATGCCCTCAATTGGTGATTTGATGTTTTAGGCGCTATTTTTTTCCTTATACTTAAAAAATCATAACTCTTGTTCTACTGCTTGGATGTTAGGCATTTTGGTATTAAATAGTTTAATACAATTTACTATATTTCTCTAAATTGGTGTGGAATTTTTCTAGTGTTGTGTTTTCGCTTTATTACTGTTTGTGTGCTGCATAAATACTTTACACGTTGCCTCTAAATTAAGGCAGACTACTTTTGTGTCATGCTACCAGAGGGTTTAAGCCCGGGTTAATTTTGTGACTTTTGTGATTCATGCTGACAGGCATTGTGGCTGTTGATTAACCAGGGCTATACCCCAGTCAACCGACAACCCAATTTCTTACAGACCTAGAGAAGGAATTATGTTTAGAGATAGTAAAGGAAGGAAATAAAGATGAAGAATAGAAATAAGAAGGCTGGATGGATTTAAAAAAATTGAAAGTAGGATGGAGACAGCGATGGATGGATGGAAAAGGACAAAATGATTGCCAGATGGATAAATAACAAGAAAGAATGACAAATAATGTAGAAAAAGAATGGAAGGACAAAAAGATAGAATTGTAAAAAGACAAAAAATAAGAAGGTATTGAAGCATAGAAAAATCAAATAAAGGTCAAATTGGTATGTAGAATGCTTGATGTGGCCCCATTTTTTCAAAATCTCCTTTGGAAGTAGTGACCTGATCAACATCTTTGAGAAAGATCAGACACAGTTGGCATCCCTGAATTAATTGGATTATTTCATGAGTGTCCAGAGATTACTTCCTGAAAGGCCTGTAGCTATTTAAGCACATTCTTTGAGAACTAACATGTAAAATGCATAATGTGGTCACTTTGTTTTCAGAGTTCCTTTGCTGGCACACCCTCCTCCCTTCCCTCTCCCTTACTCTCCAAATGAGTGTCCGCACTTTGCTTTACTCAGTAACATTTGGGATATGGTTCAAAGTGAGGGTTATTTTATTTCTCTAGCTACTCCTTTGACCTTAAGCACAATAATTATATGAAAGCTCAGAGGCATGCATACACTTGCACTCTCAGCTTCTGTTGCTTCACAGAATCAGGTGTAGATTTCTTTAAAATGCTGCCTTAGCAGGAGGGCAACTGTGTACACTCAAAATGACTGACAAGAAGTGAAGATGGGCAAGTGACAGACTGACTACCAGCTCACAATTGACCTACTGGTGACCCCTGTCCTGAACAACATCTCTATTCCAGATCAGCTCAGACATCCACAAAGGCCATCAGATAGAGATATGTGTGAGAGTTCTTCACAATAACTGTTCCTTATACCAGAATGAAGTGTACCTTGAGAATCAATGGACACATAAGGGCTCTAGAAGTTGTGTCTCTCATATGCCAGCCTTTGTACTGGATGGCCTGACCCTGCACATTCAAGAGGAGGCAGCTGACACTGCTAGGTGATAGGCAAAACGTTCAGATTTTCAGAGAATACTTTTTTTAATTTATGAAGTGAAAGCCAGAGTGGAGACTGCAGTATTCTGGTTTGTTATGGTTCATGTTAAGCCAGTGGAATGCTGCCTGAATGATGTAAGATGGAATGTTGGGAGTGGGAACTTGGAGTTGGAGAAGGGCTGACTGCTCCTGGTGGGCTTCATACTAATGTACTACTTATCTGTAACCAACTTTAAAAAATCATCTTGAAACTTCACAATCAGCCTGGACTTGATTACTACATTTTTATGGCGACGAGGTCTTCAAAGAACCACGCGTGTGAATACTTCAAGATCTTCAAATTCAACTCTGGAGTACCTACTCTAGCTATATCAACTCCTCTTTCTACAGCTGCACAAACTCATCTACTGGCACACATTAGCCCCACCAGTGACCTCCCATCGGTCGTCCTCAACGCAAAAGTGCCAGTGACCAGCAGACATTTTGACATGGGCCCCATACAATCTCCAGAGAGGCGTGACAACAAAAGACACCCACCCCAAACTAACTTCACCAGAATATATTCTAAAGCATGAGGCTTGCTTTTTAGTGACCCCACTATGCCATATATAAGAATATGGGACCTGTGATTTAAAAACACAGGTGTTCTTTATTTCAAAATAAGCAAGATATCACTGGATGATCTGATCAGACATTGTAACAGCCCATTAGACTCTTCTCACTTAATGGCACACCTGGACAACATTGCGACTTAAAAAATCTGCCTCTTATTCACCACCCAAAATGCCCAGAATAAGCCCTCTAATGACCAAATCTACATGCTGTCTTCTGGCTTACTGGGGGCCTACACTGCTATTTTAATATTCCACATCCAGTGCTGGCAGCATTGCCTAAACCCAAAGTAAGGGGTCATAACCACAGCTGGGGGGCATAAGAGGTGGGCGACATACCTTTCCCCGGGGACGGTAGCTCATAATAGGGCTCCACACAGTGGTACTGAATAGTTGCTCCGTAGGTGGTTGAGTTGCTATGTGATAAGTAAGAGATGTAGCCGTTATCAATTTCATCTGGAAGGCCACAATTGATCGCTGAAAACGGAGAGGATGTAACAAATCAGAAATTGCATTACTCAGTAGTATCTATCTAGATCTTTATGGTACGACATTCCGGATTTATAATTTATGAATTTGGTTATCATGATTAAAGGTATGCACATTCAGAACAAAAGACATAATAAAGCTGTTCTGGCCCATCATACACATGGTAGATGACAGATCCATCAGTGTGAGGAACACAGCACACAAACCACAACCAGCTATGCACCAGGTGTAATGGAACCCTGCAATGAAGATCCTGTGAAGACACACCAAAAACCATGTCTTTTAAGCACCCAGTCCCAACATTTTAGTGAAACACTTATTGCAGTCCGGGACTTTTCATTTAAACTTTTAACATTGTAACAATTGTCTAATAAATCCTTGAGTGAAAAGTGCTTTGGGGGTGGGAGTAATAAATGGCTTGATGTGTCACACATGGAATATATCTACACCTGGCAACTTGGCAAGCAGAGTGGTCCCCATAGCAGTCATTATTTTAATGTGTTTTATTTTTGAAATAGACACAAACATGCGGGACCCAAATCACAGTAGGTCAGATCTTCACCACATATGTAAAGGTCTCAGTCACATGTTTTCATTTGGGAGCAGCAAAAACATAGGCACAGTTCTCATACACAAAAAGGGAGATTTGAAGAACACAATGAGTAGAATGTAATGTATCCCTTCATTTGCGTTAGGGCAGTTGGTGTTTTATGAAATGGAAATCTAAAATAACTTTGGAGCATATTATCAAGAACAGCGTTAAAATTATCGCCGATTTAGCTTCAGGAAACTGCCGCTAAAGCAGCGATAATGGGCTTGATAATATACCCTTGAGAATTCCAATAGAAGCCCATGTTCAAACCAGAACATGGGTGTTGGGTCTTGTACTTCTCTTTAGGGGTTCTTGTAGCTTTAACTATGTGCTATTCTTTGAATAAGTGCACATGCCACCATTACCGTTCTAGCTTAGAATGGTGGCATGTGGAATGGTCAGAACAGCAGTTGCACTTTGCTGTTGCTCTAACCGGACGTTTCTCTGGACTTCTATTACTTGAAAAAAGCAGTTCACTTTACCAGAGTTGAAGTGTCTTCTTTTTACTGGCGACAACGGGAGTTTGACCCTGGACCGGCTGGAAGCATTCTGGTAGCTGAGAAGAACTTTTCGCCACCTGTTCATGTTCTCCGTTTCCATTTACCTTACAATTATTCAGAAATCTTTGCGAATGAGCGTTGTTGAAGATAAGAAGAGCGTCTCTCGGAGGCTGGGTCTAGTAGGATTTTCCCCTGTTTCGTGACTTTGCTTAATCCCTTAACACCGACCTCTCAAGCTCCGCTCGCGACCTTAGTTGGATCTCGTGCTTTCCTTAGCGCGCGCTGCTCTAAGTCAGACGAGGAGGTGGTCTTGCTATCATCTATAGGGACACGCTGGCTTGCAGAGCCCAGGATGGAGGGGTGCTTGACTGTGAGAGCTGTCAAGTCTCACTACGGATGTCAGCCACGACCTCCATTTCAGGCCTCCTAGTGTACCGCCCTCCGGGGTGTGTAGGCAATTTCGCCAGTTCGTTGATTGAAACTGTCACGCTTCTGGCATCGTCGACCGCCAATTTTGTGGCACTTGGAGATTTTAACCTCCATTTTGATGACCCTGCGGACACACTTGCTGCCGACCTGCTAGGTGATCTGAAAGCCTTTGATATGAGCTTAATCAACTCAGGGGCCACGCATTGTAAGGGCCACCTACTGGATCCAGTCCTTTCGTATATGGATGGGATTGAAGCCTCGACTCCTTTAGCTCTACCGTGGACAGACCATTTCTTGGTTCCTTTCAATTGGCAGTTTGTCTTAACGGATGCAATTATTCCTAGGACCTACTTGGTTGACAGGGCTTGGTCCAGGTTACCAGTAGAGCGCTGGATTGCTAATTTAGATTAGACTCGCCCGCGCCCGGTGCAGGATCCATTAATTGCTGATATAAACTTGGAAAATTGGCTAAACAGATCCTTAGACGCTATTCTTCCCAAAAAGAAAATGCCAAAGAGGGAGAAAAGAGTGGGATCAGCCCCTTGGTATTCCCAGACGTTGAGAACTCTCAGGAAAGGCTGCAAAAGGCTAGAGAGGATTTGGAGAAAGGATTGGGGCGAGGCAACCTGGAATGAGTATCGTACGGCAATGAGAGGATACAAAGCCGCTCTCCAGGATGCCAAAGCCAAGTTCTACGAGGAGAGAATTGGTAACTCGGCTAACTCCTCGAGAGAGTCGTTCAAGGTCTTCAGAGACCTTTTGAAAACTCCGGAACCGCCAGTGAGCCATGAGAGCCCTCAAAAGAAATGTATGGAACTGGCCAACTACTTTTATATGAAAGTAGAAAACATCGTAAGTTCCTTACCACCAGCCCAGGAATTAGATATAGGCAAACAGCGAGCCGATGTTGAGATTAAGCTCGACGTCTTCGGTCCAGTGACCTCTGACAAAGTCCTTAAGATTCTAGGGGCCATGAAGAGTGGTTCACCGAGGGATCCTGTCCCGATGAGATACCTTAAGCAGATAACAACTACTATCGGGGAACCAGTAACAGATCTTATCAATGCATCTTTTGCGCAGGGGTTGGTTCAACCTAGTTGGAAAAAAGCGGTTGTAAAAGCCCTTTTGAAAAAGCCTGGTCTAGATCCATCGGACCTGGCTAATTTCAGACTGATCTCCTTGTTGCCTGGGTTCGGTAAGATTGCGGATAAACTGGTGAACAGGCAATTGTCACACTTCCTGGAGTCTAATGGCTTGTTGCGGAATTCCCAAACGGGATTCAGGCCGGGCCAAGGCACTGATACCGCCCTTCTGGCAGTCGTGGAAGAAGCCAGGAGCATTTTGGATTCAGGAGGATCAGTGGCAGTGATCCTCCTGGACCTTAGTGCGGCTTTTGACACCGTAAACCATCAGGTGTTGCTCCAACGACTGTCAGAAGTGGGCCTGACTAAAATGGCCTTGAAGTGGCTCGCGTCGTTTCTTCACCAACGAACCTACCAAGTCTGGGAAGGTAGTGCACAATCTGGCCCCATCCCCCTTCAATGTGGTGTGCCTCAGGGCTCCTCCCTGAGCCCCACATTGTTCAATGTCTATATGGCACCATTAGAGGATGTGGTGGCACCACTGGGTATCAAAATAATCAGCTATGCTGATGATACCCAGTTGGTGGTGGCCCTCTCCCAATTGGAGGACCATCCTGACCTCCTGCACTCCTGCTTGTCCAAGGTGTATACCTGGATGGGCAACTCAGCATTAAAATTGAACGGCTCTAAAACAGAGCTGATGCTGTTGGGACATGCGGGGCCTTCGTTACCGCCAGGTAGCTGGCCGACTTGCCTTGGCGATTCTCCAACCCCCAAAAAAGAGATTAAAAGTTTGGGCGTGTGGCTTGAACAAAATTTGTCTTTCAAGACCCATGCTAAGAAAACTGCCGGAGTCTGTTTTGCTTTGCTGCGATCAGCCCGCAAGATTCTACCCCTTCTCCCTCCGACCTCCAGGAAACTCCTTATCCAGGGGCTGCTTGTCTCGAGGTTGGACTACAGCAATGCGCTTTTCTTGGGCGCTCCGGAGGCAACGCTCATTAAACTTCAACAAGTGCAGAATGCAGCAGCAAGGCTGCTGTTGAATGTTCCTAGGAGACAATCAGCAAAACCAGCATTAAGAGCACTGCATTGGCTCCCAGTACGGGAGAGGATAACATTTAAATCTCTCTGTACGGCTCATAAAATCCTGAGAGGGAAAGGCCCTCCCATCCTGCATAATATGGTGCTCCCCTATAGGGCTACCAGAGCACTTCGCTCTGACCACAAATCCCTGGTACAAGTGGCCAGAGTAAAAAGAGCCCGGACGGGCGGGAGAAGATTCTCGGTGAATGTGGCCAAGTTATGGAATGCGTTGCCCTTGAATTTACGGACAGAGACCGGTATTATTCGGTTCCGAAAGTTGCTTAAGACCCACCTATTTCCCGCTTAATGGTGTCTTTTCTCAGCCCCATTCCTCTGAGTTATGAACAAGCGCTGGGATGCCCGAGGGTAACCACGCGCTATATAAGATTCCCAAAAAAAAAAAAAAAAATACTCCCCCTGTTGAATGGTATGTTTGTGCCTCCTTTTGGGACGGACCGTGGGCGCATTGTTTTGGCTCTATTTAGTGAGGGAAAATCTCTGGTGAGGACCCCTAAAACAGCGCCACGCCATATATAGCGACAAGACTACTTGAGGATTGGATATCAGATTACTGTATAACATCTAGGAGGCGCACAGGTGCGCTGTGCCCAATATTTTGATCACAAATGCACACATTTGAGCAAGGCTCACAGAATTTACCATAAGCATCTTAATAGGAGCGCCGATGCTCTGCACCCTATGTTTTGATGGTTGTATATCATGGTTCACGTGTTTGTCTTTAAACAAGACTGCATTACCTGCAAAGTATTTATGATGTATATCTTTTTCTTTTAGTCTTGTAGTGATCAAGATAACATGTACTATCTGAATAATTGCATTATTTATGATTCATGTCGTTTTTGGTCTAGTTGTATAATATAGAAGTCTATTTTTACATAATCTTGTGTCGAGTCTCTTTTGTGGTGCATTCATTGTGTTGCTGTCTGAGCGTTTTGCACAACCGCTTTACACATTGCCTCTTTAGATAAGCCTGACTGCTCTACGCCAAGCTACCATAGGGTCAGTACAGGTTATCTTTGGTGTGTAACTGACTTGCCCTGACTAGAGTGGTGGGTTCTGCCTGGCTTTAGTGCATACCCTAGCCAACCAGAAACCCCATTTCTAAAAGATGCCCATCTAGTGCCTGAATGCACAGTGTGAAAAACAGGAAATATGAGTTCAATTCAGTCTTCCACGCTTCAACAAATTGTGTGATTCTAGGCAAATATTTTATTTCAGCAAGCCTCCTGTTTATTCATTATAACTAAGGGTGGGCGTAGTATGCGTAGTGGCGCTATGTGAAGCTACGTGAAGTGGGCATGATGCTACGCCTACTCACACGCTTCGCGTAGCCCCACTACGCACCACCCGCCTCCCTCCCGCCCTCTTCTACATAGATAATTTCAAGTAACAACTACAGTAAAAGTACATTAAAGGCACTTACCTGGTCCGCGCCTCTCCCGGGGCTCCCTCTTCTATTTTGCGCCGACTTCTCCCATCCAAATGCCCATGCGCGGCCGCCCGCGCATTTCTCGCGAGAAATGCGCATGCACGGGCGGCCGCGCATGCGCATTTGGATGGGAGCAGTCGGAGTGAAATAGAAGAGGGAGCCCCGGGACGCCGCAGACCAGGTAAGTGCCTTTAATGTACTTTTACTGTAGTTGTTACTTGAAATTATGTATGTAGAAGAGGGCGGGCGGAAGGCGGGTGGCGGGCAACTTCCCTCCGTCCACGGAGCGTGTGTAGTGTTGCCTACTACGCCTACTTTGCAAAATGCAAAGTAGGCAACACTACGTACACTCTGTGGGCGGAGCGTAGTCTTGCGCCCAGGGTTAATTATAACACATGAAGATATCTTCACATTCATGAGTTCTGGAAGTTAGTGAGCTGCAGAAACACCTCTTGTGTTGTAACAGACTATATGTTGCTCCATACATACTAAGAATGTCTGCCACATATTCGGTACGCATAACAACTGACTTTCAGCCTGATTCATCAATCTCCCGTTTTTCGAGGCCCTAATAGCGAATTATAGCGATTCGCTATTAAGGACTCGCAAAACGGGATTCATGTAGGATTAGCAACATTTATTGCGATTCCTACTGATTCCTTATTTGCGATTCGCAAATTGCTAATCGCAAATAAGGAAAAACTCCCCATTCATTCCTATGGGCCAAAAGGCCCATAGGAATGAATGGGGAGTATTCCTTATTTGCGATTAGCAATTTGCTAATCGCAAATAAGATTGCGATTTGAAGGGTGCCAGGGGTGTCCAAAGGACACCCTGTAGCACCCCTCAAATGCACATTTGAACAGGTGTTGCGCACACACATGTCCAGAGGACATGTGTGTGTGTAACATGCAAAAGAAAAAAATGCACTAAAGTGCTTTTTACTCTTTTTTCGCAATTTACCACCAAGTCAGACTTGGTGGTAAATTGCGACCAAATATTGCGAATTCGCAATTTCCAATTTGTTGATGAATTGGATTTAAGGAATCTCTATTAGAGATTCCTTAAATCCAATTCCTCGCAAATATGTGATTTCGGTAATAGCGATTTTTGCATTTTGGGATGATGAATCCCAAATGCAAAAATCGCACTCGCAAACGGCCAGATTCTCAGAATCTGGCCATTTGCGAGCGCAATTCATGTTGATGAATATGGCCGCTAGTTACTGAGTTAATTAGTGGGATTTTTAATCAGGGCAGAGGTGGAACGTGATGTAACTAAATTCATGTTTTTAAACTATGGCTTATAACAGATGCCTCTCAATGCAGTGATATAATATGAAGTACTAAGATGAAACGCTATCACATGTTAAAGAGAAACACGTTTTTCCACATTTGGAAGGACTTCATCATATTTGTCCAAGATATTTGTTGCATGATTTACATACCAAATATTGTTGTAGCTTGGCTTGTGTAGGGGCTCTTAGAGCCAAGCCTCACTATTGGCTCTGTTCTGGACCGTCTCTTACTGTTATGTGTTGGCTCGCCTTCGCTGCCCATTCTGCAGCAACCGCGGCTTGATGTCACCGTTGCCGCCAATGGCTGATCTGACTGCCACTGCCAGACACAGACCGACTAAGACATTATTAAGGGGTGACCCACCCCCTACGAGCCCCCTGAATTTATGTCCCTGCCCCCAACATGCTCTCAAAGGAAACTCAGACTGTCGTGTGTCACCCCAGGTAACCCTCCTGTCCCCAACCCTTGGAGAAGCTCGGAAGACCTTCGGTAACCTCCAAATCACACTAAAAGACCCTTGTTTCATCTTGAGAGACCCTCAGCTGGACAACAGGACTCGCCTACAAGTATAACTAGTTGCCCTTCAGACAGCATCATCCAACCATCAGACATCCTCATTTGGTCCTCACATTTCAGTACAACTGCGCCTCATATGCCCTCAGCGATCCAGTGTTCAGCTGGCTAAACGTGTCTAGATCATCACTGACAGAGTGACCAGTTGCCCCTCCCCCACAAGTACCCCACTGATAAATACAGACAGAAATATCAAAATGTAAACATCAATAAAGCCAGGAGCCCATTCAAAGAGGGTCTGAAGGGGATACATAGAGCCCCAGTAGTGTTCAGTTTGTGCTGAATATTGTGGGACTCAAGCAGATAAGCTGAAATCCACAAAGGATGAATGCACCCAAACCCACCCTTTGCTTGAGCCCTGGCTGGAAATCACGTGGATACCAGGAAGAGATCCTGGGTTTTGCAATGGTTTGATTTCAACATTTGTAAACACGCCACATATCTCAACCAGTTTACGAACTGACGCTATCCTCTGTCCTCTGCATATGAAAGGACACAAGGGGTCACAATGAGTTAACAACAAAACCACAAAAGAAGCCCCTACTGTTTCAAAACTCACAGCCAAGTCCTGCTTATATGGAAGTGTCCATTTATAGGAGCTATGGTCAGCCAGCTCAGTCTTATGGTTGATGAATGAGAAGCACAAATTCACTCATTTCATCGACCTCACAAGGAAGAGATGCTGCACTAGTCCAGCCAGGATCCTAATTGATGCAGTGCAGGTGAGGCACAGACCTCAGAAGCACTCTCCTCACACACTTTGCTCTCTCATAGACATAACATGACCGTTTTTCACAGGACTCCTAAGAGAATAGAAACATTAATCAGAGGGCACTCAATTGAAAGTCCAATGTCAACCAACTCCATTCGGTCCAATATATGATGAGAGGCAGTCTTGATGTACTACAAACAACTTGTTTAGTGAACTCCAATTTTAAAAAACAGTACAGCCTAAGAGTTTGTTTGGGTGAACTTCTTCAGGGCATGAGAAATACAGGCCTGACGGGAAAATCCTTTACAACGTAACTGGTACAACGCGGTACCGTTACGACGCAGCTTTAACAACAAAAGTTGTTACAACGACTTTCGCTGGAGGGCGCTCTAGGATAGGGGATAGGTTTAATTTACTATCCAACACCTTCCCTACTATCCACGGGGACTGGTGTTGGAATAGTAAATTAAACTATTCACTATCAGCGCCCCCCCCCAACGCAAGTCAATGTAACGACTTGCGTTGTTAAAACTGCGTCGTAAAGGGACGCGTTGTAACGGTATGCGTTGTACTGTCATACATCCGGCCTGACGGACGCTAGCTCCCACACACCACGTCACAGATTTTTGAGTCAATATATGCTTGTACCACTTCAAATCAAATGTTGAAGGAGAGATTTGGGAGTTCCCTCTTTTCTGCAACTTGGCCTCTGGATAGACCTAAAATTCACTAAGTAAACTATATTGTTCATGCCCTGAAGAAGTTCACCCAAACGAAACACGTTGACTACGGCTGTACTGTTTTTTAAAATTGGAATTCAATAAAAAAGTTTTTTGCACTACATCAAGACTACCTCCAATCATATATTTAACCAAAGAGAATTGGTTGATGTGGACTTAATTGAGTGCCCCCAATCAATATTTCAGATTGTATTTGCTTTGGCAGTAGTACCTTGAGCAGCTGTAGTATCCAGAGGTGCACCAAGACATAATTTGGGAGGGTTTTGGATGTGCTGTACTTGTTTTGCTGGCTGCCTTGTAGATTGTTTGGTATTTCAAAGAGTACATTGGAACTTAATTTGAATGAATTTTAATTGGCACTGCAAGCAGTGCTTGTTGCGCCCCCTTGCTGAAGCGTAGCTTGATAGGTTAATACCCTGCATATCCCTGGTAACAATTTATTTTGCATAATTTTTTGCTGTTCCACCTAAGTAAGGCAGAAACAGAATTTGAAACTTTTGGGACCGGGCCTTCCCCACTAATTGATATTCATGGTTCTTTAATTCAATCCATTTTATTAAAATTAATTGTAATTCGTACCAAATGATTAAATCCTGTCACGTTGTATCCATACATATAATCATTATTACTGTGATTAGTAATATTGCCATCAACATCGTTATGTTATTCTAACCCCGAATCACTCACCCGTCTCACTTTCTTCACAGGTTGCGTTGTCGCGGCCCAAGACGTACCCATGTGCACATGAGCAGAAGTATCCCTCAGGGTGGCTGTGGCAGTAGTGGGCACAGGGCATCTTCCTGTTGGCACATTCGTCGTGGGCTGGGCAGTGGGTGAAAGAAAGAAAGAGAATTTGTTCTGAAGGATTCATTGGTTAGCGAGGCTCCACCGCACAACCAGCATGCATGCCCCGGGCCGTGTATCGACATGTGTCCTCGTGAAGATGCACACGTGATCTTGTGCAAATCAACATTTTGCATCACATTCGGCAGTGAGGCCCTGTCATTCTGTATTACACCTTTGATTATCAGAGTACCCTTCCGAAAGGTCTCCCTCCCAGGTTAAGACCCACTGAGGCAGATTTACAAGCCCCTTGCGCCACTTTTGCGCTGCCATTGCATCATTTCTGTGAAGCAGCGACGCCGTAAAGCTAGCGCTATGCTGTGATGGATCTAGGGAGATGCATCACGTTGTAAAGCCCTGCGCCACATGAAACCTGCGTCAGGTTTCATGTGGCCGGTCCGGCGCAGGATGAGCGTTCCGGCGCAGGAACGCCTCGGAAAGTGCCCGAGTGAAATCTACAAGATTTCACTCAGTCACTTTTCCGACGCCACTGCGTCAAAACCTTGCGCCTGCTTGAAGCAGGCGTAAGGCTTGACACACCACGCGGTGTATGGGCAGGCCACGAGCATTGCTGGAGTTGCGTCACGCTTGCGACACTACTCCAGCAATGCGCCACCCTTCCGACAGGAGATGCATCACGCATCTGTTTATCCTCGCGCCATGATAAGCTGCATTGTAGATACGGCGCATCTGTGGTGGCGCAAGGGTAAACTTGCGTCACGCATCTTATCTGGCGCATCTCTGCTGATTTTCAGGGATGCGCCAATAGTCATAAATCTGCCCCACTGTGTCTACTGGAACCTACCAAGCGCAGCGTAGACGGCGCGGAAGCCCCGGTGCCGCCTTCTCTGGACAGGCCGTGAAGCGAATGTTAGGGTCAGGGTGTTTGAGGCGGAGATAAACTGAAGTGGTTCCGGGATGTCGTCTGTGGCGGCACGGAGATGGCCGCAGACTGTGGCCAGGGGCTGCCCAACGTCGATCACCTGTGGGAAGAGTAGAGTACACATGTTGGAGGCGAGGATACATGCGGGGTATTCCTGTCATTTCTTCTAAAGGGGGCTCTCCTAGAGGAGCAGAAACTTCCACAGGAACGAAATTTGCTGCGTGTATTTGGGATACGTCAACAAATAAAAAGAGAGATATATGCAAGAAAGATTCTAGACTAGAGAAAACGATATATAGCAGAGATAAAGGTAAAAAAACGGAGGAAAGACATAGAAGTGAAGGGGGAGCTTGAAATGAGGGGGAAACGATAGAAAAAGTGCAAGAAAGAGTGGAGGAATGATACAGAGGACACAGGAGAGTGAAAGGGGGAGATTGAGATGAGGGTAAAAAACGGAGGAAAGACAGAAGGAGAGTGAAGGGGAGTTTGAAATGAGGGGGAAACAACAGAAAAAATGCAAGAAAGAGTGGAGGAAAGAGACAGAGGACACAGGAGAGTGAAAGGGGGAGATTGAGATGAGGGTAAAAAATGGAGGAAAGACACAGAAGGAGAGTGAAGGGGTGCTCGAAATGAGGGGGAAACAACAGAAAAAGTGCAAGAAAGAGTGGAGGAAAGACACAGAGGACACAGGAGAGTGAAAGGGGGCGATTGACACGAGGGTAAAAAACGGAGAAAAGACACAGAGGAGTGTGAAGGAGGGAGAAACGGCAGAAAAAGTGCAAGAAAGAGTGGAGGAAGGACACAGGAGAGTGAAAGGGGGAGATTGAGATGAGGGTAAAAAACAGAGGAAAGACACAGAAGGAGAGTGAAGGAGGGAGCTTGAAATGAGGGAGAAACGACAGAAAAAGTGCAAAAAAGAGTGGAGGAAAGACACAGAGGACACAGGAGAGTGAAAGGAGAGCTTGAAATGAGGGGGAAATGACAGAAAGTGGAGGAAAGATCCAGAAGGAGAGTGAAGGGGGGAGATAGAAGTGAGGGAAAAAACAAGTGAAAAAGGAGATAAAAAACGGAGCAAGAGAATGTAGACAGAGGTCCACTGGACCACCAGGGATGAGGCGCAGGTGAAACCTGCAGGTGGAGGAGGGCCTCGCACACCAACACTCAAGAGTGCAGCAGCTTGGGTGGGGAAAGGCCTCACTTAATGGTGGAGCTGGGAGGGAGAGCAATTTCACTGACAATGAGTCAGTGGTCATATCCCCACATCTGTAGCATCCACCGATGCCCCTCGGCTAGTGCATTTATTTGTTACAACTAGCAGCCAGACTCGCCTTTCATGTGTGAAAGTTTGAAAATGATTAGACCATTGGGCTCTGCCAATATTTATCAGTCTTTGGCATGGTCCAGCCGGTAAAATTTAAATCCTGAATAGAACATAAAAAAAGAAACTTGCTGCATTGAGGAAGGAAAAACAAAAAGGATTGCTTTGACCAAAAAATGCATGTATGAAGTACAGATTATTAGCCTGTGTGCTGTGGAGAATTAAAATGATCCCTCCTGCATTCCAGTGCTCAAACTCCATAATAAAAGGTGAAATGCCAATGGTGTGAGGTGGGAACGTGGGCTCTGAGTGGGCCACCATGTCAAGTCAACCGAACCAATACGCGAACCACCACAATATTTGAGTACATCCTGTATCTCGCCCTCCCTAATGTGCATCAATAAAAAATATTTTTTGTGTTTACTTTCGAAATGAATAAAGTGCTGTAGATGTGCACCCTGGGTCTTACCAATATGTTACTCGTCACCTTTAATTTAAAGAAAAGGTGAAAAATCATCTGTCCAGAGTTCCAAAATTCACAATGTGATGCTCTTCAGGTACTACTTGATGTGCTTACAACACCTCTGAGAATGACTAATGGTCTGCTGGTAGTTTGTGAATAGCTAGCTGGCAGCTGCTATCCTTTTTATCCCTAATACCTTCATTGCATCCCAATTAATTTAAGGAAGCCAACAGGAAGTATTCCCGAGGTCTTGTTTACTTCCCCCCCACCCGCCCACCGGTAAAAAAATGGTGGGGAGCCACGGCCAACTGCCAATTAGGTCAAGGGAGCCACGGGTTAAAAAAGTTTGGGAACCACTGGTCTAGGACCTGGGAGCCATCACTTGGGGATGAGGAACTTGTTGAAGCTTGGTCCACGAGCTGTTTGAGAAGTGTCCCTGAGGCTCAGGTCAGGAGTCCAGCAGACTAGCCCTTTAAGTCACTCTGGTGTTCCGGATTCAAGGTGAAATTGCAGGTCTAGTTTGCCTTCCCCTGGAAAGAGGGTCGCAAGTCAGCACAGCAGGTCAGTAACTCCTTCAGATTAGGAGTCCAGCAGAGAGACAGTCATTTCAGCAGCACATCAGTCCTTTTTCCTGGCAGAGCATCCACGTGTCCAGAAGTGTACTGAGGAGTTGGTGTTTGGGGGTCATCTTTTTATTCCCTGGTGTCCTGGTTCTGGAAGGTGGCAGAAGCATCTAGAGAGTGTCTTTGAAGTCATGGAATCTACTGCCTCCCCCGACCAGGCTCCAATCTGACTGTATTAACAATGTGGGGTCTTTAGGCCCTCTTTGTGAAGGCAGAGCACCAGCTATTCAGTTGCAAGTGTGGCTGTGCTCAGCTCTGTCTCCATCCTGCCAACAGATGGCCCATCCAGGTAGACTTAGTCCGATTATTGTGTGTCATTCTAGGTGGAATTCACGAAGCCTGTCAGTCACACCCATTCGTGTGACCCAAGACAGACTGTAGTCACAAAAGGGCTAAGAGCAGTAAAATGCCAACTTTCTGAAAGGAACATTTTGAAAATTGTAATGAAAAATCTGACTTAATGATTAAAGAGGGTTTATCATTGCAATATCATAGACAGCAAATATGAAATAACCACCAGCGCCCATTAGGAAATTAGAGCTTATTAAATGTAAAACGGAATCTCCAATGTTATCCTATGGGAGGGGTAAGCCTCACAGAATTGAAAAATGAATTTAGGGTGTTTTCACTACCAGGATATGTAAAACTTAAAAGTGCATGTCCATCCTTTTAATTACAAGGCACCCTGCCCTATGGGCTACCTAGGGCCCAACATTGGGGTGGCTTTAATGTAATAAAAGGGGAATTTAAGGGGTTGCAAGGGTGTTAAATGCCATGTTGACATGGTAGTTTAAAACTGGCTGCAGTGGCATGTGTTCAATGGGGTTCTTAAGTGTGTGGCACAATCAGTGCTGCAGGCCCACCAGTAGCATATAATTTACAAGCCATGGGCACATGTAGTGCTACTTTACTAGTGATTTAAGAGTATATTTAGTATGCCAATTGGGTATAAGCTAATGTAACCTTGTTTAAGTGGAGCGAGCACAGTGCTTTAGCACTGGTTAGCAGTAGTGAAGTGTACAGACACCTAAAGTCAATAAAACAAAATCAGAAAAAAATATGAGGAGGAAGCCAAAATGTTTGTGGGTGAGCCCGTAGAGAGGCACAGGTCCAACATGACCACCCTCCAGCCTAAAGCCAAGGGGACACTAATCAATAGCTTTATGGACTTTCCTGTTCAGTTGAAAGAACCTAACACTGGTCCTCTACTGCAGGGGCCCGTGCCCATTCTATGCCCCGCTGAATTCAATTAGATCCCTCTGGCTACACTCTCCTGAACCACTGATCTGACCCATGGGGAACCTTTCTCCTCACCTGTGGGCCCCATCTGTGCAGCACCTAAACTTAATTTGCTCACAAATTGATCCTAGTAGACAGACAGTACCACCATGGCCAACAAAGGGATGAGCTCCATTCTGCCCTTGGATCAAACTTCTGTCTGCAACCCAAGGAAAGCTCTGCCCATAAGGACAGCAACCAACAGAGGCAATTGACAGCTGTCAGTGTTAACATCCAGGCTCCAGGTTATCCTAGGGTCTCCGGCCTCTGTGGTTTCTCACGCTGCGGGGCAACAGCCCCAGGTGGTAGGCACCCTTTTTCCACTCTCCAACCCACCAGTCTAGGGGTGGTAGCCTGTGACTGGTCAATCGCCCCCTGACTCCATACCCTGATGCTGAACAGGAATCAGGGTTGAGTCTTTCCTACCCTTACATCTAGGGCTCTGTCCCATCTGTTTGAGAGTGGTACCCCGGATGTCTGAGCTTGCAGGGTGCCCCGGGTGGCCACCCCTCCTACCTATTCTATCACCTGTGACAACTCATTCTGTAGAATACAGTCAATGGGCATCTGGGGACTAACAATCTCCCTTCTCTGGGTCACCTCCCCACCCCACTCAAAGGCTACTAGGACCATGGGACAGACAAAGACCTGCCCCTGGGCATTAGTTATCCTACACCTGACCAGTGTACAGCTCTGTGGAAGCCAGCCTTTCCACCAAAATGGCCTGGCTGGCCCCGGTGTTCCTCAGAGCAGTGTCAGATACCGCATTCACCTTCCCTGGTGGAAGTGACGAGTCCCACCCTCAGGAATCACCAGTCTACCCTCTGAGTTCACTCTCCCACTAATAGATATTAAGGCATGATCTGTCTCCTGCCCCTGGGAACTACCTACCCCTAAGGCTATATTAGCCACCCCCGAGGAGATCCCACCAGTGGGTAGTTTCTTAGGACACCCCTTCTTGTGCCCTAGCTGAGAACAAGCAAACCAGCAGGATTGGAAGTGGGGCACCCTGCACTACCTCTGATCAACACCTCCCTCCTTCTCAGAAGAGCAATAGGAACCCTTTCTTTCCTCCTTCGACCCAAGATTTGTCTGTGTCTCCCTTAATCTCTCCTTCACTCTGCTGGGAAGATCATGAATCACCCTTCTTTGTGTCACTCTCACATACCTTTATGGACACTCTGGTGCGGTATACAACGTTGACAACGCGAGCGTTACAGCGAAGTACCATTACCACGCGGTTATAACAACGAAAGTTGTTACAACGAATTGCGCTGGGTGGCGCTCAAGGATAATAAATGATTTAATTTACTATCCCAACACCTTCCCTACAATCCACGGGGACTGGTGTTGGAATAGTAAATTATATTTTTTATATTTGCGCCCCCCCAACGCAAGTCGTTGTAACGACTTGCGTTGTTACAACCGCGTTGTAATGGTACGCGTGGTAATGGTATGCGTGGTAGTGACATACATCCCTCTGGTGCTGGCCTAGAGGTCTGCCTCCTCATCGAGCTTCTAAGGGTCAGCAAGCTTGCTAGCTACGAGGTGTTGGCGCAGCTCTGTAAAACAGCTATTGATCATGTGCTCCATCAGAATCAGGTCGAGCAGCCCAACAAAATCATCCACTTTGCTGCCCCTCACCCATCCCATTCAATGCCGTGCTGAAGTAATCTAAGAAGTCCACCCGGGACTGGTTTGAGAGTTTGTGGCTGCCCCTGAACCTTGGTATTTCTGAGGGGTCAGCACAAATTTGTTCGGAAGAATGGTCTTCATAAGGGGCATATTTGGTCTGGTCCTCTACCTCCAATGTCAGAAGAGTATCCCTCCCCACAGTGGGCAAGTACCTCCGCAAGCTACCCCATGTACTCCTCTGGGACCTTGTGTACCCTCAGAGATATTCCATAAGCTGAGAACTATTTACCTATACCATCTCCCACCACAAACCTGGGCACCAGGTGCCTGGGTATGCAGACCCTCACCTCTTCATTGATTACTGCTGGCATGCTGCAACCATTACTGGTGGACTCCCCTTGCTTGGCTTTTATGCCCAGCTCCTTGAGTTTGCATTCATGTGCCATCCTGCTTGAGCTTCCTCTCCTCCCTCCTGTCTTCCAACTGCACTTGTGACAGGTCCTAGAAGACACGCTGCTCCGCCCCATCCCAGGCATCCTGTTTCTCCTCCTGGGGCCAGGAGGGTTCTTCCTGCAGCTAAGGGGTTTTTATGGAACACAAATCACTGTATGGGACTGCACAAACACAAGTCCTGATCCACATTACTGAACACCAGTGTATGAAATCGTTTTTTTGGGTGACTGGAGTGTGAGCACTGGTCAAGCAACAGCGACAATCGCTTGCAGGGTGAAGCACAAAAAGGCACAGAACTAACCTGTGCTCAACCCTGGATAGCTTGACACAAAAAATAGTCAGGCTTAAATTACAGGCAAAGTGTACGGTGTATATATGCAGCATACAAATAGCAATAAAGTGAAAACACAGCACAAGAATAAATCCCAGACCAAACTATAAAAATAGAGTATATTTTAATAGATTATTTGACACCAAACTGACAAACATCCAATCAGTAGAACCAGAGTTATGAATTTTTAAAGTTTAAGGTTCAAAATAGCACCTAAAATATCAACTGCGGACATCTGGTCGTGCTAAATCAGGTCAAAGTTGAAAATTGAGGCCGACCGCTATGGAGTGTGGTTGGAATACAAGACGTGGATCGGACCCGGTCAGCGCTTACCCTCAGCTTTAGAAACATTTCTGAAGAAAAATATCTGAGACGGTAGAAGTTCAGCGGGGCAAAGCTGCAAGAGTGTCCGATGAGGAAGCATGGTTGGTCGTCGGATAGCTGTGGAATGAAGCTGCTGTTAAGAATGTTGCCACCAGACTTCGTCACTGAAATGGACTTCGAAAATCTCCAGCAGGACAGAGGGCTGTACCCAAAGACAGTTCATCAAGGTCGGATACCCCTCTGGCAAATGGCCCATGAAAAAGCGTTGCTGTACCGAGAACAAGATAGCAGGAAAAGCTGCAAAGCCAATACAAATGGCGATGTTGGTCCTGGTTCTTAGCGCACATTTTGGCCAAATTGTGTCCTCAGTTTTGGAAAGTGGCCATCTGGGCACATTTAGCACCACAACCAAGGGTCCAGGAGTGAATGGCCATCTCATGGGGATTCAGGACTCAGGCTTGGTCCAGGTGCGGGTTCAAGATGGTGAGAACCTGTTATGTCCTTGTGGGTCTTAACAAGAGGCCAGCAAACTAGCCCTTGGAATCACTTCTGGAAGTCCTGGATGCAGATGTGGATTCAGGGCTCAATAGCAGGGATAGCCTCTGAGGGTTCAAGACAGGTTTTAGGCAGAAAAGCAGTCCCTCCAGGTACAGCAGCAGTCTGGTAGAGTGCACAGCAGGTCACAGCAGCAGCTTGTCCTCTGAGAGTCCTTCTGCAGATCCAGTAGTGAACTGAGGAGTGGGTCTGAAGCAGCTGCAGCCCATGTAGGTAAGAGCAGTAAGGCGGTGGGGCCGGGTGGGGCCGGGGGGGATTTGGACGGATGATGCTGAGGTAAAATTAATTATTTATTACATGTTCCCTGATAATCATCCGTAAAAATCCTCCCTCACCAGGCACCATCACTCTTACCTGCCTCCCTTATCTTACCAATACCAAGGGGAGTTTAAGCCTTTTGCATCCATTATCATTATTTTTGATACCCCCTTGTAAACTGATAAATGATGCTGTTCTGAAAAGCTGGCAAATATATCTGTCTTTGTATTTCATCATAAATGGAGCGCACACCGCTAGCCCCTCCTCCGGATCACCCCTCGGGACTCTGGTACTTGCAGTTCTTCAGTGGATCACCCAGGTGGGTGCAAGTCGGTACTTGTAGGACTGATGAATCTCTAGACCCGATACATGTCCCGGGTTTTAGGATATCGCCCGAGACATGTCTCGGGTTTCGGGATGACTTCCCTCATCAGTAGAGAAAGATTGTTTAGGGGTGGAAGAGAAGGCCGCCACACAACAGTCAAAGGCCTCGATGCCAGAACCGGCACGCAGGTGCGTCTTCCACACAACAGTCAAAGACCACCTGGGTGATCCACTGAAGAACTGCAAGTACCAGAGTCCCGAGGGGCGATCCGGAGGAGGGGCTAGCGGTGTGCGCTCCATTTATGACGAAACACAATACAGCTCCCTTGAGCTTTGGGCCGACGGGCTCTTGGAAGACGCACCTGCTTGCCGGTTCTGGCATTGAGGCCTTTGACTGTTGTGTGGCGGCCTTCTCTTCCACCCCTAAACAATCTTTCTCTACTGATGAGGGAAGTTATCCCGAAACCCGAGACATGTCTCGGGCGATATCCTAAAACCCGGGACATGTATCGGGTCTAGAGATTCATCAGTCCTACAAGTACCGACTTGCACCCACCTGGGTGATCCACTGAAGAACTGCAAGTACCAGAGTCCCGAGGGGCGATCCGGAGGAGGGGCTAGCGGCGTGCGCTCCATTTATGTCGAAACACAATACGGCTCCCTTGAGCTTTGGGCCGACGGGCTCTTGGAAGACGCACCTGCGTGCCGGTTCTGGCATCGAGGCCTTTGACTGTTGTGTGGCGGCCTTCTCTTCCACCCCTAAACAATCTTTCTCTACTGATGAGGGAAGTTATCCCGAAACCCGAGACATGTCTCGGGTGATATCCTAAAACCCGGGACATGTATCGGGTCTAGAGATTCATCAGTCCTACAAGTACCGACTTGCACCCACCTGGGTGATCCACTGAAGAACTGCAAGTACCAGAGTCCGGAGGGGCGATCCGGAGGAGGGGCTAGCGGTGTGCGCTCCATTTATGACGAAACACAATACGGCTCCCTTGAGCTTTGGGCCGACGGGCTCTTGGAAGACGCACCTGTGTGCCGGTTCTGGCATCGAGGCCTTTGACTGTTGTGTGGCGGCCTTCTCTTCCACCCCTAAACAATCTTTCTCTACTGATGAGGGAAGTTATCCCGAAACCCGAGACATGTCTCGGGCGATATCCTAAAACCCGGGACATGTATCAGGTCTAGAGATTCATCAGTCCTACAAGTACCGACTTGCACCCACCTGGGTGATCCACTGAAGAACTGCAAGTACCAGAGTCCCGAGGGGCGATCCGGAGGAGGGGCTAGCGGTGTGTGCTCCATTTATGATTAAACACAATACGGCTCCCTTGAGCTTTGGGCCGACGGGCTCTTGGAAGACGCACCTGCGTGCCGGTTCTGGCATCGAGGCCTTTGACTGTTGTGTGGCGGCCTTCTCTTCCACCCCTAAACAATCTTTCTCTACTGATGAGGGAAGTTATCCCGAAACCCGAGACATGTCTCGGGCGATATCCTAAAACCCGGGACATGTATCAGGTCTAGAGATTCATCAGTCCTACAAGTACCGACTTGCACCCACCTGGGTGATCCACTGAAGAACTGCAAGTACCAGAGTCCCGAGGGGCGATCCGGAGGAGGGGCTAGCGGTATGTGCTCCATTTATGATGAAATATCTGCCTTTGTATGCCTGAGGGGGTTAAAGACATTAGGACTAGAACATCAGCATACATCAAAGTGGACATTTCATTCACTCCAAGTTTAGGGAGATGTATATTTATCTTTTTTTTATTATTATCGAAAGGTTTGAGAAATAAAGAGAAAATAATAATGGGACAAGTATGTACCCTTGTTTTAACCCATTGTTAACAGCTATTTTAGATGAATACACCGTACTGAAACTCTGACAGAATATCGAGAGACAGGATATTGACAGACAAAATATCGAGGCTGGAATATCGAATGCAAGTATATCGACACCCTATCTACAACATGGTAAGTACAAAAATATCGAAACTTAAATATCAATGTTAAAAATGTCGTAATTAAATATATCGTTTTTTTTGTTATTAAAAAAAGACATATAAAGTAAATAATACTTTTATATACTTTAAACTAATGTAAAAATATGTTAGAATGTTTAAAATTAATAAATAATACATATTTAATGTTAAACATTTAATTAAAATTAAACATACAATATGTAATATATATTTAATTAATTATAATATTTATTATTTTTTTAATTAATTTAAAAATATTAACAAATACTATAAATTACAAATACATCAACACTCATAAAATAATAACATAAATAATAATAAATATTTAGATTTGATACATAAAAACAATGAAATATACTTTCAATATTAAAAAAATTAATTAAACACAAAATTATGTAACATAATAAAATATTATAAAATACATAAATAAATATAAATTATATTGGATAGCGTAAGGCTAAAAATTACTATTCAAACTCTATAGGGTGTAACAGTAGGGAAAGAGTTGGATAGCGGATAGGTAAAAATGACTATTCCAACTCCAATGAGTCCAACATTAGGGAAAGCGTTGGATAGCGTAAGGGTAAAAATTACTATTCCAACTCCAAAGGGTGCAACAGTAGGGAAAGCGTTGGATAGTGTAGGGGGTAAAATTTCTATTCCCACTCCAGAGAGTGCAACAGTAGGGAAAGCGTTGGATAGCGGGTGGGTAAAAATTACTATTCCCACTCCAGTGAGTGCAACAGTAAGGAAAGCGTTGGATAGTGTATGGGTAAAAATTACTATTCCCACTCCAGTGGGTGCAACAGTAGGGAAAGCGTTGGATAGCGGGTAGGTAAAAATGACTATACCCACTCCAATGAGTGCAACAGTAGGGAATGCGTTGGATAGTGTAAGGGGTAAAATTACTATTCCCACTCCAGAGAGTGCAACAGTAGGGAAAGCTTTGGATAGCGTACCGGTAAAAATTACTATTCCCACTCCAGTGGGTGCAACAGTAGGGAAACCGTTGGATAGCGGGTAGGTAAAAATGACTATTCCCACTCCAATGAGTGCAACAGTAGGGAATGTGTTGGATAGTGTAGGGGGTAAAATTACTATTCACACTCCAGAGAGTGCAACAGTAGGGAAAGCTTTGGATAGCGTAGGGGGAAAAATTACTATTCCAACTCCAAAGGGTGCAACTGTAGGGAAAGCTTTGGATAGCGTAGGGGGAAAAATTACTATTCCAACTCCAAAGGGTGCAACAGTAGGGAAAGCATTTAATAACATAGATTTTTATTTTGACATACTTCTAAATAATGTTTATATTTGAAATAATGTATAATAAATTTTTCAAATACATCAACATCAATAAAAAACAATTAATAATTGATAAAACCAATTACATTTGAATAATTAATTGACTATAAATTAACAACAAACACCAATAAATAATATTTATTAAATATTACTCACCAAATAATAAATATTAAAGAGTACATTATTTATCATAATAATAAAATATTATTTAAATTTAAATCAATATTAAAAATTAAAATACATTATACAAATTAATATTGTTTAAACAAAATGTTTAACAATTAATTAATTAATGTTTCTAGCTATTAAAAAATATTTACAAATTACAAATATTAATTGACAATTTAATAAATAATTCTCTATTAAAATAATTAATTACCAATTAATAATTATGTAATACATTAATTATCCATAACTAAAAATGTACAAATAATTAAATATTTACAATAAAATTACTTTCCACCCAATACCCCTATAAACCCACAACACGCTCAGGTACTAAAACATAACATTTAATTAAAATTAACATTAATTACCAATTAAATAATTAATTTATCAATTAAAATAATTATTTTCCAATTAACAATTAATTACAAAATAAATTATACATAAAAAAATTTTTATTAATTAAAATTTAATTACTTCCCACCCTATTCCCTTATAAACACACAACCCGCTCCGGTTCTAAAACATAACATTTAATTAAAATTAACATTAATTACCAATTAAATAATTAATTCATCAATTAAAATAATTATTTTCCAATTAACAATTAATTACAAAATAAATTATACATAAAAAAATATTTTATTAAATAAAATTAAATTACTTCCCACCCTATTCCCCTATAAACCCACAACCCGCTCCGGTTCTAAAACATAACATTTAATTAAAATTAACATTAATTACCAATTAAATAATTAATTTATCAATTAAAATAATGAATTGCCAATTAATAATTAATTACAAAATAAATTATACATAAAAAAAATGTATTAATTAAAATTCAATTGCTTCCCACCCTATTCCCCTACAAACCCACAACCCGTTCCGGTACTAAAACATAACATTTAATTAAAATTAACATTAATGACCAATTAAATAATTAATTTATCAATAAAAATAATTAATTGCCAATTAATAATTAATTACAAAATAAATTATACATAAATAAATATTTTATTAATTACAACTAAATTACTTCCCACCCTATTCCCCTATAAACCCACAACCCGCTCGGTACTAAAACATATAATTTACTTATAAATAAATGTATTAATATATAAAATTAATACACATATAATATAATTTATTTTAAATACTTAACTAAAACATATAACACATACATAATAAAAAACAAAAAAATAATACAAATATCGATATTAGTGACATCGAAATTAGTTACATCGATATATATGCTATCGATATTACTAACTTCGATATTACTTACATCGATATAAATAATTTTGATATTAATTAACCTAGGGTCGATATTCTGTCCAACGATATTCTTGACATCGATATTCTGCACCTTCGAAATTTCAAACACGATATTTTGGTAGGTCGAAATTTAAAACTCGATATTTTGACTGTGTACCCACCGTACCACCGTACCAGCCCTATTAATACCGTTATCCATGTTTCTGTATTTGAGGCCCATTTTACATGAGGGAATATGGCATCTGAAGCTTTCACTTCTTCTGGACATCTCAAGGACATTAAGAAAGTGGCAGACTGGTTTCATCAGACTACCTTAAGGCCTTTTAATTTTAAATCAAAAATGTGTGGGTCTCATGTCTTTGTTGTCTCATAATTAAGTCTCCAGTCATATATTACATTGCAAAGTATACCCCACTAAGGTAACAGGAGGTTTAGATTCCATTAAAGACAGGGAGGCAAGGATTATTCCTCTGCACCACCCACTTAATTTTCGGAATTGTTTTTTATTAAAAGTTTAACCTTTCTCTATGTTTCAACACCCTAGAGGTGTTTGGATGAAATCCCTGGACTGTATGTTTTGTCTTGGGATGTATTCTAAAGGATTTTTTTGAGTTCAAGACATTGTTACATGAAAACACAGTGTATGTGACTATGGGTATCTCGATCTTGTTTCTTCATTGGCAGTTCTGCTTGTAGTTTGCAAAGAAGAGGAAGTAGGGACTGTCTCAGGACTATTTGTAGGATGGTCGTTGACGTAATGCAAGTTCATTTTACCGTCATGAGTGCTTGATGCACAATTCTTTTTTGCTAGACCGTAATGGGTACTTTCAATGGCTATTTTGATTTTAGTGTAATACCCTTTTCATCTTTGCTGCTACAGTTTTAAGTAAAGACGTTCAGTCATAATATTCACCGTTGTGTTTTTAACCCGTTTAGCGCGTCGAACATTCCGCCCCAGTGCGGACGTTCGATCGCGCTAACGGGATTCAGACGTCCAACGGTCGTGCGCAGCACCAGCAAGGTAGTGCACGCGACGACCGTTGGACGTTCGAAGCACGGAAGGGGTTAATTGATTCTAAACCTCCTTTCATGCTACTAGGAGAGATTTCACATTTTTTATCATTGCTGACATTCAGTGACAATGCAAGATGATGAAAGGCACTGAATTTCAGGCCACTGTTGCATTTCATTACTACAGATGCAACGTCAAATATGTCGTGGAAAGTGGGTTTCATACATGTTTCAATGCAAAATAGTATTGGTTGAATAACATGTAAATCATAGGGGCACCTGCGTTGTGGGAGCTCGTGCCCTAAGTAGACACCTTTGTAATTGTATCCTAATCTTACTCGGAAAGTTTAGCCGCAGCGTATAGTTTCAGAAATAATACTCACAGCTGTATTACAGAAAGTCTAAATTTTATATATATACAAAGGCAATTATTACGCATACTCCATCCTTTAAAAGTTTAATACGAAAAACAAAGATTTATAAAATACTAGCTTACTCGTCGCGCGTTGCTGCGATCTCAGAAGAAAGGAAATTTAAGGAAACTTGTTATGATAGCATTTAATTTACATTGTGTCATTTTTATTGAAACATATTCATTTTAATATGGGGAAAACATTTTAAAGTGTTGTTTTAATTCTGTTTATTTATTCAAGTGCTTGTGGATGCACGGTATTTTTTGTTTTTCCGTCTGGTGCGTACACGAATAAATCAGAATGTTTTCCGACGCGTGAGCTGGCCACATACAGTTGTCCATGTGAGAAGCACGGATTCTCCAAATCTAGTCCACACACTTGCAGCGATTGTCCTTGTGCTTTGTTGATGGTCATTGCAAAAGCGAGTCGCACCGGAAACTGTAAACGTTCAGTATTGGAAAGATTATGAGGGGCCTGGGGGGCCGGGGGGCCGATATTTAACAAATTATTATTATTTTTTTATTTATTTATTTTTGCCAGAAACCTTCGCTGGAGTGTACTCAACAACTTTTAACAATTTATTTATTTAAAAACACATATTTTTTTTGTGTGCCAGAAACCTTCGCGGGAGTGTACTCAACAACTTCCCAAAGTTTCATGCGAATCGGATGAATGGTGTAGTAATGCATAAAGGACAAACAGACATACTTTCGTTTTTATATGTATAGATTAAAAAATACAATAACCTTTGCTTCCTAATGAGAACCAACCGAGACAAAAAATCTTTACATTTCTGAGCCAATGGAACAAGTGCATCAATAACCCAAAGAACATTCCAGTTGTTGCTCTAAAAATGAAACTGGAAATTTATATTCCTCAGAATGAGAATTAAAACTACTAGTCACTTATGTATTAACAAAAAAGTACCTCCAACCTGGTGATTTGAATCATTCACCCTCCAATCAAAAGGCTGATGCTTTACTGAGTAAACTTATCTGATTCATTAAGCAATTAAACAGTATAGGTTACATTCATGTACCAATATATTTTTGGAATCTATTGAAATTGATGTTGTAAAGAATACTCGTACCATTCCCCCTCTTTTTTCTCCCATTTGTGGCAGCATTTGTGGTGGTCTCTGATCACGTGCACACAGCAAAACTAATATTTATTTTTTTTGCCTCTTGTCTAGTCAGTTTATTAGAGTGAGGTACTCTGTTGGTGCACAGTGTACTCTTTTTGTCTTTTTATGACTTTCGCTGAATCAGTGTGCAAGAGAACACTGGTCTATTTGTTAAATTCCAAACAGCTACACACCAGTTGGCATGCTAATGAAGTAGCCATGTTGGAATGGTAGAGTTCTGTTTGAGGACAGGAAATAACTGCATAAAAATCATGATCCTGAACCTCTGAATCCAAACTTGATTTCTGAGGAAAGTACACACCCAAATGAAATCTTATAACATGCTGGTAATTATTTTAGTAGATGTAATATAGTTTTCTGACTAAAAGAACACTTAATTGTATCTTATGACAATTTCCAACTATTTAAGATCAAAATGAAGATGTAATTGCACTAGGGTTGGCAACCCTTCTTGTCTGGCATAATAAAAACAGAATAGAAAAGTCAACGGTCTTGTGCAGTCTCATTTGGAAACCTGGAACCTGCCTTACAGCCATACACACAGGCATTGGAGTGACTAACAGTTGATAGCATTCATGAACATGGAAGCTGTGCTGTGGCTTATAACCACTGATGTAGAAAACAGTTGCTTTTCCAGTTGCACTTTCAACTATATATGTGCAATTCTCAAGAATATACACAAATACACAATAGACTCCTTACAATATTAAATATGTATTTTATAACACGTACCAATAGGTGTATCAGATTGAATCTCAAACGTATATTGCCATAATCAACAATGCAGTCATACTAAAAGCCTTCTGTTGTCTGCCCCAGTCACACCCGTGGTGTAACGAGGCAGTGTGGTGATATCCGGGATCTTTCTCCCTCTTCCCCCATTCCCCCTTTCCCCAGGTTAATCCAACCTACACAATGTAAATGTGCAGTTAGCTTTGGGGTTAGAGCAGCGTCAAAGATCACCTCATTCCTTTTGGATCTGGAGTGCAAGATTGATGCATTTTGGGAAAAGTTCTACTAGGTAGGGTGAAATCAAATGGCTCATCTCCAAACTATTGTAACTTTTGTAGATCCAAACCAGACACTCTACAACATATGCTGCACTGGCTTGTGCAGGAGGTTGTGAGCAACAGGTCATGCAGATGGACAAAGGAATACAGGTTCATTAGGGCTATGCAGACACGCATACACACGTTATCCATTACCTACTGACCAACTTACTCACAACACACAAACGACACGCATGCCATGCTCAGAGATCCCCGCATGTGCCAAGTTTCATTGATATTTGCAAGAGAGCTTAGTAGGCAGCTCCCTAGCTAGGGATATGAGGAAAAGGCTTGAACCCAAAAGCATAGTCAGGTGTCTCCTAATTCCAGCAGTCTTATAGCTTGGCAGGTGAGACAAGTGTATAGCACAATGCAAGGTGTAGCCCATCACACCTAGCCGAGTTACGATCTTGGGTATCTCGCAGAAGGTGAAGAAAGTCGCCAAGTGTACGAATAGGGATAACTATTTTTTTTTTTTTTTTTTATCCTCATTTGCCTGGCCCTCCTCTTATTTGGCCTCCAACTGCCATCATTCGAGTCGGCAGGAGAAGGCCCGAAGAGGAAACGGGGATGACTCCAAACTAGATATTAAAACCTGTTGAACCAGCCATTGAACCGAGAGGAGGGGCCTAGTTCTTGGAGCTTTAAGGCATAATCATAGGACCGGGGAAAAAAATAAATAAATAAATAAATAAATAAAAAATAAAAAACCCCGGTTACTGTCTCCACTGAACCAAAAAGTTCCAAAAAGCCAGGTTTCGTGAGCCACAAGATCTCATCATGTCTGTTTTAGAAGTTGCATACAGAGATGACAGTCAGTTTGCATGTGTTGGTGCCGAGTTTTCTGTCCAAACCTTGCATATCTCTCTTCTTGCAAGCAATATTGCATAGAACAAAAATTTCCTTGCATGACCCTTTATGCTGTTATTCCATCCGAATATAATCAGGGGTAGTGTGATAGGTACCGAGATGTTAAGAATAGAATCCAAGGTCGCTTTCACTTCATTCCAGAACTGTAATATATTAGGACATTCTTTAAACATGTGGATGTCCGAAGCCGCAATATAATTGCATTTATTACGTTTCTTCCCTGAGATGAATTTAGACAGTTTTAAAGGGGTAAAATAGGCTCGATGTATCGTAAAGAAGTGGTTACGCCTAAGCCATGCAGGTTTAACGCACTTATATAACAAGGTACAGGATTTCTGCCAGATTTCGATACTTTGGACCCCAAGTTCTGTTCCCCACAATTGTTCCGGCAGGGTAAATTCTCCATCGATCTCTTCTAACAGATTCCAGTACCACTGCGAAACTTCTTTACCCCCTCCTGGTTGTTCTACCAATTTTTCTTCAATGGTGCTGCTCTTCCCAAGTGTTACCCCTGACCTAGCCGGTGTGTTACCGCTACAACGCATCTTTTACAACGTAATGCTGTTACAACGCAGCTATTACATCGCAAATACCATTACAATGCATGCCATTACAACGCATGGCATTACATAGCAGATGGTATTACAACGCATACCATTACATCGTAAGTATTGGTAAGTATTTAAATTTTTTTTTATTTTATTTAATATGTTATTATTGATTTAATTATTATTAATTATAAAAAAATATTTATTTCGTTTTTAAATATTATAAATTAAATATATTAATTTAAGTATTTTTTAAAATAAGTATGAGTATAGGAGTATATGTTTTGGGGTACTGATGTATATGTTTTGGGGTGTTTGGGTATTTTTAGGTTTTAGGGCAGTGTTTGGGTTTTGGGGTACAGGGGTGTTTTTAGGTTTTAGGGCAGGGTTTGGGTTTTGGGGTACAGGGGTGTTTTTAGGTTTTAGGGTAGGGTTTGGGTTTTGGGGTACAGGGGTGTTTTTAGGTTTTAGAGTAGGGTTTGGGTTTTGGGGTACAGGGGTGTTTTTAGGTTTTAGGGCAGGGTTTGGGTTTTGGGGTACAGGGGTGTTTTTAGGTTTTAGGGCAGGGTTTGGGTTTTGGGGTACAGGGGTGTTTTTAGGTTTTAGGGCAGTGTTTGGGTTTTGGGGTACAGGGGTGTTTTTAGGTTTTAGGGCAGTGTTTGGGTTTTGGGGTACAGGGGTGTTTTTAGGTTTTAGGGCAGGGTTTGGGTTTTGGGGTACAGGGGTGTTTTTAGGTTTTAGGGTAGGGTTTGGGTTTTGGGGTACAGGGGTGTTTTTAGGTTTTAGGGTAGGGTTTGGGTTTTGGGGTACAGGGGTGTTTTTAGGTTTTAGGGCAGTGTTTGGGTTTTGGGGTACAGGGGTGTTTTTAGGTTTTAGGGCAGGGTTTGGGTTTTGGGGTACAGGGGTGTTTTTAGGTTTTAGGGCAGTGTTTGGGTTTTGGGGTACAGGGGTGTTTTTAGGTTTTAGGGCAGTGTTTGGGTTTTGGGGTACAGGGGTATTACGACTTTATATAAATTAAATTAATTAAATTAATTTTATTTAATTTAATTAAATTAATAACAATATTTACAATTATTAATTTAATTGTATTAATAAACGATTACAATTAAATTATATTATTTAAAAATGTTTAATTAATTAAATTCTTTTAATTTTATTAAATATAATTATATTATGTATTATTTATAACTTAATTAAATTATACTTATATTTATTGTAATTAATTGCATTATATTATTTTCTATTTATAAATTTTTTATATATCATTAATTATATTATTTTAAATATATTAAATTAATATATTATTAATTTAATTGTATTAATAAACGATTATAATTAAATTATATTATTTAAAAAAGTTTAATTAATTAAATTCTTTTAATTTTATTAATTATAATTATATTATGTATTATTTATAACTTAATTAAATTATAATTATATTTATTGTAATTAATTACATTATATTATTTTCTATTTTTAAATTTTTTATATATCATTAATTATATTATTTTAAATTACTATAATTAAATTAATTACTGTTTTAATAATGGTATATTATTTTTATTATTTTAAATTAATTTAATTAACTTTATTACATTTTTTAAAAAAAAGATATACTTACCAATACTTACGATGTAATGGTATGCGTTGTAATACCATCTGCTATGTAATGCCATGCGTTGTAATGGCATGCATTGTAATGGTATTTGCGATGTAAAAATCGCGTTGTAACGGAACGCGTTGTAAAACATCGCGTTGTACTGACACCAATCCGACCTAGCCAATGCTTTGACCCAACTGTCTAGTTGTATAAACTTGAACCTCGAAAACTCTGAGCCCAGTTGTTCCCGTAGCTCTACCCAGGGCCTGAGTGATTCACCTGCCAACAACTCTCCCCATGTTAATAATCCTCCTTCTCTCAGCGGGATTGCCAGCCTATCTTTCAGACAAAGCGGCAACCCCGGAGATTCCCAGATGGGAGCAAAATTTGAAAAATATGGCAGACCGAGTTTTTTCCTTATCTGTGACCAGGCCTTTGCCTGGGATGTAAGAATTTTTAATTTTACTTTTTTAAAGTACTTCTGATCCCCGTATTTAAACATAAAACCATTAGTTGGTAAACCAGCACCAATCAGCATAGCTTTAAACATGAGACCAATAGATGTGTTAGAAGGAACTTTTAAAAGCATTCTGGAGTGGGACAGCTGAAAAGCCCAGGAATAGTACTGCAAGTCAGGCAAAGACAGTCCCCCCTTTTCCCTCCTCCTCCTCAATTTCTTCAATGCCACTCTCGCTGATTTATAGTTCCAGACAAAGGAGTTAAGCTCTCTCTGACACTTCTCCAAGATTGCCTTGTCAAAAGCGAGAGGGATGGTATTAAAAATAAAAGTGAATTTAGGGAGGATAGACATCTTTATCAGATTTATTCTACCGAGGATAGTCAGTGGAAGATTGGACCAAGATTTTAACAGTTTCCTACTCTCTTTGAACACTCTCTCAAGATTAACTTGGGCAATTTTGCCGACATCATGTACTACTCGAATACCCAGGTATCGCATTGAGTTGGTTGCATCCAGCTGTAGATCTGGGATGTTCCATGCCATGATGTCGGTTTTGCTTGGGTTGATCTCATATCCTGAAATGCGACCAAACTCTTCGGCTCTCTTGATTACCTCTGGGAATGTAGTCTCCGGCTCTGAAGTGAAAATTAAAATGTCGTCTGCATAGAGAGCTACCCGCCTTTCCCACTCCCCAAATCTGAAAGATGGAATAAGTGCATTCCGTCTTAGGACTTCTGCAAACGATTCGATGTACAGATTGAAGAGGAGGGGGGAAAGCGGGCAACCCTGTCTAGTGCCTCTCGTGATTTTAAATGAGTCAGACAATGTACCATTTATTAAGAGCCGTGCAGATGGTGAGTTATACATAAGTACAACAGTGCGACAAAACTTCTCCCCAAAGTTAAACTTCTTCAAGACGTCGCTAAGATAGGGCCAGTTCACCCTATCAAAGGCTTTAGCCGCGTCTAAAGTGAGTGTTGCCAACGGAAGGGAAAAGGATGTGGCTATTGTTATCTAAAAACACAAACAAAAGAGAATAAACTTTTAGCTCCAAAACAGCTGAGATAGGGGAATTTGCCTCAAGGCTAGATCTGATGACTTTGGAAATGGGGAACCAGTTTTGAATTCCAGTTTCATCTCGATATCTTCTAATTCTACAAAAACGACTTAATATCCGACTCCCCCTAATCTAATTCTTTTATAAAGTGGGCTACTGTCCTATATAAAATGGCAAAAACCTTGACATCATTCAAAATGTACCTTCCCTAAAGCATTCAAAATGTACAATCCCAACATCATTCAAAATTCACCTTCCCTTTTACAATTTTAGATCTCAATCAGATTAGTTGAACATTCCTACCAAGAGTTATACTCCTCATGCATCCAGAAATGTCAGCGACATCTTGTTTAAAATGATTGCGTGGAATGTTGTAGATTTCCATGCCTTGGCTGAACATGCTGGGTTGTTGTCAGTGTTCCTGTCCCCAGATTTCGCCAGTGTCTATCAGAAGCTTCAGACAACACTCGGAACAGGAGCCTTAAATAGAACTAGCTCCTGGTGGCGTTTAGTATTGCCTAGTAGTACGTGAACCATTTATGGAACCTATTCATGCTGTAACTCTTCTCATGCCGCACCTCAACACATGGAGTGGACGTCTCTCACAAATGCAACATAATGTTCCGGGACAAGGACTGAGCAGAATATAAAGCCCTCTCTTAAGGAGGCAGGAGAGGATGACAGGTGTGTATAGGGGAGTATCATAATGGAGGAAGTGCTCCTTTTCAATTGGCAATGCAAAAAGTATGGCTTGTTTATTTGTGCGTTTGGTGGGTTCCTACACCAGGCATTTATTGGCACAGGGGAGGCCTCCTAAATCTGTTGAGTGGGAAGACCCCCATTGTTTATAGGAAGAAGTAGGTCACCCCCACTAACATGAAGGAGCTCAGTAGATGTCCTTTGTATCTCATATTTATGCATGCTAGGCTTTAATTGGACAGAATATAGAGGGGATGAAAGACGAGATACCATGGCACATGCGCATAGAAATAATACCTTCACATAGTCTTCACAGTGCTCATTACCGTCACCAACATCAAAGTGGGTGAACTGGAGTTTGATTCTCCTTCCTTGTGGCACAGAAATTGTCCATGTCATTATCCGGTTTGGAGGATAAGGGCCGGGGTAGCCTGGGGATGAGATCTGTCCAAATAATACCTTGGTGGTGCCTTGAAGAGGAAAGCAGGACACCAAGAAGAGCCAGGTATAAGTCCTGAAATGGGAAGAGACAGTCATTCAACCATTAGATATCTACAATGAGGTGTCAAAATGGGTACATACGGGTCTGTTATGGCCATCAACATTTTATTGTAAGTAGTTTTAACTAACAGTATAAGAGGTCCAGGATACCAGTGAATAACCTAGAAATCAGGTCCAGGCGGTACAATTGCTCAATGATTGGTGTTCAGGAGGGAGCAGAATCTAGAAGTTGAGTCGCTGGATGATTGTGAAATGATCATGAAAGATAAATAGTGATGCACTTAGGAGCCACAGCACAGGCCTTCACCAGAGTCCTGAAGGCTGTAGGCACAAGAGCTGGCTTTCGTTCAGAAATCTCTCTCACAGCCTTTAGCTTTAAATTTCACCTTGGAAATGAACTCGCAAACATCCATATAGAAAGAAGGTTGTGAATAGACTGTCCTTTCCCAGATGTGGCTTAAAGCTATCATTTCTATTTCTGGCAAAGCCACTAGTGATGTGATATTTGTGGTCAGGAATGATGTCATCTGAAATGTTATGTGTCTGGTGACAGGTCCTTGAGCTGTGCATTTGGAGGGTGTCAGCTGCATATGTCATCATAGTTGGTGGAATGCAGTGTGTTCCATCAACCTGCCCTTTTCTTAAATTGTTGTTGTTTTTAATAATTGACCTTTTTATCTGATCTTAGTAAGGAACCATGACTTCTCGTTAACAAATATGTTTCAGTGATTGTTTCTGTTAATTTATGATATAGTTTGGCCAGTTTCTCGCACAGGGGCGGCTCTTCAATTGAAGCGGAGGAGCATCGTTTCACTTAAATGCCCCCACAAAAACCCCAGAGATGAAAGATTAAATCGAAATGAAGGTAATTCATTACAATTTGTATTTTTTGTCAACCAATCCTGAACTGAGTGTCAGGATGGGATGGGGCTTCTGAGTGGCAGCAGTGGTGAGCTGCCCAGGCACTACTTTATAGTGCGCATGTCACTTATGCCAGCCGTCTTGCGACAGCCAGACTGACATGCGCACTATAAATCTATCGACCCCTGAGAGTCTGGACAGGCCTCTAGTGTCCTCGGGAGCACAGAGCGAAGCTGCTCCCTCCAGTCCTGGAGCTTCTCTCATGCTGGTTAACAGCATAACAGCAGCACGAGGATTGGTTAAGGGAGTTAGCTGGAGCCCTGGGTGTGACGTGATGAGGAGGAGAAGAGGAGAACCGGAGCGAGGAGGACGTGTCTGCAGCAAGCATGGTAATTAACTTTGTATGTATTTCATTCATGTATTTATCTTATTTTTGTTATGTATTTATTTAATGCACCCACCCATTTTCCCACACTCCAATTGCCATACTTGCCAGCCGCCACTGTCCCTGCACCCATTCCTCTGAGCATAAGGGGCTCAGTGATGTTCAGTAAAATCTCCCATAATTATTTGAAAAAAGTATGTTAACTGGAATTTCAACTTCTTTGCTCATAAGAAAAAATACAGTTTGTTACCAAACATTTTGAAATTTCCCTGATCAATTCAAATGAGGCAGCTGGTTAAAATGCAAAACTGTAAAATCCCTAAAATTCACCAGCTACCTTCAGCACCGACAGGCCAGAGTTTGCAGGTCACAACTGAAGGACAAAAGTGAATTGTAAGTTTGAGTGGACCCTGGCTGCTGTGGTCACTTTTGCATCATTGGTTGCCACCTGCCTTTTAAACTCCTAGAAAGATTTCCCAAAACATGCCATGGGTGTGATGGAGGAGCTGGAGTCCATCCATCCGAGTGTTTGCACTGATGAAACATACTTTTTATGTCAAAATAATATTCCTACCTAATGAATCATTTTCCTAAAGACTTTATGCAATTTAACAAATCAATCAAATAATTTATATTAACAGCAGGTGGTATTCACATTGAGTGTTTTTTGTTGTTTTCTATCCGAATCCCTGAAGGACTATGCCTGGTTGACAAAAGCATGACCAGTGCAGGGATTTTGAATGGGCTTCCAAAGCCAGACTTGCAATTTGTAGCTCATGTTTCTGTCCTCCACCCCTGCCAGCACAAAGGAAAAACCAAGGACTGGAGCCGCAAAGTCGACAGATCTGGCATTGGCTGCAAGCCCTTTGTCTTTGTCAATGTTTGTTTTGTAATGATTCTGTAAATCTTGATTTTTGAGGGAGGTAACAGGCCCTCATCATTAGAAACTAAAACTTTAAACGTCAACATTTTTTTGGGTGGTTTAAAAAACTCCCATCCAATTCCCTGGCACTGAAGGGAAGGACTGAGGGTGGATTTTGTTTTTGTGAAAGAGAAGAATGTGTCACTTACAGTGAAGTCAGCCAATCGGTGACGTGGGCGGGCCCATTGCCCAATGCTGTATGTGCTAGTGTATGGAAGAGAAATATGAATGACACAAAAGCAGGCCAATGAATGAAAAGTGATGGCTGAAACCCTCTGAAGGTAAATATATAGGGACAGATTAATGGGGATTTGGCATAAGGCAGCGCAGCAAATCACCGTACGTGAAGGTGAAAGGGCAGGAATGCACGGTATCTATCTATTCATCAATGGAAGTGTGCCTGTGTTGCCAGCAGGAGTGTTTTTGTGCAGGAAGGGGCACCTTCCTGCAAACAAACTATCCCAGAAGCGTTTTCCTGTTTCTATGTTTGCTGCAGAAAGAGGAAAAAACAAGGAAAAATAAAGTTCTTTCTCCCCGTTGCCCCTCCCGTGGGGAGGCGTAATGTGTTGACGCACCCCGGGTTTACATGCTCTTGTAAATCTGGCGAAGAGTCAAAATCCATGGATGTTGCATGGGAACACACACTGCAACACCCAAAAAGTGCCTCCCTACTGCAGAGTAACGCAACACAGCGATGTGCGCCAGCTTGCCTTATTCCATATCTGTGAGGCCGTTGAAAGCCACACAAAGCCGCTTTGCTTGGCCTCATTAATATGGTTTTATCGTTTGCCCCGCCAGAGCGTCACAAAAAGTGATTCTGCAACAGCACTAGGCAGTCATGAATTTTCCCCTTAATTATAGCAAAATTGAAAGGTCTGGTGTAACTCCTTTCCTAATTAGTCGCTTGTGAGACCCCCATTATTGCCGGTGGCCTGCACACTGGTCAATAGTCTAACTCTGTTCCAGGACAGACACTTCACAAGAGCCATCAGTTATGTTCTTTACACACATCAACATAAACATGATCATTGGCTGGGAAACTGGACCTGATTAAAGACTGTGTCAGCTTTGTAGGGCTCCAGAGAGGGAGACGGGTAAAGACACTCACCTCATTGTGCTCTGAAGCCAGTCCAGCATCTAGTGTACACCCTGTGCAGAGCAACACCTTCACGAGACGGCGAGGCACAGGAGCAGGTCCAAGGGAAGCCCCAGGTATTCAAGAGATGCACAGTGCAGAAGTAATCATACAGCAGTATCCCTGCAGAGAAGCAGGCACCAATACCTCCCACACCCTGAGCAGGCTTTGGGGTTCACTTAGTGTCCCAGTCACAGCCAGGGATACACAATACACCCCTCTGCAGGCTGCGGTGCCCTCCTGTGTTCTGTGCAGTCAGACCTTCTGCCTGTGTCTGAAAACTATTTAACTGGCATTTCAAATGTGTGGTATCTGATGGTCAATGTCCCTTGGACAGGTGAACTCTTTGGCTCAAGGTTCAGAGGAGTTGGTGCTTGTGCATATTGCAGAGTTTGCTGTTTGAAAGAGCTGAATATGTTTGGGTTTTGGCCTCATTTCTTATTATGGAAATATGTGGCTGGTTTGCATCACAGCCTTTGGATGACTATAAGCTTAAAAAAAGCAGTATGATGCATCCAAGGCTGGTTGTGTCATAGGTGGTGGAAGGGGGTGTGTGGGTTGGGCAACACGTACAACAAAGAGTGTGGGGGAAAAGGCGCTATAGTGTGCCCAGCGCGTGATGTGTCACAGCACTTTATTTCTAATGCAGGTGGAAGGCAACACGGAGGGAGGAAGGGGGAGGCAACATGTAGGCCTCCTAATTGTCTATGTAGGGTGTGGGGAAAACTAGCACTTTGATGCCGCTAGCAGTGCCCATGTTATAGCCCTTTTTTGTTTTATGGCAGGTGGGTGGAGGCAACACAGGCAGCTGAGAGTGGGAGGGAGAGTGGGGAAATTAACACGGATAATGGAAGAAGCGTTGGCAGGTGGGGGCAAGCAACACAGACAATGGAAGGAGTTAGGGTTTTGGGGCAAGCCATATGGTCAACAAAAGGAGGGAGGTTCGGTGGTGGCAAGCAACATGGATAACAGAAGGAGGAAGGGCAGGTGAAACACGGAGGGCAGGAGAAGTACACAAGGGAGACTGCTGAAAAAGACACACTCTGCTCTGGGGGAGTGCTCAACAACAAAGAAAAAATCAGCTCCTAAAAAAATGAACTGCAAAAGCACACAAGTAATGCATCCATGCTCTAGGGGAGGGACAACACATGAAGGTGAAGGAAGTCTACGGCAGATGACCAATAAGAAGCAAGCAAATGAGAGTGACAACAAAACCAGCCAACGTTAGCAATTGTCAGCCTCAAAATCTATTTTTAGATAACAATATATTTCGCATGCAGCAGTGCATGTGCTGTCTTGTGCAAGACCCTACGAACTCAGTTTAAAACACAGTGGACCTTCAATTATTAATTTAATTTTTATTAATTTCAATAATTCCTCAACAAAAAAATCTGATTGATGAAGTAAGTTCACAACGGCAGTATGTAAATTCTGACTCATGTAGTACTTCTTAAAGTACTCATAATTGATCCCAGACATTTAAAATTGGTTTATTCACGCAATTACAACCAGTACAAATAGAAACGACTGTGTCCTCTTTGCACTTTTACGGTCAGTCTGCAAAGAAAATTACTGCTGTAGCACTTCCTAACATATTCTTAAATACCTTTGCAAATTGGCTTCCATATTTCACCTTCGCTTATCTCTCTGACTGATCTTGTGTTATTTCATTCCTTCCCTTTACACCACCTCCTTTAAGTTCTGACTTTGGTGCTCCTCAAAGTTCAATCGTACCCCACTTTTTATCCAAACTCCTGGAACCCGCTCCCAGGTGTCCTCAAGTCCTTCACATTAGCCTCCTAATACTAGGCTGACAGCACAAAGATGTTCCTGAACGTGGAGAACCTGGTGGATCTATATAACCCAGACATACTCCACTGTCTTCGAGTCGTTGACTAATGGATGCATCTGAAACTTTCATACTCTGTGCGTAGTAGCCAGTGTACCCTGCATTAGTCCTCACTTTTTAGGTAACAGTACATTGCATGCTTTTATTTCTGCAGTACATACTTATACTGTTAAATGGGAAACTACAAGTCCCATAATGCAACATGATGTTGTTTTAAAATCTGGAATTGACTGAAGGTTCACATATCACGACACCTGGTTACTTACCAACAACGTCTGGCTGATGCTTGGGAAGTCGCTTGTTCTATATATTTTGTATTTGATAAGACATCCATTTGATATGCATGTGTAAGGCATTGCTGTTACACCTGTGTAATCTGAAAGATAACTGTACTGCTTTATGTGAACCTGAATGGTTTATGTCATCTGTGGAATAGCTGCCTGGGGTTCACACCAGTAAATTCCCTGTAGCCAGAAAGTTAAGGCTGGTGTTTAAAACAAGCACTTATAATATGTGGGCAATTTAATTGACCATTCTGCCGGCTACAATATAATCCTATGCATTATATTCCCCTGGGAGGATAGCGTTCCTGTTTGATACCTAGGATTTGTCTCGTGGGTAGCTGTGCAGTCTAAAGCTAGAACCTGTGAGTCAGCGTATCATGTAAGGGAGTCCGGTCATGTGACGCATGACCCTAGAGGTGATGTGTCACAATATTTAATTATTTGAACATTTTCTGCAGGAGTGGGCCTGGAGACACAACGTATATCTTCAAAGAATTCTTCCAAGAATATAATTTCTTTGACATGTCAGCGCCCCCCCCCCCCCAAATTTGGAAGCCCTCATTGACCCACCAGCCTGATTAACATTTGTCAGTATGACAACTAAACAAATCGAGAGATAGATGTATCAATATACTGGTCGCAAAAAGTGGTTGACAGTCTTTATGTGACCAGAACAGAAGTTTACAAATGACCCTATATCCTAATGGGTCAGTTCGCAGAATTCAGAATCGTAGTGGGTTGTGTAATGTGGTTATTTGCTCTCCCAATCATGACAGGACACAGCGTGAGGGTATTACGCTATTTATTTAACTTGGTGCCTCAGGGAGCGCCGAGCCGGTGAAACCTCAGGGCTCCGAAACTCGCGCCTCTCTAATTGGGATGAGCGCGCATCCACAAGATGGCCAGAGGCACGTCGCGTCATCACGCGACGTGCGTCAGCTAGAGCGCTGACACTACATATCTCCCTTTTTTCCAAACAATGGAACAACATAAAACTTACAGTCCGCTGCTCATATCATAGTCCTGGAGCCTGGATGGCCTCACCACCGCTCTCCCCCTTCAGGTCTGTCTTACCGGGGTAGCCGTGGCTTCCCTCTCATGAGTCTCTGCGCCACCTCCTCTATTGTTCGGTGCAGCTGGGCTCTCTATTGACTTCCTAGTATTCATCTCCTTCTCTATCCCGGGGCTACCTCTGTTGGTTTGCTCCTCGTTGACTTCTCCTCTTCCCATGTCCTTCTCCAGGTCGAATGGTTCATTTCCTGCATTGGGCTCCATCGATTCTTCCACCTCCAGCTCACCCTGGCTCCACTGTAGTACTTTATTGCATCTCGCCATGCGGTCCTGAGACCATACATTGCCATCGCTTAACAAGGCAGCTCTATCATACACCTCCTTGACCTGAAGGGGTCTACTCTATTTGCTGTCCCCTTTCCTTTGTATTACCGCCAACCTAACTCTCACCCATTCACCTTCCTCTAGACCAGTGTTCCTCACATTCCTTCGCATGTTGTAGTGTTTGGCATAGACGGCTTGTGCTTTCTCCAAGTTCGCCTGAACCACTGCGGGGGAACATTTGCTGGTTACTGTCTTCTCCTTCCATGCTCGGTTGTCCTTCGTGAAGGGGTCACAGCCCCTCAGAATTTGGAAGGGGATATATCCTGTTCCAGTGGGGGTGATTCTGTACGCCCATATCATTTGCCATATTTCCTTCCCCCAATCCTTGTCATTCGTTATCGCCGCTTGCACGGACCCCATCACCACCCGGTTAAAGCGTTCTACTAGTCCATTTCCTGTGGGGTGATAAATGGATGTGTGATTGGAGAGGATGCCAGTCCTCTCCATGAATTTGGTCCATTTTTCTGAGGTGAACTGAGGGCTGTTGTTGCTCAGGATAGATTTGGGAATGCCCTCTCTCACGAACGTGTCAGTCAAAAACTTTAGAATTGTCTATGTGTCCATTACTTCTTCCACTTTCACTTCGGGCCATTTCGAGTACCTGTCCATGAGGACGCACACATACTGTTGGGTTCCTTGTCCGTCCAAGATCGGGCCTAAGATCTCGATGGATAATTCTTCCCACGGGTTCTTTGGTGAGTCAAACCTACCCAGTGCCGGTCTTAGTGGTTTGAGCGTTTTGTCCGCTCCTTGGCACTGTATGCAATCCCTGACATAACGTTCAGCTTGCAGGTCCTTGCCTGGCCACCAGTATCCTTGTTTAGTCAGCAGTTTTGTCTTTCCGATCCCCAAATGACCTTCATGGAGTATCGCCAATAGTTTAGGGACTATGCCTGCTGGGGGGATGGCTTTGTCCCCCCTGTATACGAACACTCCTTGATCGTCCATTGACAATTCTTCCCTGACCTCGTAGTACTTCCGTAGATTTTCACTAAGATGTTTCTTCTCTGGCCAGCCATTTACTATGCATTCCTTCACTTCCTGCATGGCCTGATCTTCTTTATAGGCTTCACTCCACTCCTGGTTACTAATGACCCTCTCCTGGTCATCCATCAGGGCCACCATTTCCTCACCGCCTACTTTGTCTTCTTCACCGGGTTCCATGGCTGACACCCTACTCAAACAGTCTGCCACTTTGTTCTGACTGCCCGGAATATATTAAACATCATATCTAAATTCCAGCAGCTTCAAAATCATTTTTGAAATCCTGGGGGTGGCACTGGCGTGCCCACTGGAGGTAAGTACCTTCACCAAGGGTTTATGATCAGTCTTCAACTGAAACCGTGTACCCCACAGAAATTGTCAGAACCTTGTCATCGCCCACACTACGGCCAACATTTCTCATTCAATGACACTGAACTTTCTTTCCGTGTCACTCAGTGTGCGAGACGCAAAACTCAGTGTCTCCACCACTCCTTGTCCTCGGTCCTGCATTAACACAGCGCCCAATCCTTTATCGCTGGCGTCAGTTGTGAGCACCGTAGTTCCTTGGGGATCGTAACGTTCCAGGGGTATGGCTCCCACAACGTCTTTCTTTATGCTTTCGAACTCCCTTTGTGCCTCTTCCGGCCAGCAGAACACTGTCTTTTCTCTCGTTAATTGTCTCATGTGGTGTGTCTTTGTAGCAAAATGCTGCACGAATTTGCTATAGTATTCTGTCATTCCTAAAAAGGACCTGACATCTTCCTTGCTGGTGGGTGGTGGTGCATCACAAATCGCCTTTACGTTCTCAGTCTTGGGTGTGATTCCTTGCACTCCTATTTCATGTCCTAAGTAGGTCACTGATTCCATGCCTAGGCGGCACTTCTCCCACTCTGCAGTTAGGCCTCTTTCTTCCAACACCCTCAGTACTTTGGTTAGTTTCGCATCGTGATTCAACCTGTCTTGCCTCATCACTAAGATATCATCCAGGAAGTACTGGATGCCGTCCATATTCTTAAACAGCTGGTGCATCAGTTTCTGAAACACCACTGCCGCCGATGCCAGTCCGAATGGCATGCGACGAAACTGGTAACACCTGAAGGGGGTGATGAATGACGTCAACCTCCTGCTCTCCGGGTGCAACGCGATCTGGTGGTATGCTGAGGTTAAGTCAATGGTGGAGTACCACTTAATTCCTCTTGTTTTGGCCAACATCTCTTCGATCCTTGGTAAGGGGAACTTCTCCACTACAATGTTTTTATTTAGTTCGCGTAGGTCCACGGATAGCCTGACCTTTCCGTTGGGTTTCATTACCCCTACTAATGTGGCCAACCATTCAGCGCACGTGATTGGTTCAATCATGCCCTTTTTCTCCAACTGTTGCAGTTCTTCCTGCACCGGCTCTCTCACTGCAAGGGGCACATTTCTCACTTTGTGAGACACTGGTACTGCTCCTGCCTTGAGTACAACTTTGTGCGCGAACTTCTCTAGTCTTCCCACTGTGCCTCCAAATACCTTGGGGTACTCTCTCTTCCACTTGTCTAGGTCCGGCCAACCCTCGGGTTCGGTGAGTAAGATCTGAATTTTACCTCCCGGGTCCAGTTTGATGCCCAGGTCACCCTAGTCCAACCATCCCAGCACCGATGGTCCTTTTTCAGATATGTACAGTTTGCAGTTGGCACTGTGTCCTCTGAATTCAAACTTTAGCGGCCTGAACCCTACCATGGATATACGATCTCCATTGTACGTGAGGGACCTTATGTCCAGTCGCAAGTTCTGGGCCCAAATGTGGTTTAAATGTTTCATTCCACACCACCCTCTGGACTATTGTATAGGGTGACCCTGTATCTGCCACTATGCTTATTGGCACTCCGCCAATGTTCATGTCCAGCACCAGCTTGGTTGATCTCTTGGTATCCACACTTAACACTTGGTCATAGATGCAGAATATGGTGTCGTCCTCTTCTTGGTTGTTCTCCTTAGGGTCCTCTTGTCCTTGATCAATGTATTTAAACATACTCCTGGCAGACTTTCTGCGGCACACTTTCTCATAGTGCCCTACGATCCCACAGAACATGCATTTGGCACGAAACGCCGGACATTTCCTGTCATAGGCCTCATGTGCCCAACTTCCGCATCGATAGCAGGCCTTCTTGTTGTTTCCCATTTGCTTTCCCGATGGACCTGGATTCCCTTGCCACCTGTTCGGACCCTTTGGTGTGCCCCTTTGAATTTACTGTCTCTTCGGGGCTCCTCTTCTTCTATCCTGTTCACCATCGGACTGGCCAACGTCTCTCTCTTTGCCGCTTCCGCGCATCGTCGTGCCAATTCCGCTTTCTTGACTATTACCATTACTTCCTTCAGCATGGCGTCCCCATCAGCCCACAGTTTGTCTTGCACGGCTGTACGTGTGGTGTGCATTACGATTTGATCCTTGATGAATTCATCTTGGAATGGGAAATTTCTCCTCATTTTCATCCTCCAGTACCTCAATGAAGTTGTCAATGTAGTCTCTCCAGTCTTCCCACCTCATAAGGGGTTCCCCTGGCTTGGGTAGGAATTGTACGGGAGCAGTCGCGAATGATGCTTGTGCGCACATGGTTTCGCGCCTTCCCTGGGGTGGAGTCCCACTGTGGCTCCTGGGGCTGCCTCGTGCGCCCTTCTCCTCCTGCTGCAGCTGGGGGCTTTCTGTCTCTGCCTCTTCGCTCTTCCCTGAGGTCGCCAGTGCTCCTGCCCATGGGTTGTGCTGTGCTGTGGGGTGCCCTTTGCCGTCTACCCCTCTGCGTGCCCTTTTGCTTCCTCCCCGGGGCTCAGTGTGGCTCCTCTGTGGTAATGTGGGCTCTGCTGCGCTCCCTGAAGTCCCTCTGTCACTGTGTTACTTACAGGCCCTTGGGCTGTTTGCTTGTTGCTCCTGCCTGGGTTCGAGGCTCTCTGTTTCTTCTTTTCTGATGTTGTGTCTGTTTCTTTTTCGTTTCGTCGTTTTGCTCATCCCGAGCTCGTCGCCATTGTAATGTGGTTATTTGCTCCCCGAATCATGACAGGACACAGCGTGAGGGTATTACGCTATTTGTTTAACTTGGTGCCTCAGGGAGCGCCCGTCCGGTGAAACCTCCGGGCTCCGACACTCGCGCCTCTCTAATGGGGATGCGCGCGCATCCACAAGATGGCCGGAGGCACGTCGCGTCATCACGCGACGTGCGTCAGCTAGAGCGCTGACACTACAGGTTGCAGTGCGACCCACCTCATTAATATTTATAACTTATAACGTAGATTTCGAATATTGCAAATCACTCTGATCTGTGGCAATCACGGGGATGGGGCACTGTAAGTTTCAGCAGACCAGCATGTCTGAGATTGCTTCTTGATAAATAATTTTTTAGAGAAGCCTGAAAGGAAATTACGCTGCTTTTGAAATAAAAACATTTCTTTTTTTTAGTTTCTCGATAGTCGGCTTTGTTATCAGGACCACTGACTACTTCCGTAGGATCTCTTTTTACTCTTCACAAAGATGATGAGGTCCAAAGGGGATCCCTTCCATTTTGCAGATAAGAAAACACCCCACTTCAGTGGCAGTAACTTTTCAGGGGAGTACGACCAGAAACCTAGTTGCAAAGCCTATATCTGGGACCAGTTGGATATTTTAAAAGAACCCACAAAATCCCACTGCCTAATATTGAATCAGTTGCAATCCCATTTTAGCAGTCTGTAAAACTTCACTAACTCCCAAAAATGGGATCAGTAAATTGCCAAAAATGTTCTTTCCCTGCAGACTCCAAGGGGCTTATTTACAAGGCCCTTGTGTCGCGGTGCGACACTTTTTCACATGTTAAAATTGACGCACCGGCAGAGCAAGCGACTAGTAAATAAGCCCCCAAATCTTTCCAACAGTATTTTCATCAGACAAATCTGTGGGTTGTATTTTGAGTGCCGCACTTCCTGCTCAACATGATTGGCAGTAGTGTGGCTCACTGGTTAGAGGCGGCAGACCCGAGAGCAGAGGACGGCCCGGGACCAGGGTTCGATTCCCGACGCGGCAGGTTTCTGGACCAGGGTCAGCGGACTCGATAATTCTCTCGCCTCGGTGCCCACTCTGATCAGCGATCACACTCGGCAACTCTGGGCATAAGCTTGCCTCATCTGCACTAATGGCCCCACCAGACCGCCGGGGATGCCTGGTCTCACCCTGGAGATACCCATTAAGGGACCATCTCTCAGGGAAGCCAGGAAGGGTTTCGCAGCGGTCGAAGCGCGGAGATACTCCTCCGGGAGTCTATCCTAGCGCTATATAAACTCACAATTAATTGGCCTGATTCACAAAGGGCCTCCACATTCGTGGGGGAATCTCTGCACTCGGGGCGGAATCTCCACAATGAGAATTCTTAATGCTAAGATCCCGCCCGACGGTGGGGACTACCTCACAATTGCGGGGCCTCCACCACCACTGCGAAGGGCCTTAGTGAATCAGGCCATATATTCATTGGTCGTTAAACAGGTGCAATTGACGGTTTGCCCTGTACTTCAACATGCAGCACTGCACTGCTGTCTGCTGTGGCAACAGAGCCTGACTAGGGGTGTGTGAAAATCATGTAATTTGCTTTTGTGTGGGAAACCGCAAACATTGCGAGAAATGAAACGGAATGCAAAACTGACATTTAGCGCAGTATTTTAGCGTGAATTCTATCCATGCGTTCATTTTCGGAAGCAAGGACACATTATTTGATTCTAGAAAAAAACAGGTAAATTATTATAGAATCCGAACAACAGCCAATCGCATTCTGGTCTTACGCGTTGTTCCAGTGCTTATGCAACGCGGTATAATGGCGTCATTTTGTGAATTTCAGGTAACAAGCTTAACTCGAAAATCACAAAATTATGCAACATTACACTGGCATAATGAACATTTCACCCAGGCCTATTCTTGATGACTTAACTTTGCAGTTTAGCACTAAATTAACAAGTACACCTTATTTTAGTACTAGGCTTTGACAGAAGTAACTGGCATAGCCACACTAGAGTGGGGAACCAGCGTTTATGCACGGGACCTTCATAGGTCCTATATTTATATTTTAAGCGGCAGGAGCAGTTTAAAAATCCTGGTGTTTTAGTTGAAAATGCTGTTTACTCATGAACAAACGGCCACCTGCTGCACATGGGCCCATAACAAGCATTGACAAAGCCAAGAGGTATGGTTTTAATGTGCTGTAGCATGAAGTGTTAGCACTTTACAGTGAGACACACAGGCAGGAAGAGTGGAGTGCTATATTTGTAAAGTGGTCTTTCATGCAGTTCAGTCCAAACTGTGGAGTGGATATGGAAGGATACACCCAAACAGTCACTAACATTAGGTAAGAGATTAATATGCAACTTGGCTGAGCTAAGATGTGATTGGCAGCTGAGCTGTCAACCCTAGGCCTAAAAATGCAATGCAAAGCAAACATGATGAAGCAGCCCTCGCCACACCCTCCTTCTGTTCATTGCCGGCAGGAGAGGCGGTGCTTGCCTGGGAGCAACAGATGGAGTGAACTGAAAACAGGTGCACCGCACAGGGGGGCTGATTCACAGAACTAACTTAAGACAAAATCCTAACTTCTGTGAATACCAAAAGTAATAAGTTTAGGATTTTGTCTTAAGTTAGTTCTGTGAATCGGGCCCATGGTTACCCATGTTGCAGGCACTCCTGAGCTGCACTCTGGGAGCTCATACAACAACACCAAAAAGTGCCATTTTCAAATCCTCACAGTGCCCCAACCTCAATCAATCAATCAATGAATCAGGGTTCTTATAGAGCGCAGCTAATCACCTGTTAGGGTCTCAAGGCGCTGGCCGCAGGGGGTTCTGAAGTTCAATCGAAGAGCCAGGTCTTGAGGTCCTTCCTGAATTGAGGCAGTGAAGTTGATGTAGAGGTAGAGCCCAAAACACAAGGTTCAACCGGGAATCAGGGCCACTTCTGGCTCGTTTTCTTGACAAAATCGATATACGTGGATGGGTCATTCCATTGGAGAACCATGGATCTGAGATCATCCTGCTTGTATTTTATCCTAAGTGTAGTAGTGCCGTTCTATCCTTAATTTGATTAGCGAAGCTCTCTCTGCTCAATAGAATCCATTCAAATGAAGCATTTTAATTGGTTACGTTTGTTTGTTTTTAGTCTCGGATGGATGTTGAATGCTTCATGGGAGACCATTTGAAGATCATCTTAGCAACTGGGGTGAAGTTGGAAAATAAATATTAGCAGTTCAAACAGGCGTGATCCCATGTTCCTTGGTCTCTGATGACGTTACTCTCTCCAGTGACGGCCAGCACAACTAAGAAGTGGTAGGACGGGTGGAGGGGGCAGGGGGAAGCATAGGAGAGGACACGCAGGGGTAGTAATTTAAAAAAGACTCATGTGAAAGTGCTGGCATCCTCTCGCCTCTCTGTTCCTCTTCTTCCTGGTCCCAGCAGACACTGGGACACCATCAGAGACTCCCTGTGTAATCCCCGTGCTGCTGTCATACTCAGGGATTGGCCTGAGCAGGATGCTTTAATGCTCGCTCAGGCACAGGCAGTCTGTGCTGTTTCTCCAACCTGGCTGTGCAGTACAGCTTTTTTTGAGAAACCTAACTGCGCATGTCTGTTTGGGCAGCCTAAGACAGCCGGTCAAACAGACATGCGCACTTAGAAGTGCACTCCACTCCTATGTCCCATGGCCCGGCCCAACCCCTCCCTAAACACATTTCAGTTTATTTTTCACCCGCTGACCGAGCCAGTGGGCCAGTGCTCCTCCGCCATTGCGGAGAAGCCGCCGCTGACTCTCTCTCCAGTTAGAGGACAGTGCAGTGTGGTTTTGAAATGCTTGTTGCATGCAACAGTTGGCTTTGCCTTTCGTTGTGTAATTTTGCTTCCACACTGGTTACAAGACCCATATCAATAGGGCAGTAAGGTGACCAATTATCAGGGCTTATAAAGATAAACAAGTTGAGCACAGACATAAGGACCAAAACATTTACATATTTTCATGCCAGCGAGAGGAGAGTGGCAGGTGATGTCATGTTCCACCTTGCTGTATTTCCGCGACATGATTGAACTGGATTCATGTTCATTCATTCGCTGCCTTTGGTGCTCCTTACTGAACCTGTGTCTCATAAAAGCATTCAAAACGACAAATTCAATTCATAATGTAGAACCCATTTGGTCCTTCAAAAATGACAGACCGCGAAGTCTTAAACCTTAAATGTTTATTTTCAGATTAAGTCATACATAAATCGATTATGATGGTTAAAATCAATAAATCAGAATGCAAAGCTCATTTAAAATCCAGAACTCAGGAAAGTTCTGGTCAGCCATTGCTTAACCCGTTCCGTGCTCGCATAGGCCAACAGTCGTCGCGAGCACTACCTCGCCGGTGCTGTGCACATCCGTTGGCCAACGCAGCCCCGTCCACTCATTGATTCTCCCGCACTGCGGGAGACTTTGCGCCGCGGTTAAGTGGTTAAATTGAGCCTGTGGTTTCCGGTGCTGACACCGGCACTTAATTGTCAACACTGGCACTTATGACAGTTGCCACATGGTGGTGCTGTTTGTATAATTTAGAGATAAGAAGAACCGCAACTGTTTATTAATATAATTGTAAGGCATTGTCACTGGCAACGCCTGCAGAGCCAATGGGTGGTGTAAGCTGCGTTGGCCTCCTTTACAAATTAAGCACTGTCAGGTCAGCAAAATACAAAGTGTAAAATGGGAGAGCAATCCCACATGGATTCACCTCCAAAGGTCAGTAGGAAAGGGCTCTAACACATCCAAAAAGAGCGCACTTTTCTGCACAATGGATTTCATACATTCACTTCGAGTTTACATGCTTCTCACGAGTTGAACCAATCAGAATTAACCTAGGTGAATCAGTTGCCAGTGAATACATTTAGAAAATCTCTCATAATTCTACAATACTGAGCTTCTCGCGAACACTACCTGTACCAGAACAAATATTGTTACAGCACACAGTTTTTACCTATGTTGTAGAGCAGTGTGGGTGCAGTGCAGCATGGCTAAAAGTTCTAAAAAAAAAAGGTGCTATGAAGCCAAAATGGAAAGTTTGAAAAAAGTGCTATAATGTGGCTACCGCTGACTGCGTCATAGCCCTTCTTTTTCTTCTGGTAGGTGGAGGTGGTGGAGCAACCCAGACAACGATGGTGGGGGTGGGAGGGAAGAAGAAACATGGACAAGAATAGGGTGGGGGATGGGAGAAGAGAAGCAACAAGGATGACTGGGCTAGCTAGAAGTAAACAATCAAAGCACAAGCAACAGAAGTACCCTAATCAAGATCAAGCAATTAGAACTTGGTCCGCGATCCGGAGGAAAGAAAGGAAGTGAAGCCACCTTGCGCTGTCCAATTAAGAGGCAGCAAATGAGAGTGACAATGAAGCCAGCAAATGGGAAGCTACGGGCGGCTCCAAGCCCCTTGTAAAACACAATGTCTCTCACAAGTGATAGCGCATGCTCAGGCAAAACCTAAAAAAGCAGGTCCCGGTTACTCCAAAGGAAAAGGAGGAATTCATGTGTTGTGAATGTGTTTGGCATTACAGACCCACACTTCATAGCTGCCTGGTGTCTGGCACAGCCCAGCTCACAGCTCTGTGTGAAGAAGGTGGAGTACAAAAGATGCAAGAGAAATAGAGTGTCTACCTGGCGCTCACTACAGCATTCTGATGAACCTCAGATGTGTACACACAGGGCTGTACTGCTGCCTGCACCTACCACTTGTGCTGGGGGACATTAGCTTGGTGATGGCGGGAATGTTGCGTGTACAGATGTGTTTAGACACATCCTCTACCAGTGTAGAGAATGGACCAGAGACAAGCACATCCAACTACAATGGAGCTGTTGGAGCATCAGGGATTCTATTCTTATCCAATTTTTTTCTTGGAATTTGTTAAACTTGACTGTCACCCAAACAGATATGTTGGTGCAAGGGATCTGCTAATAAGAAAACAATGGGACTGAAAGACATGGGAGTTATGATAAGAAGAGCCAAGTTGTAACTGCCCTCTAGAAGGATAGATGATGGAAGATGAGCCGAAGCTTCAGCAGGGGTGTATCTTGGTCAGTAAGCCTGGGGGGGGGCTTCAGGTTTTCCGACAATCAAGCTGGCATATCATGTAAATCATTATAAGAGAAGCAGCGCATGAGGGGGGCTTAACAGCCAGTGGAAAGGAAAAGGAGTGCGGATTGTGAGGGGGACTTAAAACACAGTATTTTGTAAAATAAATAAGTTTTAAGAACTTCAAAACAGGGATGAGAGAGAGAGAGAGACGGAGGGAGAGAGAGAGAGAGACGGAGGGAGAGAGAGAGAGAGAGGGGGGGGAGAGAGAGAGAGAGACGGAGGGAGAGAGAGAGAGAGAGAGAGAGAGAGACGGAGGGAGAGAGAGAGAGAGAGAGAGAGAGAGAGAGACGGAGGGAGAGAGAGAGAGAGAGAGAGAGAGAGTGAGTGTGAGTGCGTGTGCGTGTGTTTTTGTCTGAATGCGCATTCAAAAATCCCAGGTGAAATCCGAGAGACACCTTACTTCACCAGACTGAAAGTTCGTGTATCCAACTATTTATTAGAAAATACATTTGTTCGGGGGTGTAACGCCCCAAACATCCCCCGCCCTCCCCAAAGCTGCGTCCCTTAGCTTCAGAGGAAGAGAGTTCCAGGGTTTGGCTGCAAGATGTGAGAAGACTTGTCCTCCTATTCATTGACAGTGGAAGTAGGGAATCTGGAACAAGCCAGGGGAAGCAGATCCAACAGCTCCAACCAGAGCATCAGGAACTCATTTGTCATGGAGGTGCAGAGGACCACGACTGTGGAAGATCCGGCCAGCCAGGCAGAGGGTTTTCAATAAGATGCGCTTGAGGATGGGGAACAATTGAAGGACGGCAAGTGGCGAGAGAGATTAAAATAAGGCTTAGTTACGTATTGTTAATCTGTTGAAGTCTGAAGAGAAGATGTGCAAGAGAGTGTAGATAGAGAGAGTTGCAATAGTCTATTCTGGACAGAACTGTGGTCTGCTCTACTACCTACCACAGGGCTGTTGGTAGCAAAAGAAGGGTTTTTGATTGTGTGAGTGTTAAACTTTGTCAATCACTTACACAAAGGTGGGTGGGGGTGCTTAAAAAATCTGTGCAAATGATGGAATGCATATGGAGACACTATGCTCTAAATCACCGTTTCAGATGTAAATGGTCATCCACTTTATTATACTTTATCCCTCAATGACGCACAAGAAAAGCAGGTTCTCCACACTATGAAGATGCTGTTCTCATGCCTTTCCTTGTAGCCTTGCATTATGGTGTCTGTCCATCTTATTCTTAGCACCAAATATATAAGTGACAAAGACCAATTAGCGAGATACCTGGGGTCTTATGTCAGTGGTCTAGTAGCGGCACCATCACCGGTGGGACAACGTCACCAACGAATGACAACCCGCAAAGTGCTAATGAGGCTGACACTTTTTCTGTGGGAAGTGGCAGGGTAAGGGTTGCATGCTCTGCTTGGCATCCTGTGATGCATGATGGGGATGGTGGCAGTGAAGGAGATATTGATTTTTTTCTATCTCACTAAACAGTTCAGGCCAAGGGACAACTGGCAGGGAAGTGGACATGGTTGTGACTAATGCATCCGAGGAGGGACTTCCTCTAGGGCATATGCATTGAAGTGAACATTAGGGGAAGTGGTGGCAGAGCATGCTAGGGATGAGGAGAAAAGACCAGAGGCAAAGAGTGAAATAGGATCATAAGTCAACATGAGGCAGCAGGCGACAGGACAAAGTGCAAGACCACAGCATTGCAGGAAAGTTCTTTTGAGAAGGAGATCACTTAGGTATAAGGGCAGTAAGAGTTAGTACAGGTGATGGGCACTATGTTGGCCATTCAATGGCAGATTCTCATAGTTGGTCGGGGTACTTGATGCTATGCATCAGCAGCATGGTGGTGGAAAGGCAAAAAGGATGCAGCAATCATAGTCATGTCTGTGAGTCAGCAGGCATATCCCCAAGGCAGTGATATTGACAGCACACAAGTACGGCTTTGGATTCATATATCTGCGCTGTCCCACCATGAGTTTTGCAGGAGCGCCCTTAGGCTCAGTACATCTAATGGCACGTGCTTGTTTCCTATGAGGTCAGGTGACCGTGCCTCTACCCTTCGCACTGGTTCCCATAGTGCTGGTGTCACCAGTTCTGCGCCTTTTGAACTTGCCCTGGAATCCTTTTGGGCATTATTCAGGGGTTCAGTGGGTGTGAGTGGATTTACTGACATGCATGTGAGCTCATGAAAGTGTGAGCTTGGTTGCACTTTTGGTGGCGGTAGCCATGTTTAGTCTGGTTGGTCAGACAACCTTCTGTACTTCAGTACACAATCTTAGGTGTCTGTGTGTCCTCCTGAACTGTCTTTGGGCTTCTGGTGAATACTGCAGAAAGTTTACCCATGGTTATTATTAGATGTGGGTGTTGTGGTTGCTGCAGAATCACCCCTAGCCTAGGCTGTTGCTGTTGTTGCCCTTGTGCAGTAGTCCATTGTCAACCAAGGTTAGGAGTTGTTGTTGATTGTCCTTTGGTGGAACATTAGGGAGACTTTTTGAAGTCTGCCTTCAATTGGCAGATGTTTTTGGATCATGCATATGTTGTGATGCAGGGATATGGAGCGATGTTGGAGTTCTCCAGTGGTTCGCCAAGTGACTCATCATGAATCTATATAAGACCTTGTGCATAGATTCTTCTCTAGCGACCAAGTTGTGATATAGAAACATACCCTTTCTCATACATGGCTAGCTGGACATCAGCTCCATCAGAGAAATTTGAGAGTTGTGATTGGTTATCAGTTATTATGTGTGTTTGCATGGGCTGTGCCATGTATGGCTGGGGGTGTGGCTCTAGTATCAAGACACAGTTCCTGTATCTGTTCCTTTACATCTTTCTGGGGACACTGCTGATGTCCAGGATGAGATAGGCATAGAGAGACAGTGGAGTTTGAAGTATGCAGAGAAACATTGATGGACATCACAAATTAACTGGATGTTGAGGTTGGCATAGGCCAGGTAAGTCCCGCCTTTGGGAGGATGTCACTGAAAGACCAGTGCTTCATGGTTGGGGCGCCAGATATCGGGGTCACGCCAACGTCAAGGGTACATTCATACATTCGGCACCTTCATTTGTTTTCACCCTGGTGTCCAACATTGCCAGGATGCTTAGGGTCTTGTTCCTTTACACAGTTTGTGAATCCTGATTGTGTCCCACATCTTGCCTATCTCTGTTTTATTCAGCTTGCCCCGATTTTATCTGGGTAATTGGATCAATTCGTGGTGATCAGAATTCTTGTCATTGCTACCGGAAGTAGATTATGAATTTGTTCAGGGTATGATACTGCTACTACTACTTGTCTTGCTTCGGACCCTGCAGACTTGTGTCCCGCCCACCCCTCGGTGGCTGTGCCAAACCTTATGGTCCTTCTGTTCTTCTTACCTCCCCCCCACCCCCCCATTGTCTCCATTAGACATCCTGTTTTCCAGTTATGAACTCTATCAGGACTCTATAGAGTGGAAGTTTGATGATTGGCAACTAGAGTCCATTAATATACCCCCTACTGGTGGCATGCCTTCTCAATGGTGATTTTTCATTGGTTGCCAAGGAAATGGGAGCATGAATTACATCACAGACGTCATCACGTGCTTGTCCACTCTCTTTTGGTTTGTTTATTGGGTGCTACCTGACGTTATAATGCATCTAGAACGTGTTGCACTGCATGGCATATAAAACGTTGTGCTATGTGTCACATATGAATCTGGTGACAGGGAACTGTGCCATAGTATAGAGGTCTTTACTCTTCCGAACTGACAATGGGTTTGCTCCTTTCGGGAGTAAGGTCAAGTCCCAATATGCAGGAGCAGCCAGCGCAGGTAACCAGGGTGGGGGGGGTGGGGGGTGAGGCAGGGTGGCGTGGGGGTGGGGGGGGTAAATGGACAGATAATGGAATAGGGAAAATAAAAATGATATAAATCCTATTGCGTTGTCTATCGACTTCTCCACCAACCCCACTCCAACCCCGCCCGGCCTCAACGCCACACTGCAGTTACCTGTGCCAGCTGCACCTGCCAACATGTATGGTAGGTTTTTGATTACATAGATGATCAGTGGCTACCTCTGTGCCTACATCCAGTTTGTGAACTGACAGAATATTCCCTTTTCTTGAAGTCTCCTTCTCCAGTGAGCACCCCGCCTCTTGATGTGGTACAGTTTTATGGATGCCAGGGGGCGCCACTCATCTTGGTCGGTTTGGCTCTTCATACAGACAGCCAGCAGGGGCATAGTCTATATGAAACACCTTCCTACCTGTGCTTGGGTCGTGGTTTGAGAAAGATGTTGCATAGACTGTATATAGTGTTTGTGTTTGTAATTGTGAGTGTTAATGGCCCTGCGGACCAGTCTATTATCGCTCCCTGTTTGAGATGTCACAGGTGTTTCCATTATGATGTATGGTCTTGACTACACTTCCCTGGCTGCAATACAAATTTTTACCTTGTTTTCTCTTTGACTTACAACTATTGCACATATGTGTGGGTGCAGTTCTCAGAAGTGATGGTGATGGCCACAGTTAGCTTGCTGTTTAAGGTGAGTAGAAGCAAGCGTATGAACATAGTGGGTTTAGGGCAATCCATGTGGTGTTTGTGCCCCCAAAGCAGATTTGGCCTCTATCGCAGGAGCCAATTCCATGAAACAAATTTCAGTGGCACCAGGTCCACCGTGCCACAGCAGGCTGGTAGAACTCTTAACACTTTTTTAATTTCTAAGGACTAACTTCCAAAGTGAGGATCTGTTTTGGGTGGAAAAGAAATCCCTTACTAGCAACATGTGTTTTCCGACCAACATTTGGGGGATATTTATGCAGTTCTCTTGCCCAGAGCCTCCTTTGCAGTCATGGTGGGGCTATGTAGGAAAAAGCTTACCAGGAGTGGGATTGTATGACATTCAGTGACCATGGGTCCACCCAAGGGTTTCCCAACACTCGAGCCAGCTGTGGAAAGGCTCTTGGAAAAGCCCCATCCCCTGAAATCTGATGAGGCAGCGGGTGCTTGAACTGGGCGACCAGGACTCTGTGTGATTTAAGACATTTGTAGATTTCCAGGTGCAAGACCCTAGCACCCTAGAGCCCCAACACTAATCCTAACCAAATTCAACAACAGACTTACAGTGTCTTATGTCCTTTTTTTCCAAAAAAATGCTTTTTCATGTGATGGGAAACACATTTTCCCAGTGAAAAGGTTCTTCCCTAACACTGATTACACCTAGATGTTCCCTTTCTCTTCTTCACTCTGGAAACAAGCATATTCATACCATTTGCAGAAAAATGATTACTGGTGCATCGAAGATGGAAGCCGCCATAGAAAATGTTTGCTAATATCCACAAGGTTACACCTCTATGAGTGTTCACATGAGCTTGCAAGACCACTTCCTCTCTAAATAATATTTTTAGACCTACTTCAAACCCCAAAACAGGTTTACACATATCCACAAAGAAAACCACAAAGAATTTGACATGTCTACATGAAGAGGTGGAAGTTCTGTTCTTAAAAATCAACACATCCTAATTCTGTGAATCTGGATTTGTTAATTACAACATATTTGAAGCATAGCCAACAGGTTTTGTGAATGAAGCCCAAAGTGCAGGATGTTAAGGTCCTGCAAAATGTACTGGGCTGCACTGTGGCGCCCCTTTAACTGAGCACGCGGCGCAGACCAGGTCAGAGCTCCCTATCATGAGCACAATGTCCCGCAGCACTGCCACAAACTCATGCATGCCCAGAGGCAGTGCATTACTGAAAGGCAGATCGACTTCAGCCAGCCCACCGTTCACTGTGCAGCTTGCCCACATTTCACTGTGCAGCCGGCCCACCATTGACTGTGCAGTGGGCCCACCTTTCCCTGTGCAGCTGGTCCAGCTTTCACTGTGCAGTCGGCCCACTGTTCACTGTGCAGTTGGCTCACTATTCACTGTGCAGCTGGCCCACCACTCACTGTGCCGTCAGCCCACCATTCACTGTGCAGCTGGCCCACCATTCACTGTGCAGCTGGCCCACCACTCACTGTGCCGTCAGCCCACCATTCACTATGCAGCTGGCCCACCATTCACTGTGCAGTCAGCCCACCATTCACTGTGCAGTCGTTCCCATTTCACTGTGCAGCAGGCCCACCATTCACTGTGCAGCTGTCCCACCATTCACTGTGCAGTCGCCCCCCATTCAATGTGCAGCTGGCCCGCCATTCACGGTGAAGTCGTCCCATCGTTCACGGTGCAGCCGGTTCACTGATCACTATGCAGCCAGCCCACTGTTCACTGTGCAGCCGGCTCACTGTGCAGCCGGCCTCCCATTCATGGTGCAGCTGGTTCACCGCTCACTGTGCAGCCGGTTCACCGCTCACTGTGCAGCCGGCCTCTCATTTATTGTGCAGCCGGTCCACCAATCACTGTGCAGGCTGCAACCGGTATGTACTTTAGAGGAGAGCAGAGATCCCCCTGCAGGCAGGTGCGATGTGTAAATGCACTCATTTGCAGGGGAGTGTCTGGGGGGATTAATGAGTTACCCTTCCCCCATTCAGCGGGTGGCTTTGGAGTTCACTGACTATGAGCTAACTCTTTGTGTTCTTTGTGGCACACAGACAGTGTGACCCCATCGGGTCCTTGGCTCTGCGCCATTGTCTATAATATGGCAGGGATGCAGATTGAAAGTCTTTCTTCATCTGAGCGGGGCTATGCACTCATGCTGAGGGAAGACTCCTTTGAGATCGCGCAGGCACATATGTAGCACTTGCGTAATCTGTGACTCAGAACATCCGCACAAGCACTTGCCAAAGCACAGGCAGCCTGTCTGTAATACCAAAGTGCCCTTGGGGTGCAGAAAGTGGGTGCACCTGCCCATTGCACCCCCAAGACACTTGGTGTAATTCATCTCCAGGTAGCTTCTGTCATGGTTCTTCTGTTTCCAAAGATGGCCGCTAACAAGGAAACAAAAGCGATGTCCAACAGTAAGTACCCTTCCACAAATGAAGCTAGACCATGGTGAGGTTGGATGGCTGCTTGCTTTGTGTTTTTTTTTCCAAAAGTTTGGTTTTGTCTTTGGGATGGGATGTTCCACTTATCATTTTGATGGTCAGGAGATCATTTGTGGCTCAACTGCATACACATGATTAGCAGGTCATGGCTGCACACAGAAGGCCACAGACCCTGAAAGAGATAGTCTCCACTTGTATACCTGAGCTGCAAACCCCAAGGAAAGTTGTGTTTTTTTAGGTGGATTCAAAATTAAGTTACTTTTGATTAACTAGTTTGAGCTTGTCAGAGGTACAGCTAACCAACTTAGGTAGGAAGAAGGAGAAATAATTATTTTTCTCAATTTATTTTAATTTCACTCAATATATTTTTAACATTCAAAAATCCTGCACTAACTGGTACTCAGAGGGAGCTAAGAATATACAGTAAATCGCAGTTTCACCCATGATAGCTGATGGGTTTTTAATTACTACATTACAGAATACATTGCCTCTGATGTTATTGTCTCCTGACCCCGGAAGGGGGGCTCTAGGTGTCCTTGTTTTCCATCATGGTCTTCTTGATCCAGTCCAGGTAGTTCCTCACATTGGTGTACAACCCAAAGGTACCACACTTGCGACCCCAGGAGACGATGCCGGCTGCAAAGTAGAGTGTATCATTGTGCGGGTCCCGGACAACGAAGGATCCACCGCTGTCACCTTGGCAGCTGTCTTTGCCACTACCTCCAGCACAGATCATGTTTGATGAGAACACATACTGGCTGGAGTCCCCAATTTCTGGTTTCTCCTTCTGACAGTCGGCCATCTTAACTATGGGAATCAATGCCATGTGGAGTTTTCGGGCTCCCCTATGTTTGGTCTCTGTTCTGCCCCAGCCAGAGATTACGCCAATCTCTCCTTCCTCCAGTATGTACTCAGGGCCTGGGCCAGGAAGGCAGATGGGTGAAACCTTATCATTAAGCTCCACCTTGGTCTCCAGCTTTACTAGGGCAATATCGTTGTCATAGTCGGTGCGAGGGTCCGGCACGCCTCTCTTCCACTTGTCATGTATGAAGACTTTCTCTGCGACAAGTTGATTTGTGGTACTCTTGTCTATGAGATCTCTGATTCCAGCATACATTGTAGGGTTCTCCCCTTCATCCACCACATGGGCTGCGGTCAAAACCCACTCATCGGATATAAGGGCTCCACCGCCCCTTGGGTTCTCGAAGTACACCTGCCATGGGAACATCCCATCCTTGGTTCTAGTTCCCCCGAATATCCGCCCAGTGTCAGAGAGGTCAACGCTGACACCACAGACTGCAAAGACAGAAAAAGTAAGAAGTCAGGGACGAAAGCAATGATTTGAGAGAGCCTGGTGCAGGTGAGCCCCAGCCCTTTACTTCCATCTATGGACTTGGGGCCATTGGTGTGAGAACATTATTTAATTTATCTCATGGTTCTCCTGTGGCTAAAATGTTTTACTCTTTTGAAATATTATTCTGCGAAATATGTAAACTCCTCTCTGACTCTTAATTAATCACAAAATATGTATCTATATATCTATATGCAGTGAATTTTTGGTTTGATTGTTCCATATTCTTCTATTTTTCCATGTTTTTTTCTTTCCCTCCCCCTATCAGGTCCCTCCTTCTGTGCCCCAAACTATGTACTGTTGTCGCCCTGCTGAAGGTGTAGCCCACATTGGGTGAGGCACCAAAACGCGTGTTGGGTGAATGCTGGTTTTGATTGTGAGTGTGTGGGACCTGATACATATATATATATATATATATATATACATCACATCTATGTGAACCATAGATTTTGCACTTACCTTCAGGGTACTCACTAATTCTTTGTGGTTCCCTGTTTTAGCACCTCAGCACTTTAGAGTAAAACCGTAAATAAAGGTGATGCACACACATTGAATATGCCCTCTTTGAACAAAAAACAACTATACAAACATATCAAAGGGTCTTCATGTATTTGTACAGATAATTGACTACCCAAAAGGTTCGTGTTTAGAAATAAATTCTTTTCGTTTATAGACCAAATGAATTACGTGGCAAAGGAGGACATAGCTTTAACAATGATGCAGTACCACTGATTTGTTTAATATCAGGGAAATGTATGCAGTTTGACAAATTAATTTGTTTATTCTTAACATCGTATATATATAGCACTTTATTAACATAATATGCAAGTCACGATGTTTTATGATTGCACATTATCAACTTTGGTGTATTTTATGTAAACCAACAAATTACAATGCAACAAATGGACGTTGCACTGTGTTAAAATGGCGCCCATAGCAACGTTTAGTGAAGGACTATTGGTAAAGTGTGGTCCTTTATCTATGTTTACTCTTTTTAATTGAAATGGCACGTTTTTGTGTGTGTAAACTTTTGTTAAATAACGGTTACTCGATCACTCCCCATCAGTGAGCAAGGACGTGAAGTCCGAAACGCATCTGATGGCTTGCACCACAACAAAATAAATACTTTTATAACTGGAAGACTGACTCGGGCGAATTTCTGTAGTCTGTGTACTTGTCGGTGCGCTGAAGCACTTTTGCGACCAGTCGGATTTTTATATATATATATATAATATATATATATATATATATATATATATATATATATATATATATATATATATATATAGCACAGCTCCGTTGCACCAAAGTAACCGGGTCACTCACAGGCGGGTGCCTCTCGTGGTGGCGCTCCACGTCACAAATTGCCGCTCCGATTATCTCTCGTTTCGCAGGAAAGAAAATCCGGCACTCACAGGGGAAGTGTTCAGGTTAGTTTAATTTCAAACCATCAGCAGACAAACGCGCTTCGGTTTTCCTTCGTCAGTGTCTACCATTGACACGGAAGGAAGCAAGTTTAAAAGCATTTCGTCACATTTTGGCATGTATATAGAAAGAGGACTGACATTTAGCCCCGTGAGAGAATTATTTACATAGTATATCACTGTTTGCTTTACATTTCTCAAAACACTTTCAAAGGCAGTATGGTTGAAATTCATATTACGATTTCACACACTAATTTCAGACATGTTAAATAAACAATTCCTGAAATTATTTACATTATGTACACATTTTTTGTTATTATTGAGTTGCCCTTTTCTGTGTTGTGGGTTTTATTAAGCCGTGGATCGGCATTGCTCACGGGGTGTGGTACTTCTAACTAGATATTTCTTTCAGAGTCTATGCTTTTCCCAAATGAGATGCTAGTTCTTCATTCCTGTTCAATCCCAAAGGGGCCTTTGTTTGGAGGTCTATTATATAACGGGATTCTAGCCTTCTTAATCTCCGTAATCTATCTCCACCCCTTGGATCTACTGGTATGTGGTCCAGAGCAAAGTATTGCAAAAGTTCTCTGTTGCTATTGTGTTTTAGGGCAAAGTGTTTCGCTACAGGATAGTTGAAGTCCTTATTCATAATTGCACGTTGGTGCTCCAGTATGCGTAACTTGACATTCTTCACTGTACTGCCTATGTATTTAAGTCCGCATGGACACAGTAGGCAGTACACAACATGGGTGGTATTGCATGTAAGAAACTTAGGGGCATATTATCAAGGGGGTTTATCTCCGCTTTTTTGGCTTTAAAAGCCAAGAAAGCAGAGATAAAATGATCTCCCTATTACCTAGCTGCCGCTAACACCAGTTAGCGACAGCTAGTAGGAGATAGCGAACATCTTGGGCCCCACTTTGCATGTCAGTGATATTTATCGCTAATGAGATGCAAAGTGGGCGTGCCAAGATGTTAGCGACTGGAAACAGTCGCTAACATCGCTATCTCCTATTACCAACTTTTGGAGATATTCGCGCTAAGCGGGAATATCTCCAAAAGCTAACACCTGCCTTGAGCAGTTCTTAGCCATGTTATCCAATGGGAGGTGGATAACATGGCTAAGAGCATTAGCTCGCTAATGCATGAATATGACTTGTTCAGGAAAGTAACAGCCGGTAATTCGGTTTTACATGCCGAAAGTAGTCACCCCCGACCCTAATCAGAAGTATCCCAAACGGAGAACTTCTCAGAATCAAGAGGAATTGCTCTAGGGATACAGACTTTGCAAGGGACGCAAGAGACAGCATTAGTAGGTTCCAAGCGAGGGGATATAATAAAATACTCTTAGAAAATACCCTGAAAAGAGAAGAGAGAATTCCCCGAGACCAACTACTCAAGGAAAAGATCAAAGAAACCAAACAGATAGAAAAACATGAGGGAAAATTCAGACTGATTACTACTTTCTCAGAGGACTCGAATCATCTGAGGAATATACTGAAGAGAAGCTGGCATATCTTGAAGACGGATCAAATTATAGGAAAAGAAATTCCAGCTTTTCCTTTAATTACCTTTAAGAAAGGAAGATCCATCAAGGATAAAATTGTACATAGTCATTTGCCTGACAAAATAACAACCACAGGAAGAATTAAGGATATGCCAGGATTTTTCCCTTGCGGAAAATGCAAGGCCTGCGAAAAAAGCAAAAGGAGAACAACATTTGAAATACCAGGGTCAGGACAGAAAGGGAGAATATCTAAGTTTCTTACATGCAATACCACCCATGTCGTGTACTGCCTACTGTGTCCATGCGGACTTAAATACATAGGCAGTACAGTGAAGAATGTCAAGTTACGCATACTAGAGCACCAACGTGCAATTATGAATAAGGACTTCAACTATCCTGTAGCGAAACACTTTGCCCTAAAACACAATAGCAACAGAGAACTTTTGCAAAACTTTGCTCTGGACCACATACCAGTAGATCCAAGGGGTGGAGATAGATTACGGAGATTAAGAAGGCTAGAATCCCGTTATATAATAGACCTCCAAACAAAGGCCCCTTTGGGATTGAACAGGAATGAAGAACTAGCATCTCATTTGGGAAAAGCATAAACTCTGAAAGAAATATCTAGTTAGAAGTACCACACCCCGTGAGCAATGCCGATCCACGGCTTAATAAAACCCACAACACAGAAAAGGGCAACTCAATAATAACAAAAAATGTGTACATAATGTAAATAATTTCAGGAATTGTTTATTTAACATGTCTGAAATTAGTGTGTGAAATCGTAATATGAATTTCAACCATACTACCTTTGAAAGTGTTTTGAGAAATGTAAAGCAAACAGTGATATACTATGTAAATAATTCTCTCACGGGGCTAAACGTCAGTCCTCTTTCTATATACATGCCAAAATGTGACGAAATGCTTTTAAACTTGCTTCCTTCCATGTCAATGGTAGACACTGACGAAGGAAAACCGAAACGCGTTTGTCTGCTGGTTGTTTGAAATTAAACTAACCTGAACACTTCCCCTGTGAGTGCCGGATTTTCTTTCCTGCGAAACGAGAGATAATCGGAGCGGCAATATATATATATATATATATATATATGATGTCTTTCACATTTAGGTCATTAATTCTATATGTATTTGCCTTTGATCTATTTCGTGAATGTCTATTATGAACATAAATATAAAGACATTTTGTCAAAATGTTTCCGTGACGTGATGATGATCACTTGTATCTTGTTAGCCCCGGGATGTTATGTATTGACTGACCCCCCTCTCAGCACAATTTATTTTGGTGCTGCTGAACTAGGTTCCAAAAAATGAATAAAAACTGCTTCTTCAAGCACATTCTGGTAGCAGGCGTGGTGTCTATGGGAAGCTTTTCAACATTTATCCAGAAGAACCAAACAAAGTATTACCTGGAGCACAGGTTGGAAGCTCTGTCCCGGCTTGGCTGTTTACCCACTCACCGTCAGCAGAGCAGCTGTAGATTCCTCAAATCAAAATTAAGACAGCAATGTCAATTGTGCACTAAACAGCAGTGATTACAATGACTTTCATCCAGTTGAAAAGAAATAGGATATTCTCATGTACCCAGTCTACTCACCTATCTCACCTAACTCAATGTCTCACCCTTGTCCTGCTGGACATTTCAGCAGCTTTTGATACTAACAACCACATTTTCCAATGTAATAAGTCTCAAGAATGTGGGCAATTCTGACATGGATCAGAAATGATTGCCATCAACTTAAATACTATCTCTAATTCAGTCTAAGTCCAGAGCCCTCAACTGTGGTGTCCAACAAATTTCTATTCTCTTCACCTGTTGTTTTATCTTTGCATGGAGCCTTCGCCCCAGCTTCTCAAACAAATGAGAGAGAGATTCTTCATATGTGTAGATAACATCCACTCGGTCTTTGGGTTCTCTTGAAGATCCTCTAATGACATAACCTTGGACCATAGTCAGGGAAATTGGAATTGTTTGATTTTGTGGAGCTTCCCGCATAATTCTAAATTTTCTGTATTTGACACCTCTGCAAATTTTACCGAAAAAATAGTTTTTTCCTCAAATTGATCAAACTGCAGTGACACAAAATGTGACTGTTCACATTTCTGTTGCTTATTGCTGGATTTGAAGGTTAAACGGGTACTAATGACTATGAAGTGAAATATTTTGCCCAAACAGTGTTAACATTGGTTAGAATTACGAATATGGCAAAATATGCAGTAGTACGACGCATAGTTTGCCCTTTCTTGACGCATAATTTAGTCAAATCTGCCACATAATTTGGTCTTCTCCTGCTGCGTTATTCCAGTGGCCCTGCCTATAGTCCAGCATTAATGCACTGGTAGTCTGTTAACTTTATGAAGGTAAATTCATTAAAATTGAATTATTATTAACACCTGCCAGAGGAATTTTCCAAAGATCCCTGCCTTGGCGGACACCATGGGCCAGTGTCTTGTCCATTCATTGCAAGTATGTAACCTCTGGATTTTACTGGATTCTAAATTGTCAATCTCAGTTGGACTACTGAAATTGAATTGGCACCTCTCAACAAAATCTCTAACTCCCTCCAAGTAATTCAAAGTGAAACTGCTTAGTTTATTTGCAATATCCTAAAATACCAAAGTGTACTGTTGCACTTGCTGCCTATTGGAAGCAGCGAGGTCTTTAAATACATGGTTATTCTGCATAGGGCCACTCATCAGTCCACCCCCGCCTTGTATGCCTGCAAGCCCTCATGTGATTTATGTTCTCTCTCGCTGTTCTTCATTAATGTTCCCTGGGTTAGACCTGTGACCTACAATGACATCGCATTTCTATTTTCCTTAAGCAGTGCTTAATTTGTGCCGGTGTTTGCCAATGCTTGGCACTGTCACTTAATTATTAACACTGGCACTTTCTAATGACAATCCACCACACTGTGGTCTGCCTATTTTCAGGACAACACATCAGTTTAGCAATTCAATATATATTAACAAAATATTAATAGGATCCCATCCAGACCATTGTCACCAGCGATTTGCATCACTGGCAGGGGCAGTGAGTGCTGCAAGCTAAGAAATACCTTGAGCCCTGGCACTTAGTTATTTTTAGAGTTCTAACTTTACTACAACTAAATGCCTTCTGTGAAAACCAAAAGTGGTAAGTTTAGGATTTTATCTCAGATTAGTTCTGTGAATCGGCCCATATGTCTTTATTTTCTTTTTCTGTTTGCATTTTTTCCTTACTGTAGAGGATACGTCTATCATTTGGAAAAATAAACACGTAGCATAGTTGTAATGATTTTATAACTTAAAATACTATAAGTGATGTATTAATTTTAGTTTTCGTTTATTGCCACATACTTTGTTTATACTATTTAGTGGTTCGTTTAAGTGTTGCAGTCTTCTTTTGTAGATCTGCATTCTTCCAGGGTGATGCTGTTCTGCTGTAAATCTTTTTTAGGAAGCAGTTTATTGGTCATGTTCATACTCATTTTCTCTTGTTTATTAATTGAAAAAGCATTTTCATGGAGTCACGTATGTCACATATGTCACAAATATGTATATAAAAAATTCCATTTCATACTTTATATAGACTTGTTGTGCAAACATGCTTTTTTTAGAAAAAAATCCTTTTGTAATAAATAAATGTGTTATTAATTTCAGCTGAAGTTAGTAAAATCAGTTAAACTTTACAGGTTACCTATTTTTCTGTATTTCTGAATATTGAATGTAATTGCACGTACCTAATTTACTCGGATACTCTACTTTTATCCCTACAGTTTATGATTGAATCATAACAAAAGTAAATACTTGCTCAAATGTAACTGTCCTTGAATAAGTTCCTTCTGAACAATTGTTACAAGCTACAACAGTCCAAATAAGCCATGTAAAAGTAATATCTATTCTAAGTAAACACTGACATCTGTTGAGAACTGACCCCACAATTGGAGGGGAAATAACCAGGAGGCTACTTATTACATTCAGAAGAGCCAGGTCTATAAGAGACGTATTGGTCAGGAGTGATGTCAGGACTGAAAAGAAAACATGGTTGAAACCTAGGGACAGCTTTGTCACGTGTAAAAAACATAAAGCATGTAAGAATAGAGAGAACATGATAGAGACTTTAATCCCAGGCAAGACCAATAAAAAAATCAGAGGACACTTCAATTGTAAAAGTGATCATGTGGTTTAAACATTATGATGTCCTTGTCCTCAACATATACGTGGGAAGCACCACACTATCTGTACACAAAAGAGTTCTGCAACACCTCATAGCTATAAAGAATTTGGATACACTTATCCGGTAGCCAGACACTTTTATGCAGTGTATAAAGGAGATGAGAGAGATTTGAAATACAGTGTGATAGATGGGATATCTAAAGACACACAAGAGGGAAACACCGAAAAATAACTATTGAAGAAACTGGAATCCAAGTATATTTTGGCAATAGACAGTAATGAACCCAGAGGTCTTAATTGTGATGAAGAATTGCATGTTCATTTCTGATTGAGTGAGGACTCAACCTTCTCCTTCTGCTATTAATGTCTTAGTAACTGACTTTTACTTCATTAAGCACATTCCTGTCTGTATATAAAGAGAGTTCTTTGCGCTTGAAGTAGTTGTTAATGTTGTCATTCTTAAACATTCTTATTTTTAATTCTATTTCAGATCAGTCACCCAGGTGAATTCCCCGACTTATGACAGTTTTTATTGTATGAAGGACAAGGAGCTAATACATCTGTGGTAATGCCAACTTGGCCTTAATTATGTTTTTTGATTTCTTCATGTCTTGATTTTACGCTATGTTATTGTGCTACTTTAGAAGTTTATTATTTTAATTTTGAAGCATGCACATGGATTAGTGTCGTAATCAAAAGTGTATGATGATAAGCAATAATCTTCATTCCTTGACATTAGGCTAATTGTCATCTGAGTTTTGAAAGCAGCACATGCCCACTTGGGCACTATGTTGATAATATGCAGGATGAAAGGGCCAATGTTCTTCTTGAGTTAATTTGTTGTAATAACAAATCTTGATGAAGCCATTGTAACTTTTATTTTCGGTTTATAAATGTTTGCCACTTTTTTTTGGTTTTCAATTGTAATAATATGGTTTCTGTTATTGTACATTTCACATGATTGTAAATGTTGACCCAAGACGGTTCTAACATTGTGATCAAGGCTGGTTGGCAGCCAAAATGTGCAGACCTTTACTTTACATTGTGGAGTTCCTTGGATTCAAAATCGTCAGAGCGGAGCCACAAGACCACAACACCGTCAGCAATCAGGTTGTGCATCAGCAACCACCAGCGTTTTGTGTCTATACATATATACATATAAATGCAAAATAGAAAGCAGAGAACACTGGGTAGTTCCCAAATTTAGATGAGGAGCAGCTCCTACATAGAGCACCCTGCAACACCAGCGACACTCTGAATCTGCTCACCTCAAATGTCTATTTTTCTAGCAAAGTTTTTAAGCAAAGGATTACCACAATGCCATCCACACCAAGCAAGAAAGGGACAAAGCCTTTTGCCAACTGTGCAGCAAAATCTTTAAGCATAGATTTATCAAAGTGATATCACTGCCGAGCTGTAAAATGATAAAAGCCTTTTACCACTCCTGGCACAGCATTACAGCTTTGGATTGCTAAAATACCAACCAAGCCAACCTCGATTGCATAAATGCAACCCTTGACCCTAATCCTATGCATACATAAAGATGTTGCTGCTTTTTTTGTTTCATAATACTAATGTGTGGGTGATATAGTTTTTCCCATTTTTATTTGCAATATTCAATTTTAAATATTTTTTCAGTACTATTTTTGTCATCCATATTTGTGTGCTTACTGTTTAAGTATTAGGTGCAACATTTATGATTTCAACTTGTTTGGGTGATATTTGTGTATGTTAATATTTTCTTTCTCAAGATAGTGTCATAAAACTACATTCAGAGTTGGTAGAGTAGATTGACAGATAGACAGACAGATAGATAAATATTTAGGAGATTAGAAAAGAATAGGAGAGAAAGAAAGTAGAAAAGGGAAGAGAGAAAGTAAGTGAAAACTGAAAGCAAGAATCTAGAGAAGGAAGAGAGAGAAAGGTGAAAAAATGGGGAACTGGAAATGTAGTTGGAACTGATAAATAAGACAAAAGGAAAAAAAGTTAGAAGATGAAAAATAAGAAAATTAGAGAAGAAAAAGAGAATAGCAAAGGAGAGAAAGAAAGGTGAGAAGGAGAGAGCAAGAGACCAAAAGGTGAAAGAGAAGTGAATGGAAAGAGATAATTAAAATAGAGAAGAACAGGATAAAAAGGGAGAACAGAAAGAGAATAGGAGTAAAAGAGAAGAAAGAGAGAGAATGAGAGGGGGAAAGTAAGGAGAGGAGGACAGGAGAAATAGGAGGTAATAAAACGAGATAACCGAGACAGGGAAACTAGAAAAAAGGATGAAGGAAAGGAGTTAATGAAAAGTAGAGACTAAATGAAGCAAAGGGAGAGAAAGAAAAGGAACGATGGTGAGAAGAAAAAGAGACAAGGAGAAAAGAAAAGGTAAGTGAAAAAGAAGGGAACGCAGGGAAAGGGGACATAAGAAACAAATGAAAGGAAAAGGAAGAGAAACATGAGATGAGAGAAAGAGAAAGAAAAAAACAAAGGAGTGAAGAAAGAAAGACATGAATCAATCCATATCACTGAATGCAAGTTCAAAACAAACCAACAAATGCTAGACATTTTAATTTCTTTCTCTCACTCTTCACTTCCTGAGGAACTGAAAAGATTTCACTTGGACTCTTCACTCATAGTACAGACTTACTTGGAGCCTGAGACTATGTATGAAGAAGCTTGAGCAAAGGCATCAGTAACCCACGACTTTAGCAACGTATGTAGGGTTGTTTGCCTCTGGGCAGTTCTGTGCAAAATAAAGCATTTAAATGTTTTCTCGTAAAGAAAGTTTATAATGCCAATGCAGAGGGCAGTATGAGGTGCTATCAGGAAACAAAGTACAGTAGGAAGGGAGAGGCATTTAGAAAAGAGTGCATGGAAAGAAGGTTGGAGAGAAGGATGGTTGGAGAGAAGGACGCATGGAGAGATGAATGACTCAAAAGAAGGATGCGCAAATGCTTGCTCTGACAATTATTGAAAGCATGGAAGAAAGAATAGACGAACAGAAGGAAGGAAATATTGATGGATCAACAGATGAAAGGATGTATAGGTGGAAAAGGATAGAGTTATAAATGGACATTGTTAGACATGGGCAGTCTTCCCCCAAACCTTTTTCCTTTGCCCTCCACTTCTTGCTGAAATTCATTTGTCTTGGCTTTAGCACTCTGTGCACAATACCACTGCTAACCAGTGCAAAAGTGCTAGTGCACCTCCCTAAAACATGGTAAAAGTGGTGTACACCTGGTTGGCATATTTAATTTAATTATAAGTCTCCATATACCTAGGGCCTGTAAATTAAATGCTACTAGTGGATCTGCAGCACTTATTGTGCTACCTACTTAAGTAGCCCCTTGAATCATGTCCCAGGCCTGCCATTGAACCCTAAATGCAGTGTTTAACTGCCAATTCGACTTGCCAATATAATCCCTTGCCAAGCCATACACTCCCCTTTTATTGTACATATGTCACCCCTATGGTCGGCTCTAGGTAGCCCATAGGGCAGGTGCATTGTAAATAAACGGTTGGACATGTACTTTTAGGTTTTACATGTCCTGTTAGTGGAAAACTCCCAAATGTGTTTTTCCCTACTGTGACCCGTACCTCTCTTATGGGATAACACTGTGGTGCTAACATTTGATTGGGAGAAAGTTAACCTTTCATGTTTGGTATCTGAGAAGTTATAATTAAAATTCCTCATTAATGGTATAATCCGATTTTAAGTTACCATTTAGAAAATAGCAATTTTTTTAAAGCTGTCATTTTCCTGCCCTAGCTATTTGGTGCCTGTAGCCTGTCCTTTGTCACATGGCAGGGGGTAATTGGCAGTTGGACTTTGTTTATTTGTCCCAGATAGCCACACAACAGAAGAATAAGGTGTGCTTGGATTGACCATCAACTGGCAGCATGGGCGGCAGAGCTGGGCAAAGCCCCACCTTCGCACAAATTACCTGCTTTCACTACATTTCCCAGGTTGAAGTCAGGGTAGGGGAGTCTGGCAACCTCAAGCTCTTCAAAGGGAATGCTCTAGAAACTTCGCCTACTTCAAATGGGGCCACAGATGTAACATTAGGACCCACAGACCCACCCTTCAGTTTACTTTCTGGACCTGCGACGGGACTCTCAGAGGACTGCCTGCTGCTGTGGCCTGCTATGTACTCCACAAGACTGCTTTTCTACAAATGTAAGGACTGCTTAGCTGCCTGGAGACTACCTTGAACTCTCAAAAGGCATCCTCACTGGAAACCAGGACTATTAGAGTAACTCCAAAGGCTAGTTGGCTGTACCCCTGATCAGAGCTTCAGGCTTAGGGAAGAAAAATGATCTAACCATCTTCAGCTGGCACCTGGACCCATCCTGAGTGAGCCCTAAGCCCCCAAGTGATGCCACCACAATCCTGGGTCCTTGGTGGTGGTGCGAAAGATGCCCAGATAGTCAAAATCCATAACTTGAGATTGAGAACATTTTTGGCTGAAAACTGCTCTGAGAACCAATTGAAGACCAGGAACGACCCGCATGTCTGTCCTCCCAAGGTGCATCGCCTGTCGTCTTGACTTTGCAGCAGTCCACGCTATGTTCTTCTCTGCAGTAGGAAATCCTTTGCAGTGGTCCTTCGCCAAAGAGATACCCGGCCTTGTGGAACTATCGTCGGCTACAGCCTCCTGCCTTGTCAAACCCGAGTTTTTCAACTTTCAAAGAAGAGAATAAGGGCCTGATTATAGGTTTGGTGATGTGGCAGGGGGTCACGACATCAGCGCCCCGCTGCCACATGGCCAAATTTGCCGGACACCGCGTCACAGATTACGAGTTCAATTGTGGTCAGGCAGGTGGTGCTTTGGTGACCCCATGGCAGTGCCTTTCAAAGGCTCATGTGTGATCCTTACAAAGGCACCGCAATGGAAGCGCCAAAGTATGTTCCTGCACAGAATGGACTGTGCAGTCCATGCCGTGCAGGAACAGGAGGTGCGTACTGACAGGGGAGCACAATATGTGACCCCCTGCATGCACTCCCAGGCCGTGAGGCAACAGAGGGTGTATAGAGTCCCCTTAGTTTCCTCACCGCCACACTTTTAATGGGGGTCTCACCATCATGAAAACTGTTGTCATGTGGATAACTTGCAATATGTTTGGCAGTGCCGCTGCGGCATTGCCAGCATATTGCAGTCTCAAACCGCTGCAAGACCGCAGAGGGATCACAGATCTCCGGTGGTAGCCGCAGTCCTATGGCGGTCTGACCGCCAAACTTGTAATTAGCCCCTACGTCTGAACGTAGAAATCTTCACCGCAACTTTGTGCAGTTGCTCCCTGATGACAACGCTCCCTCCTACGTCACCACCTGCAACCTGGGCCCACTGGACTTTATCTTCTCTGACCATTTTCTTTGAAATTTCTTCTAAGTCTGAAGGTAAGCGCAGGCCAGTCCCAATTCACTTTTTGTATCCTACTCGCGCTCCATCGCAGTCAGACATATTTTGGCACTTTGAACCTATTTTCCACGAATGGATGCCCTCAATTGGTGATTTGATGTTTTAGGCGCTATTTTTTTCCTTATACTTTAAAAATTCATAACTCCTGTTTTACTGCTTGGATGTTAGGCATTTTAGTATTAAATAGTTTAATACAATTTACTATATTTTTCTAAATTGGTGTGGAATTTTTCTAGTGCTGTGTTTTCGCTTTATTACTGTTTGCGTGCTGCATAAATACTTTACATGTTGCCTCTAAATTAAGGCAGACTACTTTTAAGCCCGGGTTAATTTTATGACTTTTGTGATTCATGCTGACATGCATTGTGGCTGTTGATTAACCAGGGCTATACCCCAGTCAACCGAAAACCCAATTTCTTACAGACCTAGAGAAGCAATTATGTTTAGAGATAGTAAAGGAAGGAAATAAAGATGAAGAATAGAAATAAGAAGGCTGGATGGATTTAAAAAAATTTAAAGTAGGATGGAGACAGCGATGGATGGATGGAAAAGGACAAAATGATTGCCAGATGGATAAATAAAAAGAAAGAATGACAAATAATGTAGAAAAAAGAATGGAAGGACAAAAAGAAAGAAGTGTAAAAAGACAAAAAATAAGAAGGTATAGAAGCATAGAAAAATAAAATAAAGGTCACATTGGTATGTAGAATGCTTGATGTGGCCCCATTTTTTCAAAAACTCCTTTGGAAGTAGTGACCTGATCAACATCTTTGAAAAAGATCTGACACAGTTGGCATCCCTGAATGAATTTGATTGTTTCATGGGTGTCCAGAGATTACTTCCTGAAAGGCCTGTAGCTATTTAAGCACATTCTTTGGGAACTAACATGTAAAATGCATAATGCGGTCACATTGTTTTCAGAGTTCCTTTGCTGGCACACCCTCCTCCCTTCCCTCTCCCTTACTCTCCAAATGAGTGTTAAACACTTTGCTTTACTCAGTACCATTTTGGGATATGGTTCAAAGTGAGGGTTATTTTATTTCTCTGGCTACTCCTTTGACCTTAAGCACAATCATTATATGAAACCATAGAGGGATGCATCGGCCTGCACTCTCAGCTTCTGTTTCTTCACAGAATCAGGTGTAGATTTCTTTAAAATGCTGCCTTAGCAGGAAGGCAACTGTGTACACTCAAACTGACTGACAAGAAGTGAAGATGGGCAAGTGACAGACTGACTACCAGCTCACAATTGACCTACTGGTGACCTCTGTCCTAAACAATATCTCTATTCCAGATCAGCTCAGACATCCACAAAGGCCATCAGATAGAGATATGTGTGAGATTGTTCTTCCCAATAACTATTCCTTACACCAGAATGAAGTGTACCTTGAGAATCAATGGACACATAAGGGCTCTAGAAGTTGTGTCTCTCATATGCCAGCCTTTGTACTGGATGGCATGACCCTGTACATTTAAGATGAGGCAGCTGGCACTGCTAGGTGATGGGCAAAACGTTCAGTTTTTTCAGAGAATACTTTTTTTAATTTATGAAGTGAAAGCCAGAGTGGAGACTGTAGTATTCTGGTTTGTTATGGTTCATGCTATGCCAGTGGAATGCTGCCTGAATGATGCAAGATGGAATGTTGGGAGTGGGAACTTGGAGTTGGAGAAGGGCTGGCTGCTCCTGGTGGGCTGCATACTAATGTACTACTTATCTGTAACCAACTTAAAAAAATCATCTTGAAACTTCACAATCAGCCTGGACTTGATTACTACATTTTTATGGTGACGAGGTCTTCAAAAGAACCACGCATGTGAATACTTCAAGCTCTTCAAATTCAACTCTGGAGTACCTACTCTAGCTATATCAACTCCTCTGTCTACAGCTGCACAAACTCATCTACTGGCACACATTAGCCCCACCAGTGACCTCCCATCAGTCGCCCTCAACGCAAAAGTGCCAGTGACCAGCAGACATTTTGACGGGGCCCCATACAATCTCCAGAGAGGCCTGACAACAAAAGACACCCACCCCAAACTAACTTCACCAGAATATATTCTAAAGCATGAGGCTTGCTTTTTAGTGACCCCACTATGCCATATATAAGAATATGGGACCTGTGATTTAAAAACACAGGTGTTCTTTATTTCAAAATAAGCAAGATATCACTGGATGATCTGATCAGACATTGTAACAGCCCATTAGACTCTTCTCACTTAATGGCACACCTGGACAACATTGCGACTTAAAAAATCTGCCTCTTATTCACCACCCAAAATGCCCAGAATAAGCCCTCTAATGACCAAATCTACATGCTGTCTTCTGGCTTACTGGGGGCCTACACTGCTATTTTAATATTCCACATCCAGTGCTGGCAGCATTGCCTAAACCCAAAGTAAGGGGCCATAACCACAGCTGGGGTACATAAGAGGTGGGCGACATACCTTTCCCCGGGGATAACAGCTCATAATAGGGCTCCCCACAGTGGTACTCAATAGTTGCTCCGTAGGTGGTTGAGTTGCTATGTGATAAGTAAGAGATGTAGCCGTTATCAATTTCATCTGGACGGCCACAGTCGATCCCTGAAAACGGAGAGGATGTAACAAATCAGAAATTGCATTACTCAGTAGTATCTATCTAGATCTTCATGGTACGACATTCCAGATTTAAAATTTATGAATTTGATTATCATGATTAAAGGTATGCACATTCAGAACAAAAGACATAATAAAGCTGTTCTGGCCCATCATACACATGGTAGCTGACAGATCCACCAGTGTGAAAGAACACAGCACACAAACCAACCACAACCAGCTATACACCAGGTGTAATGGAACCCTGCAATGAAGATCCTGTGAAGACACACCAAAACCATGTCTTTTAAGCACCCATTCCCAACATTTTAGTGAAACACTTATTGCAGTCCGGGACTTTTCATTTAAACGTTTAACATTGTAACAATGGTCTAATAAATCCTTGAGTGAAAAGTGCTTTGGGGGTGGGAGTAATAAATGGCTTGATGTGTCACACATGGAATATATCTACACCTGGCAACTTGGCAAGCAGAGTGGTCCCCATAGCAGTCATTATTTTAATGTGTTTAATTTTTGAAATAGACACAAACATGCATCACAGTAGGTCAGATCTTCACCACATAGGTAAAGGTCTCAGTCACATGTTTTCATTTGGGAGCAGCAAAAACATAGGCACAGTTCTCATACACAAAAAGGGATATTTGAAGAACACAATGAGTAGAATTTAATGTATCCCTTGATTTGCGTTAGGGCAGTTGGTGTTTTATGAAATGGAAATCTAAAATAACTTCGGGGCATATTATCAAGAACAGCGTTATAATTATCGCCGATTTAGCTTCAGGAAAATGCCGCTAAAGCGGCGATAATGGGCTTGATAATATACCCTTGAGAATTCCAATAGAAGCACATGTTCACACCAGAACATGGGTGTTGGGTCTTGTACTTCTCTTTAGGGGTTCTGTAGCTTTAACTATGTACTATTCTTTGAATAAGTGCACATGCCACCATTACCGTTCTAGCTTAGAATGGTGGCATGTGGAATGGTCAGAACAGCAGTTGCACTTTGCTGTTGCACTAACCGGTCGTTTCTCTGGGCTTCTATTACTTGAATAAAGCAGTTCACTTTACCAGAATTGAAGTGTCTTCTTTTTACTGGCGACAACGGGAGTTTGACCCTGGACTGGCTGGAAGCATTCTGGTAGCTGAGAAGAACTTTTTGCCACCTGTTCATGTTCTCCGTTTCCATTTACCTTACAGTTCTTCAGAAATCTTTGCTAATGAGCGTTGTTGAAGATAAGAAGAGCGTCTCTCGGAGGCTGGGCCTAGTAGGATTTTCCGCTGTTTCGTGACTTTGCTTAATCCCTTAACACCGACCTCTCAAGCTCCACTCACGACCTTAGTTGGATCTCGTGCTTTCCTTAGCGCGCGCTGCTCTTAGTCATTCAGACGCTTTCCACGTAGCAACCCTACGTTTGTGTATTTTGTTGCCTAGCAACCTATTCCACGGCGCTACGCTTCAAGTTGTTGGTGGCCATTGTCAAAGAGACTTGGGGCCCGATGTAGGTAATAGGGAATTACAGATTCTTAAATAGAGAATTTTACTGATTCGGTATTTAGGAATCGGTATTTCATATGTAGGTAAAAATTCTGTAAAAAATATTGAATCGTTAATATTCCTTATTACAGAATCAGTAATATTGATTCGGTAATAAGGAATCACCTGCCCATTCATTCCTATGGGCTCGGAGGCCCATAGGAATGAATGCGAAGAAATTCAGTATTACCAAATCAGTATTACTGATTCGGTAATCTTGGGAGGTATTTCAAGGGACCTCTGGCACCCCTGAAATGTGCATGTGTGCACATGTGGCGCACATGCATGCCCTAAGGCCATGGATGCGTGCCACATGGCACACTTCAAAAAGCAAAAAAGTGCTTTCGGAAAGGAAATCGCTATTTACCACCAACCTGGAGTTGGTGGTAAAGAGCGATTCCTTAAACCTGAGGTGCACTGTTTTAAGTGCTACCTACATTGCATTTAAGGAATCGGTATTATCGAGTACTTAAATGCAAAGCCATAAGGAATCAGTATTAAGGAATCGGTATTTACCAATTCCTTTATACCGAATCCTCCCTACATCTCAAATGCCTAAATACCGGTCGGTAACCGTGAAATTTAATGAATTTCACTGTTACCGGGCAGTATTGGGCGACCTACATATGGCCCTTTGTTCTTCGTCTCAACAGCTGGCACACATTTATTTTTATTTATTTTATTTAGAGAGCTTTATATAGCGCGAACGTGACCCTTGGGTATCAGAGCGCTTCGCATTCACATGAGGTAGGTTTGATATACATATACATCTTATCTGGCATGAGGTAAGTTTTGTACAAAGCAATATAATAAACATTTCACATGGTATGAGGTAGTTTCAGAAATTACATATATCTGTATAAGGTTCGGAAATAACATATGTCTGTATAATTCCTGTAAATGTCTGACTTAAAAGTTTCAATGGAGGTTCTTGGACTAGTCTACTGAGCTGTACTTGGTGTATTGTGACTCCAGTAACAATAGTTTCAAGTTGTCTTATTCCGTGCATTCTGCATCCGTACATCTGGATTAGTATTCTATCACCATTGGTTATCCTTAGCATAGGATGGGATTTTTTCTTCTTTTCCATTTGTTGAACTATTTTGGAACATCAATGTTCCGGTGGTGATGATGCCCTGTCCTGTCTATTTGAGGAACTTACTCATTAGGAAGATCTTAGCTTCCCTCTTGAATGTAGCAGTGTTTGTGATTTTCCTAATATTTGAGGGGAGTCAGTTCCAAATTCTGGGGGCTGCTCCGGAGAAAGCTCTGTTATACGTTTTCTTCTTCCGGAACATGGGTGGTCTCAGCAGCAGCTCCTTGGCACTCCTGGCTGGTCTGCCTCTTCCAGATAACTCAATTTTCTGGGCCAGGTATCTTGGTGTTTTATAGTGGTGCACTTTGTGGGTAATACATGTCATCTTCAGTTGGATTCTGGCTTCGTACGGTAGCCAGTTTAACGATTTCAGGTGTGGAGAGATATGATTGAATTTCCTCGCTCCGGTGATGAGTCTTGCAGCTGCATTGAGGCATGCTTTTAGTGGAGCTGTGGAAATTTTTGGTAGACCTGCTAAGGTTGTGCATTCATATTCAATCTTTGTGACCACTAATGATTGTACTGCCAGTTTGAGGTCCACCATAGAAAGGAATGGTTTCACTCTCCTAACGTAGTTCAGGTGAAAACGAGCACTTTTTGCCATTGGTTTGATGTGGGCTTTCATAGCGTAGGGGTGCAGTTTAGTGCTGTGATCATTTCGGTCCATTCCCTCACTTCTGTGTGGTTCTTTGGTGGTGAAATTAATAGGAATTCTGTTTTTTGTGCGTTTAGTTTCAGATGATTGGTAGTTAACCAGCAAAGTGACAGTTTTAGGGCCTCATTCATTACCTTGATGTCTTCCAGGGATGCGATCTTCATGTAAATCTGCGTGTCGTCTGCGTACATGTAATAGGATATGTTTGCGTCTCGGAGAATTTCTGTCAGTGGTTTGACATAAAGGTTGAAAAGAGATGGAGATAGGGTAGACCCTTGAGGGACTCCAATTGAGTTAGTACACAATGGGGATAGTGTCTGGTTGACCAGAAATCTTTGCGTTCTATTCTGAAGAAAGTATGCAAACCATTTCAGCACATTTCCTGACAAGCCCATCCTGTCATGAAGCCTGGCTAGTAATTTTCCATGATTTACTGTGTCGAAAGCAGATGACAGGTTGAGAAGGAGTTGTAGATATGTTCTATTGCTATCTAAGGCCTGTAACGCATCATCGAAAATATGTACGATCGCTGTTTCCGTGATTTGGCCTGTTCTGAATCCCGATTGGCAGTCGTCCAGTAGCATGAAGTTAGCGATGTGTTGGCTCAGTTGATTTTGCTCACATTTCTTAATTAATTAGGCAACTAATGGAATATTAGAAATTGGGCAAAAGTTATTAGGATCTGCTGGGTCCGCTGTATGTTTTTTGATGATGGGGATGACTTGGCCTGTTTTTAGGCAATTCGGCAGGATCCCATGTGATAGTGAGGCATTTATTATTCTAGTCCATATAGTGGTTATTAGGTTTGATATCCGAGAGCATTCTGGCGATGGTATTCTGGTCGTATAGCTTGAAGGTATCCCACTGTACTTTGTTCTTTGCCCTATCAAGATCGATTGTCGAGGTGGTATAGCTCCGTATTTGTGTTTGGTTGGGTATGTTGTCAGCTGCCGTCCTGAGCTCTCTTTCAAGCATGTCAGCCTTATTGGTGAAGAAAGTTGAGAATTCTTCAAAACCCAGTTGAGTTTTAGTAGTTTCTTGGGCAGTTTTGGCCAACTTGTTGGATTGCTGCTTTAATATCGCGAATAGTTTCTGTGGTCTGTTTTTCGCTTTATCCAGTTCTGATCTAATAAATTCTTTCTTGGAATTGAGGATCTTTTTGTTGTATTCGTTTCAGATTTTTCTGAGTGATTTCCGCTCGGGGGATGATGGGTGTTGTCTCCATTTTCTTTCAGCTTGTCTTAGTTTCCGTCTATCTTCGTTTAGTGACCCATTGAACCATGGATTTTTATCCTTTTCTGTGACTCTTTTCAGTTTTAGTGGCAAGGTAGAGTTGACTATATTTGTTACTGATGTAGTGTAGTGATCCGTTAACTCATTCACATTCTGCAGATTGTTAGGTGGATTCAGTTCCTTCTCACAACTTTCCACCAATAGCTCAATATTCGAGTCTTTAGTGTCCTGGGTCCACTTTTTGAGTTTAATAGGCTGCTTGGTCTTGTTCCTTTTCAAGGTGGGTATAAGGAAGGTAATGACATGGTGATCCGACCAGTCGCACGGAACAACTAAGTGGGTCGAGATATTCTTGTTTCTCGAAATTATCCAGTCTAGTGTTGTTTCTTTCCAGTGTGTTGGCTGTGTGCAGGCTTGGGTAAGGTTTAGCTCCGTTAAAAAGTCTTTAAGAGCGTTGACCTGTTTGTCCTTATTGTCCTCCCAGTGTAGGTTAAAATCGCCCAGGAATACATTGTAAGAGTGATCGTTGGAGTTAGCCATGATGATCTCCATTAACTGTTTTATAAAGGTCCCATTATTACCTGGAGGGTGGTACAGCACATGTAAGTTGCATCTTTGATTGTCTGTTGTTCGTATATTGAGACCTAGATATTCACAGGATTCGAGTGGTTCGGCTTGTATTTTGTTGATCTCTATATTCGATCGGTGGATGCAGGCTATACCGCCTCCTGTCTTTTTTAGTCTATCTACCCTCACAATGTTGTATTGGGGGGGGCACTAGAAGGTCCATAATTGGAGATGAGGATTCCGAGAGCCATGTTTCTGTCAGGATTGCTAGGTCAATTTCCTGACTAATGACAAGGGCAGCGATGTCCGATGCATGTTTTGTTGTTGTGGACCGACAGTTGAGCAGTAGGCATATCAACGGTTTCCCTGAGCTACTAGTGCTCATCTCTAGCAAGTTGGTGGATAGCTGGACTTGTTGTAAGTTGTTAAGGTTGGGTTATGGCTCAGTCATCATGCGCAGAGCTAATTAATTATCGCCGATTCGCACAGCTTCAATATGTAATCATCTGAAGTTCTGCATCATGTGCACAGCTCATCTCTGCAACGCTGATTCGCACAGCTTTATTTGGTTTTTGCAAAGTTCTGCAGTGTGCGTACAATGATCTTCGCATCTCTGACTCGCACAGATTTAAATAAATGCCATAGTGACTTGATACATTGTGCTCACAGGATTTATACATCACTGATGTGCACAGCTTTAATCTGATTTATCATTATTTGCACATTTATAAATTTTTGTAATTCTTCAACATTGTTTTTTTTTTTATAATTGAGATTTTGCTATTTGTATTGTATTTCCAATTGGCATCATGCAGCAATCTGTACTTTCATCTTCTCCTTTTCTTTCCACTCCAGGTGCACCTCCTGTAGAATGGGAGCTATGGTTTGAAGGTTTTGAGGCTTATTTAGAAGCCATTGAAGCTGAAGTTTTTACTAAAATAAAAAAAAATTGCTTTGCTGCGTCACTTTTTGGGCACCGAAGGAAGAAAAGTATTCAAACATTTGCCTCCTACTGTAGTCATGGGTGAAGGTAATGCTGTTGATGAGTATTCATCAGCCATAAAAATGTAAGACACCAGATTAAAAAGAAACATAACATTATTATGGAGAGACACGCCTTTTATTTGAGAAAACAGTTACCTGGTGAACCTGTTGATACATTTTTAAGTGATCTAAGAGTATTAGCTTCCACCTGCAACTACAAAACATTTCAAGATGAAATGTTGAGCAATCACTTAGTTGAGAAAACGAATAGCAAAAAGATTCAAGAAAAGTTATTAACGACACAAGATTTAACTTTAGACAAAGCTTTAGAAATAGCTACAAATATGGAATCTACAGCTATATATGTGGATCAAATAGCTTTAGATACTAAAATACGTGCTCTTGCCATTGACAAGGCAGTTGTCAAAAAAGAGACTAACAATGACAAACGCAAAACGTTTTAATGCTATAGATGTGGCAATAAAAATCATTTGGGAAATCATCCTTTTTGCCCTGCATTAGATACATTTTGTGTTAAATGCAAAATAAAGGTAATTTCACCAAAGTTTGCAAATCGAAACCTAGTTATTCCAACGCTAAATATCACTCTAAAAAAGTTCTTTCTATAGAAGCCAAACCTGAGGCTGATCAGAATTCTGATAGTGGGGATGGTAATGAAATTATGATGTTGTCTAGTATGATGGAAAAAATTGCTCAAACTTCCTCTAACATTGTGAGTACCGCTCAAGATTTTATGACCAAACCTCAAATGGTACACGGTGAGAATATTTTTGATATACAAAATAGCACATTCTCTAATTCAGGTTTTTCTGAAAATGCTCTTGTTTTAAAACTTCAACCTAAAGCTGTAAAACAGCCATACTGTCAAATTGGTGTAAATGGTAATCACATTTCCATGATGGCTGATTCAGGTTCATTCTTCACACTAATTGGTCCTGAAGATTGGTGCAAATTAACTGATATTCCCTTGAGGAAATCGTTAATTAAACCAGTAGCATATGGTGGCAACCCTGTTCAAGTTTTGGGTGAATTTGATTGCACTTTAACATTTAAAAATTATTCTACTACTGCTACTGTCTATGTTTCTAAAGATAAATCATCTCTTCTTGGTTGGTTGGAACAGAAAAATGTAGGCATCATTTTAGATCCCAATAGTTCCAAACAAGTTTTGCGTAGAGACCAAATTGCATCTGTGAGCACTGTAGATTCCCATGATTGGAAATCTTCCTTTCCATCTGTATTCAGTGATACTTTGGGCAAAATAAAAGGTTTTTCGGATCAAATTTTTCTTAAGCAAGGTTTTCAACCAATTGTGCACAAATCCAGACGAGTTCCTCTAGCCATGAAAAAGGAATTGTCTAATGAACTTGAATCTCTTTGCAGTCAAGGTATCATTGAGCCCATAGAGAGCTCTGAATGGCTTTCTCCAGTGGTTTTAGCCAAGAAACCCAATAGTAATCTCAGAATGTGCATAGACTTGAGAGACATGAATGATAAGATTTGGGTGGATAGGCATCCCCTACCGAACATTACAGAAATGCTAACGTCACTTAAGGATGCCAAGGTCTTCACTACCTTAGACATGTCATCAGCTTATCATCAAATTTCGTTGAAGAAAGGCTGTCGCCATCTTACATCATTTGTCACTCTAATTGGTGGACACAGATTCAAAAGAATGCCTTTTGGATTGGTGTTAGCATCAGCTGTATTCCAAAGAGTAACAGAAGCTATGTTTGCGAATGTACCAAATGTAAAATGTTTTCAAGATGACATTTTGGTTCATGGTAAAGATTTAGAGTCACATGATAATACGTTAGCTACTGTATGACCCATTTTAACAGACCATGGTGCAACCTTAAAAGCTCAAAAATTTAAATTTGCGGTCAAAGAGGTAAACTATCTTGGTTATAAACTTTCTGCCAAAGGTGTAGAACCTAAGGAGGACTTAGTTAATGCCATAACATCTTTTCCTTCTCCACAAAACAGGTCAAGAAGCCATCTTACACTTATTGTGTCTTTGTCCTGACTTGACAGTGGAAAGAAAAAGTACACTCAAGAAAATGTTTCATGAACGTGGTGTTAGGACTTGTAGGCAGGCACTAGTGGCAAGCTTCAACCCAGATGACTTGCCAATGAACTCAGCTTTTGTTACATTTCTATTTATGGTCCAAAAAAAGTTGGAAGCTTGTACTTGATTAATTTATGAGAAGTGTGAATATGAACCTATTGAATTAACCAAAAATCCAATTTTAATCCATTGACTTTTATATCAGATTGATGAAAATTACTTGAACATATGGATAGTTTTTAGCATTTTTATAACTGCACATGCTTTACCTGCTTTTTGTAAGATTTTAAGTAATCAAACAAATAAAAAAATTATTATTATTATTATTATTATTATTATTATTCTCCACAAAACAAAGATCAACTGAGATCATTTTTAGGCATGTTGGAATTTTATGCCAGGTTCATTCGCAATTGTAGTAGCAAAAAACACAATTTAAGGTTATTAATGAAAAAAAAACAATTTCTTTGGTCATCTGTGCTAGAAAAAGAATTTCAGTCCATCAAATTAGAACTGAGTATGGCCATTCCTCTTCAACCGTTTGACACACATGAAGAATCGATTATAGTCACTGATGCTAGTCAATATGGTTTAGGAGCTGTTTTACTACAGGTCAGAGAGGGAAAGAATGAGGTAGTAGCATTTGCTTCACGCACGTTGAGAGGTGCAGAGTCCACTTATTCTGTTATAGAGCGGGAAGCTAGAGCGTGCTGGTGGGGTGTGGATTATTTCAGACAATATTTATGGAGTTCTGAATTTACTATTCGGATGGATCATACGCCATTGCTTAATGTTCTTACCACCAAAGGAGCTGGTAATGCCACTCCTCGCATTGCCAAATGGCACTTTAGATTGATGAAGTTCCATTTTCATTTAGAATATATTCCTGGGGTAAAAAAAAACATTTTCTGCGGATTGTTTGTCCAGATTGCCTTTGGTAATTGATCAATCTTGTAAACAAAAGGAGGATGCGTGTTGTGCTGTGTTGCAGCTTCATTAGTTGATTCTAATTTTCAGTCTGGTATTCTCAAAAGAACGGATTTGTTGGTAGTACCTGTGTCTCTTCAGAATAAAATCTTAATTCTTGCTCATGAAGGTCACATATGTATGAGAGCGATGAAGAAAAGACTTAGAGAAGTATTTTGGTGGCCTGGTATGGATAGTTCTGTGGAACATTTTGTAGAAGATTGTATATTATGTGCTAATCTCAGATGACACTTCCTAGTCCAATTGAAGCGATTCCGGCTGCTGACAAACCTTGGGTTAAATTAGCTCTTGATATCAATGGTCCAATGTATTTATTGGATGGGAAAAGTAGATTCGGTCTGGTGTTGGTGGATTATGGTACTAAGTGGCCTGAAGTTAAATTTGTGAAATCGCCAACAACAGTGGAAGTAATTAATTTTCTGCAATGTCTGTTTTTGAAGGAAGGTGCCCCGATTGAATTGGTCACAGATAATGGGGTATAATTTGTATCCAAGGAGTTTCAAGATTTTTTCATCTCATTGGGGGATCAAACACATCACCACCTCTCTATATCATCCCCACAGTAATGGTTTAGTGGAACGCTGCAACAGAGTCATCAAAGATAGCATTTAATTATCTGTTGTCAATGGTTTAGACTGGAGGAAAGAACTTTCCAATTTATTGTGGGCTTTACATACCACACCTAATGCTGTAACAAAAGTCTTGCCTTTTACATTATTAAAGGGCAGATCAGCTGCATCTAAGTTGGTTAGACCATGGATGCAAGATCTTAGTGTTCCAACGGTCAACCGTGAGTTGGTGAAGGCTGATTGTATCAAAGCCCAAAGTAAGTATATCACCAATGAGCTCATCAAAGGAAGAAAATAGTTTGATTTTAAAGTTGGTGACTGGGTCAAGGTAAGACTTCCTGGTCATATCACCAAAGGTCTTTCTAAGTTTTCATGTTCTAAACAAATCACATTCATAAGGAACAGATCAGTTAAGTTAAGTGATGTTAAATGGTGGAACATGGAGAAGTTATATAAACAGAATTCGCCTAGAAGTGTTTGGTGTAGATTTTTCTCACAATAATCCTGTTTCTGGTCAAGGTGATCTAGGATCTCTGTAAGAGAAAAGAAGTCTTCTGTGTGGTAAAAAGATTATGTCAAATGTTAAAGTCTACAAATTGTATCTGCAAATTTTGTGATTATTGGTTATACCTTCTTTCATTGTACGATACTGTGTTTGATTTATTTTCATATAATAGTTTCATGTTTGTTTGGTAAAGGGGGAAGATGTGTTGGATCTTTTACTTCTCTTTATGGCTTCTTGTAGCTTTAACTATGTGCCATTCGTTGGATAAGTGCACATGCCACCATTACCGTTCTAGCTTAGAATGTGGAACGGTCAGAACAGCAGCTGTACTTTGCTGTTGCTCTGGCTGGTCATTTCTCTGGACTTCTATTACTTGAATAAAGAAGTTCACTTTGCCAGAATTGAAGTGTCTTCTTTTCAACGGGCTTCTATGGGAATTCTATGGGAATTCACAAAGGCATATTATCAAGCCCATTATCGCAGCTTTAGCGGCAGTTTCCTGCTGCTAAAGCAGCAATAATTTTAATACTGTTTCTTGATAATATGCCCCTTCATTTTTTAGCTTTTAAAAATGGGGAGTATTCCACCTAAAGTGAGACTGTTGGCATGTGTATATAAATAAAGATGATTTGTAATCATTATAGGTCAATCAAACCTGAAGGCCTCTCTGGTGATATCTTAAATTGCACACTAACAACCTATTTTGAGATGCACAACTAGTTTAAGGATGCAATCTCGGTGATCTGTATGAAATAGTTATGTACTAAAAAAATGAAATCATATATTATCAGACACATTTAGGGAATTATATGCATGATTGAAAATCAAACGTCGACGGAGTAGCTGTTGAGGTTTCAGGAAAAAAGGCTTCCACGAAGTATTGTGAAAGCAGAGGTACATTGTAAGCAGCATGTGTTATGTTATGAAAACTACTTGTCAGCACCAACAGATATCTGTTATAAAAGCATTAACCCACTAGACTATTCTAGTTAGCCTGAAATTGTGAAATCTAACATTACATGAAATGCTCTGGTGCATGTACATTAACCATCCAAGCTATTTTAGAAGAATTGGAAGATTTTAATGCTAAGTCAGATAAAACAAATCATGCAAATCATCAAAATCAGTTGTTCCCCTTTGAAATATAAGCATAAAGTGGCAACATGATGATACCATGCCAAAAGTACTTTAAAGTGGGCAGACATTTCACAAATATTTCAGTTTAAATAGAGGCAGAGTTGATACATTAAAGAAAACTGCTAATTAAGTACCATCTCTTGGCCCTTTCATAACCTCAGAAGACACAGAAAGGTCCAGTTTTTTTCTCAGAGAAAGGTGGCAACCCTTCCTGTAGTTCTTCAAAGAAGATGAGGACACCCATTGGATGCTCACAGTCATGGTTAGAACCAACGACCAGATGCACCCTGAAAGTACCAACAGGTACACACAAGTGGGTGTGACTAATGCCTGTGAAACATGAAAATGCAAGCTTCTGTCTGTCACAGAATAGGTACAGCACAAAATCAGCAATACAAGTGTCCCTCACAGAACAGACACAGCCGGGCATTAGCCGTGCAAGTTTCCCTCTCTTGCAGAACAGATACACCGTGTGAATCAGTTGACAAGTGTCTCATTAACTCAGATGAAGTACACCACAGCAACCTTTCCACAACAGCTAGAGCTAAGCATCTCCAGTGCAGGCTAACATTCCTCATGCAACAGGTACAGCATGTGTAGAGGTGCAAGCTTCCCTCCTTCATGGAACAGGCACAGCATGGCAACAGTGGATTCTGCTATCGCTGACACTACAGCAGCAGTACAAGCTTCCCACTGTCACCGGACAGATAAAGCTCAAGAGGTACCTATGATGTCTCCTCTCTCACATAACATGTACAGCACACTCTGCAGAAGCATTGCCAACACCCTTGCCTATTTCATGTGTATCTTTCAGGGTGGTCATGTGGGTTGGTAAGTGTGTGGATGGTTGAGCAAGTCAAATAGTTAAATATGGATTGTTGAGAGTAGACATCCAGTATTTTAGCAACATGTTACTCCATGGGGTGAACGTGCACTTACAAATCCATATAGCATGTTGTGTTTAGTGTGGAGGGGTGAAAGGCTATATTGATACACGAGTAAGTGGATGGCGACGACACTCAAATTCTGATCCAGATTGACCATTCATCTACGGCTCACTTAAGAATGCAGGATATTCTCAAATTCACCATCAACTGGATGTCAGTCAATTTGTTAAAAATAAATCCTGAAAAAAACAGAGGTATTGGCGGTTACCACAGCCTCAAACCCCTGGATTGATCTGTTCTGGCCTTCAGAACTTGGGCCCTTTCCTGAACCAGTAGCGGCTGTAAAAAGTCTTGGCATCAAAATTGATGCCTTGCTTTCTCTGACACAGCAGGTGTTGGCTGTGGTAGGAACCAGTGTTGGTCTAATGCGACAGCTGCGAAAACTGTCCCCACTGTTGTTCTTTGCTACCCTTAGACTGGCGGTCTCAGCGTTGATTCTGTCGCGTCTCGATTATGGCAACTTTTTGTACTATGTCTACCAAAAACACTATTGGCCAGGCTCCCGGTTGTCATGAATGACGTGGCCAGACTAATTTTCAAAAAACCTAGACGTGCACGTGCCACACCCCTACTTCGGGATCTACATTGGCTCCCGATCACACAGAGAATAAAATTTAAAAGCCTCTGTATTGCGCATAAAGTCATTCATGGCTTAGCCCACAGTTACATCAAGGACCAATTGACCAACTACACTCCGAGCAGGATGCTTCGGTCAGCTGATGCATGTCGCTTGGTTTGCCCCGGTTTAATCTCTCGTCCATGGATGGAAGAGCTTTCTCGACCACAATTCCTCAGGCATGGAACAGCCTCCCCGCAAATCTACGCAAGGAAACAATCTCCTTTCATTCAGAAAGAAACTGAAGACTATGCTTTTCTTAGAGGCATGGGGGCCTCTCTGAGCAGGCCACTTTCATCTCACCGGGTGCAGGGCTTCCGCGGACAGCGCTTAGAGACCTCTCGGTGATAATGCGCTCTATAAATCTACCATAACATAACATGGAGAAGTGGATAGCCGCGTGAGTTGCTGGACAATTGAGTGGGAGGCTGGAGAGCTCTTGAATTTATGTTTTGATGAATGGGGAATTTGTGTGGATATGTGGATGAGGAGATGAATGGAGAATGTGGATGGAGGATAGAGGAGAAAGGAAAATGACGGTGGTTTGATGGAGATTTTAGCAATGATTGGTGGTGGTTAGTTTGTGAGTAGGGGTGTATTCAAGGCCAGTTTGTGTATGTGATACATGTGTATGCCTGGGGTGTGTGCATGGGTGTGTACATATAGACAGGCATTGTGGGTAAGCGTGCACTTGAGCCCAGATAGATTCATATGTGGATCGATGTGTGTAAAGGACCTTGATGCGGCTGCTTTTGGAGCTGCATCCCTTGTGCACATGTTGAGCTGTAGAAAGAGGCTAGTGACTTTGAAGGGCAAGTATATTTACCTGCTGGGCAAAGAAGCACAAGAATTCTCTGGGATGGGAAAGCAGTGTTAAAAATCTCACCAAAAATCCTGATACTGCACAGTGAGTTGTCTTATGTGCACTTAGGAGTCATACCCCAGAAATAGAAGATTCTACAACGACACATATGATGCCTTGATATAGCACTGTGGCCTGTCACCTGCTGGCCGTAAGAGAAGCTCATAACAGAAGTGAACCATCTCAAAATGATGTATAAATGTTGTTGACATGTATGTTCCAGTTCCACAATTGTGTTATCCATGTGCCCCAATTTATCAGAACATTATTTACAGCGCTTCAGAATGACACAAAACTAAGCACTGTAAGAACTAATCGTTGGGATGCTAAGGAACTATGAGAATAGTGTACTCATTTGCTCTGCTATTCTCAGGGTAGATATGGGGCACTAGTCCTGTGACCCATTGGCACACTGCAGAGATAGATCAGTGGCAGTCCAGGAGGAGCCTAAAGCAAGTGGGTGGTGCATTGTGGGGGGTCTTTGAAGACACGACCTGAACCTGGGAGAGTGAAAAAAACTGGATTTTGTTAGGCACAGGCTGCAAAAGATAAAATCACTTGCATGCAGGTCGTATGTCTGGTACCTCTCATATACATAAGGGAACTTAGATAGAGGCAAACCAATGCTGCAGGGCGAACATATAATTTAAGAGTCAACTTCAACTGCTGAAGCACAGACCCCCAAGTTTCCAAGCACCACACCTGGGAGGGGCAGAAGCTCCAATGATGTGTGTTGACCGGATCACTGTGGTCATCATCCCAGGTGGCCATGTCTTAAGAGGATGAAAAGGATGTGAGTATCTAAAAGTGGTATTGGCCAAGACATTTAACTAGGAATACTTCCCCAGAGGCACAGCCTACCTAATTATGGGTGTGACTTAAAACATGAAAACAAACATTCTGTGTTTTATAAAGCATACCATCTGGCCAATAGTGAGTGCCTACTCCTCTCATAGGCTAGCATTGAGAATTCCCTTATAAACCTTTAGACAGTAATTCATGGTCAGAAAGAGTGGCGTTGCCATGTTTGGTATGTTTAGAATAGTGGTGATAAATCCCACTTACTGGTGTAGTTGGATGTTACATTACTATTTTAGAAATGGCACTTTTAGAAAGTAGGCATTTCTCTGTGTGTATGATTCTTTGTGCTTTGCAGCCTGTCTCCAATACTTGTCAAGGTTGGGTGCAAGCAACACTTAGTACATACCTTCTGGACAACCACAACAGAGGAAGGGCTGGCTGGGACAGGGGATACATCTGCATTCATCTGCATACTGATAGTCTTGCTGGGCTGGGAGAGAGAGAGGTGGTTCACACTCACATCTGAATAGCTTGTGTGCTGCCCTCACACACATGGCTGACTTGCCCCCTAGTGATCGTCTGGTACCATGGCTGGGCTGAAAGGGATTGTTGCACACTTCCAAGGGTTCCTTTGATGTCAGCTTTTCATCATTTATTAGTATAAGTACTGGGGCTCTGACCCCATGTTTTTAGACTCTGCCTGGGACTTGAAAACAGACGTTGCTGGCTCTACAATCTGGACATTGCCAGGAGGACTGCTGTGCTGCCAGGTGGAACCACTATTTGAACTACCTGATTTTTTTGTATCGGCCTGCTGGTTTCTGGGCTGCAAGAGGGACTGCCACTTTGCAAACATGACGTTATGTGGTGGCCTTCTGCCTGATGCTCCCTGTTTGCACCAAGTGTTCTCCAAGGGGTGGCTCGCTTGCCCCCTGTTCTTGCAATTTCAGGGCAATAATGATTGCATTCCAGACCCTCTGCCCTGGGACGCTGTCTCTTGTGACTCTCTTGGTCCATACGGAACAGGGTCAAGACTGCTTTACATATGGCTGGGTCCAAACTGGGTGGCGTGGTGAGCAAAAGAATGAGGGATTAAACCCAGATCTTTGAGACTTGGGGGAATGTTTGCATTGTTCAGCATTCCATCCATCATTTGTTCCTTTTGCATCTGTCACACTAAGTGGGAAGGGTATTGCCAGATGTGTGTCCTGTGCTCACTGCACCACTGGATTCAATCAAGCTTGGCTGAGGAGGGGTGATGCCCGAAACCAGTCCTAGAATGCTTATTTCCATTCCAGGGAAGACTTGGCTTAGCAGTCGGGCTGGGCTGTTCCCTTTAGGAACAGGGTCAAGACTGATTTGCATAAGGCTGGGTCCAAACTGGGGTGGCGAAGTGAGCAAAAGAACAATGATTTAAAACCATATCTTTGTGCCTGGGGTGAATGTTTGCATTGTCTAGCATTCTGTCCATCAACTTTTCCTTTTGCTCTTATGAGTCTGTCAGCGGCGGGTAATCTGGGAACCGCAACTACAGTTCAGTGGGCTGCATGTTTTCCAGCCAGCGCATGGTAAGTGCTTCATATCCATACAGCGAGTGTGGAGTGCTTCACTTTGTGGAAATCTGAAATGTGGGCACTTTCTGCAAGAAGCTACAAGTCAGCGTGTGTGCCACAGAGCCACTTTTATTGAGAGAGATGACCACTGACTCGGGTGAAGCCACACCCGTATTGCCATAACCCGGGCCGGACTGGGAACCAAAACCGGCCCTGGCAAAGTGCTCGGCCGGCCTCCTGGGGGGTGGTGAGGTTGGGGGTTCGACCGCTATAGAGACCGCGCTGTCCCTGTAGGAAGGAGACCAGAGGAACTGCAGATGATCCTCTGCAGTTTGAGCAATCCTACCTGGCTCAGTTTGGCACAGTGTAAGGGCAGAGGAGGTCTCCAGTGTCGCGGGTACCTCACTGTGCAGGAAGGGCACTGGGACCAGTAGGCCCGCAACCTCGTATGAGCCCAAAGGATTTCACAGGGAGAGAAATTACCTGACAGAGGAGTTTCCTGTCAGAACACCGCCATGGAGGTCCACTTCAAGGCCAAAGCTGTCGCCCAGGTCCGAAGAGACTTCTGAGGTGCTCGGATCGAAAGGGGCTGTGTTTTGTTTGGCAGTTGTACCACACACTTGTGGGCAGCTGCATTGGTATCGTGATAGAGAGGACCAAAAGCGTACTCCCCCTGTTGAATGGTATGTTTGTGCCTCCTTTTGGGACGGACCGTGGGGGTATTATTTTGGCTCTATTTAGTGAGGGAAAATCTCTGGTGAGGACCCCTAAAACAGCGCCACACCATATATAGCGACAAGACTACTTGAGGAATGGATTTCAGATTACTGTATAAGATCTAGGAGGCGCACAGGTGCGCTGTGCCCTACATTTTGATCACAAATGCACACACAGCAAGGCTCACAGAATTTACCATAACCATCTTAATAGGAGCGCCGATGCACTGCGCACTATGTTTTGATGGTTGTATATCATGGTTCACATGTTTGTCTATAAACAAGACTGCATTACCTGCAAAGTATTTATCATGTATATCTTTTCCTTTTAGTCTTGTAGTGATCAGGATAACATGTACTATCTGAATAATTGCATTATTTATGATTCATGTCATTTATGGTCTAGTTGTATTATATAGAAGTCTATTTTTACATAATCCTTTGTCGAGTCTCTTTTGCGGTGCATTCATTGTGTTGCTGTCTGAGCGTGTTGCACAACCGCCTTACACATTGCCTCTTTAGATAAGCCTGACTGCTCTGCGCGAAGCTACCCGAGGGTCAGTACAGGTTATCTTTGGTGTGTAACTGACTTGCCCTGACTAGAGTGGTGGGTTCTGCCTGGCTTTAGTGCATACCCTAGCCAACCAGAACCCCCATTTCTAACAGATGCCCATCTAGTGACTGAATGCACAGTGTGAAAAACAGGAAATATGAGTTCAATTCAGTCTTCCACGCTTCAACAAATTGTGCGATTCTAGGCAAATATTTTATTTCAGCAAGCCTCTTGTTTATTCATTATAACTAAGGGTGGGCGTAGCAAAGCTACGTGAAGTGGGCATGATGCTACGCCCACTCACACGCTTCGCGTAGCCCCACTACGCGCCGCCCGTCTCCCTCCCGCCTTCTTCTACATACATAATTTCAAGTAACAACTACAGTAAAAGTACATTAAAGGCACTTACCTGGTCCGCGGCGTCCCGGGGCTCCCTCTTCTATTTTGCGCCGACTTCTCCCATCCAAATGCGCATGCACGGCCGCCCGCGCATTTCTCACGAGAAATGCGCATGCACGTGCGGCCCAGGGTTAATTATAACACATGAAGATATCTTCACATTCATGAGTTCAGGAAGTTAGTGTGCTGCAGAAACACCTCTTGTGTTGTAACAGACTATATGTTGCTCCATACATACTAAGAATCTCTGCCACATATACGGTACGCATAACAACTGACTTTGTTACTAAGTTAACTAGCGGGATTTTTAATCAGGGCAGGGGTGGAACGTGAATGTAAATCATGTTTTTAAAGTATGGCTTATAACAGATGCCTCTCAATGCAGTGATATAATATGAAGTACTAAGATGAAACGCTATCACATGTTAAAGAGAAACACTTTTTTCCACATTTGGAAGGACTTCATCATATTTGTCCAAGATATTTCTTGCATGATTTACATACCAAATATTTTTGTAGCTTGGCTTGTGTATGGGCTCTTAGAGCCAAGCCTCACTATTGGCTCTGTTCTGGACCGTCCCTTGCTGTTATGTGTTGGCTCGCCTTCGCTGCCCGGTCTGCAGCAACAGCGACTTGATGTCACCATTGCTGCCAATGGCTGATCTGACTGCCATTGCCAGACACAGACCATTTAAGACATTATTAAGGGGTGACCCACCCCCTACTAGCCCCCTGAATTAATGTTCCTGCCCCCAACATGCTCTCAAAGGAAACCCAGACTGTCTTGTGTCACCCCAGGTAACGCTCCTGTCCCCAACCCTTGGAGAAGCTCGGAAGACCTTCGGTAACCTCCAAAACACCCGAAAAGACCCTTGTTTCATCTTGAGAAGCCCTCAGCGGGACAACAGGTCTTGCCTACAAGTATAACTAGTGCCCTTCAGATCATCCAGCCATCAGACATCCTCATTCGGTCCTCACATTTCAATACAACTGCCCCTCATAAGCTCTCAGCGATCCAGTGTTCAACTGGCTAAACGTGTCCTGATCTTCACTGACAGAGTGACCATTTGCCCCTCCCCCACAAGTACCCCACTGATAAATACAGACAGAAATATCAAAATGTAAACATCAATAAAGCCAGGAGCCCATTCAAAGAGGGTCTGAAGGGGATACATAGACCCCAGTAGTGTTCAGTTTGTGCTGAATATTGTGGAACGCCAGCAGATAAGCTGAAATCCACAAAGGATTAACACACCCAAACCCACCCTTATCTTGAGCTCTGGCTGGAAATCACGTGGCTACCAGGAACAGATCCCGGGTTTTGCAATGGTTTGATTTCAACATTTGTAAACACGCCACATATCTCAACCAGTTTATGAACTGACGTTATCCTCTGTCCTCTGCAAAACCAAAAAAGAAGCCCCTACTGTTTCAAAACTCACAGCCAAGTCCTGCTTATATGGAAGTGTCCATTTATAGGAGCTATGGTCAGCCAGCTCAGTCTTATGGTTGATGAATGAGAAGCACAAATTCACTCATTTCATCGACCTCACAAGGAAGAGATGCTGAACTAGTCCAGCCAGGATCCTAGTTTATGCAGTGCAGGTGAGGCACAGACCTCAGCAGCACTCTCCTCACACACTTTGCTCTCTCATAGACATAACATGACCGTATTTCACAGGACTCCTAAGAGAACAGAAACATTAATCAGAGGGCACTTAATTGAAAGTCCAATGTCAACCAACTCCATTCGGTCCAATATATGATGAGAGGCAGTCTTGATGTAAACTTGTTTAGCGAACTCCAATTTTAAAAAACAGTACAGCCTAAGAGTTTTGTTTGGGTGAACTTCTTCAAGGCATTAAAAATACAGGCCTGACGGACGCTAGCTCCCACACGCCACGTCACAGATTTGTGAGTCAATATATGCTTGTACCACTTCAAATCTAAATCAAATGTTGAAGAAGAGATTTGGGAGTTCCCTCTTTTCTGCAACTTGGCCTCTGGATAGACCTAAAATTCACTAAGTAAACTATATTTTTCATGCCCTGAAGAAGTTCACCCAAACGAAACACGTTGACTACGGCTGTACTGTTTTTTAAAATTGGAATTCAATATAAAATATTTTTGCACTATATCAAGACTACCTCCAATCATATATTTGGCCAAAGGGAATTGGTTGATGTGGACTTAATTGAGTGCCCCCAATCAATATTTCAGATTCTATCTGCTTTGGCAGTAGTACCTTGAGCAGCTGTACTATCCAGAGGTGCACCAAGACATAATTTGGGAGGGTTTTGGATGTGCTGTACTTGTTGTCCAGGCTGCCTTGTAATTGTTTGGCATTTCAAAGAGTACATTGGAACTTAATTTGTATGAATTTTAATTGGCACTGCAAGCAGTGCTTGTTGCGCCCCCTTGCTGAAGCATAGCTTGATAGGTTAATACCCTGCATATCCCTGATAACAATTTATTTTGCATAATTTTTTGCTGTTCCACCTAAGTAAGGCAGAAACAGAATTTGAAACTTTTGGGACCAGGCCTTCCCCACTAATTGATATTTATGGTCCTTTAATTCAATCCATTTTATTAAAATTAATTGTAATTTGTATCAAATGATTAAATCCTGTCACGTTGTATCCATACATATCATCAATAATACTGTGAGTAGTAATATTGCTATCAACATCGTTATGTTATTCTAAAACAGAATCACTCACCCGTCTCACTTTCTTCACAGGTTGCGTTGTCGCGGCCCAAGACGTACCCATGTGCGCATGAGCAGAAGTATCCCTCAGGGTGGCTGTGGCAGTAGTGGGCACAGGGTGTCTTCCTGTTGGCACATTCGTCGTGGGCTGGGCAGTGGGTGAAAGAAAGAAAGAGAATTTGTTCTGAAGGATTCATTGGTTCGAGAGGCCCCACCGCTCAACCAGCATGCATGCCCCGTGTATCGGCATGTGTCCTTGTGAAGATGCACACATGATCTTGTGCAAATCAACATTTTGCATCACATTCGGCAGTGAGGCCCTGTCATTCTGCATTACACCTTTGATTATCAGAGTGCCCTTCCGAAAGGTCTCCCTCCCAGGTTAAGACCCACTGGGGCAGATTTACAAGCCCCGTGCGCCACTTTTGCACTGCCGTTGCGTCACTTCTGTGAAGCAGCGACGCCGTAAAGCTAGCGCCATGCTGTGACGGATCTAGGGAGATGCGTCACGTTGTAAAGCCCTGCGTCAGGTTTCATGTGGCCGTTCCGGCGCAGGAACGCCTCAGAAACGTGCCTGAGTGAAATCTACAAGATTTCACTCAGTCACTTTTCCGACGTCGCTGCGTCAAAACCTTGCGCCTGCTAGAAGCAGGCGTAAGGCTTGACACACCACGCGGTGTATGGGCAGGCCACGAGCATTGCTGGAGTTGCGTCGCGCTTGCGACACTACTCCAACAATGCGCCACCCTTCCGACAGGAGATGCGTCACGCATCTGTTTATCCTTGCACCATGATGCGCCGCATTGTAATTACGGCGCATCTGTGGTGGCGCAAGGGTAAACTTGCATGACGCATCTTAACTGGTGCATCCCTGCTGCTTTGCAGGGATGCACCAATAGTCATAAATCCGCCCCACTGTGTCTACTGGAACCTACCAAGCGCAGCGTAGACGGCGCGGAAGCGCTGGTGCCGCCTTCTCTGGACAGGCCGTGAAGCGAATGTTAGGGTCAGGGTGTTTGAGACGGAGATAAACTGAAGTGGTTCCGGGATGTCGTCTGTGGCGGCGCGGAGATGGCCGCAGACTGTGGCCAGGGGCTGCCCAACGTCGATCACCTGTGGGAAGAGTAGGGTACACATGATGGGGGCGAAGGATACATGCAGGGTATTCCTGTCATTTCTTCTAAAGGGGGCTCTCCTAGAGGAGCAGAAACTTCCACAGGAACAAAAGAGGAACATTTTATTCAAACCTTCCAAGTACATTTTCCTTTTTGTAAGAAAGAGGTTTACCTTTTCCTTCTGTTCGAATAGACGCAATATTTAACCACAAAATATAATGGATTTTTTTTATAAGTACTCCCATTTGTATCAGCCACTTTGCTTTTTCATTCCCAATTATTTTATTATTCAAATATGCATTATTATAATACTGTACTCCTGGGAAGTGTAGATGTTTACAGGTCGGATCCTATTGAAAAAACAAGGCTTAACATCTCTAGATCTAGGAAAGAACTGCTCTCAGTCCTACTCATAAACTAGGGAACATTTCAATTGGCTCACCATGCTAGAATCAGACTTCTTAAAAAAGAAGCACTGGTAAAGTCAGCAGGGCTGCATTTAGTTTGATAATGCATGCACACATAGGCATGTGCAAACTAGGCGCGGCCCGTACAGGTAAGAGCGGTAGGCCCGTGGGGGGGATTTCGACAGACAATGCCGAGGGGAAATTAATTATTTATTTTATTTTCCCCTGTCATCGTCTGTCGAAATCCCCCCCACTTGGCACCACCGCTCTTACCTGCACGAGCCGCGGCTGGTGCGAATGCTATTTGCACATCAAGAACAATACACAACACGACAGCACAAGACACAAACAACAAACACCAGCAAAATAGCACAACATGACAATAACAAACAACAACACTTCACCATATTGTAATACTAATACATGCAATAGTCAAGCACAGAAAACACAACAGAATCAAGCAAACAATAACAAAACCTTGAATCAGCAACAAACCTCAACACAGCAGCACAAAAATGTGTTACAGCAAAACGCACCACAACAAAGCAAAAACCAGCACATTCACAGAAAATTTTAAAAAAACATATCAGCCCAATTACACACTAGCAAAGAATAACAGCACATCACTCACACTTGTCCCCATGTCCTCAAATGTAGGCTCTTCACTCGGCTGAGGAATTCAAGTTGTCCTCTGCGTTAGCCTAAGGTGGGAAAAAGTGTTCTTCTGAAAGTAGAAAGGCTTCTGAGGCATCTCAGAAACATGGGTTCTCTGGTGTTTTCTCTACCCATAGTGGGAAATGCTTCAGTGAGAAACTGAGTTATTGGTTGACTGGGGTTTGAGCCCTGATCAAGCAGCAATTACATTCCCTGTCAGGGTGAAGGACAAGCCAACCCTAAATCAACCTGTGCTTAACCCTGGATAACTTAGGACAAAAAGCAGTCAGGCTTAACTTAGAGGCAACGTGCAAAGCATTTACGCAGCACACAAACAGCAATAAAGTGAAAACACCACACAAGAAAAATACCAAACTGATTTAGAAAAATAGAGTAAGTTTTAATAAAACATTTGAAACCAAAAAATGATTTAAGCGAAAAAAGCACCGAATAGCACAATGCACCAACTTGCGATATCTGGTCGGGCTGGACCAGGTCAAAGTCAAAAGTTCAGGCCGTCGCGATGGAACGCAGGTCAGATACAGTCCTATATTAGTCCTAGTAATAGTTTATCTTCTCAGGTTTTGTGCCAACATTCCCGTTCACGTTGGAGAGGGCTGCGAGGGCCAAGAAAAGTGTGGTGGTAGACTGTTGATGTGTCGCTGAGAGCAGACCGGGCATTGCGAATGGGCGGTGTGGAGCTTCACATTGGCAGTCCCCATCTAGCAGTCGATGCAGCAGTGTGAAATGGCGGCAGCTCATGCTGATTTTTGGTGCAAGCGGTGCAGTCTTGGAGCGAACTGGCCAAGTGCAAAAGTGCCCGAAAAGCTTGATTTCAATACCCGTGGGCCCCACCTAGGGTCTAGGACAGTGGTTCCCAAACTGTGCGCCGCAGCGCCCTGGTGCGCCGTTATCAGTAGCCAGGTGGGCCGCGCAGGATGTGGGAAAGATAGCGTCTGGCCGTGTTAGGCCCCCTATGCAGCGATGTCAGAAGTGCAGAGTGCCAGAACACCAGAGTAATAGTGCGCTATAAAGCAGACAAACACATGATCACACGCACACTCATGCATGAATAAACACACAAACGCCTCTCAAACAAGCCTCTAACAAGCCAAGCTGCATTTTTTTTCTTTTCGTACATGGGGAGACCGGAATCAATCAGGTGTAAAAAAAAAACATTATGAATCGCCTCGCTGCTTTTTTTGAAGTCGACACATCTCCTCATCTGAGCAGAAGAAGGATTATATAATTCTGTTTTATTCGAAGGTCCTTCAATGTTGTATGTAGACCAGTAAAAGTCATATTGTCAGGCGGGCAAATGAAAAGATTGTGCTGCGTGTATTTGGGATACGTCACAAAATAAAAAGAGATATATGCAAGAAAGATTCTAGACTAGAGAAAACGATATATAGCAGAGATGAAGGTAAAAAAAAGGAGGAAAGACACAGAAGTGAAGGGGGAGCTTGAAATGAGGGGGAAACGATAGAAAAAGTGCAAGAAAGAGTGGAGGAAAAATACAGAGGAGACAGGCGAGTGACAGGGGGAGATTGAGATGAGGGTAAAAAACGGAGGAAAGACAGAAGGAGAGTGAAGGGGAGTTTGAAATGAGGGGGAAACAACAGAAAAAATGCAAGAAAGAGTGGAGGAAAGACACAGAGGACACAGGAGAGTGAAAGGGGGAGATTGAGATGAGGGGGAAACGATAGAAAAAGTGCAAGAAAGAGTGGAGGAATGATACAGAGGAGACAGGAGAGTGACAGGGGGAGATTGAGATGAGGGTAAAAAACGGAGGAAAGACAAGGAGAGTGAAAGGGGGAGATTAAGATGAGGGTAAAAAACGGAGGAAAGACACAGAAGGAGTGTGAATGGGAGCTTGAAATGAGGGGAAACGGCAGAAAAAGTGCAAGAAAGAGTGGAGGAAAGACACAGAGGACACATGAGAGTGAAGGTGGAGATTGAGATGAGGGTAAAAAACGGAGGAAAGACACAGAAGGAGTGTGAAGGGGAGCTTGAAATGAGGGGGAAACGACAGAAAAAGTGCAAGAAAGAGTGGTGGAAAGACACAGAGGACACATGAGAGTGAAGGTGGAGATTGAGATGAGGGTAAAAAACGGAGGAAAGACACAGGAGGAGAGTGAAGGGGGAGCTTGAAATGAGGGAGAAATGGCAGAAAAAGTGCAAGAAAGAGTGGAGGAAGGACACAGGAGAGTGAAAGGGGGAGATTGAGATGAGGGTAAAAAACAGAGGAAAGACAAAGAAGGAGAGTGAAGGAGGGAGCTTGAAATGAGGGGGAACAACAGAAAAAGTGGAAGAAAGAGTGAAAGAAAGACACAGAGGGCACGGGAGAGCGAAAGGGGGAGATTGAAATGAGGGTAAAAAATGGAGGAAAGACACAGAAGGAGAGTGAAGGGGAGCTTGAAATGAGGGGGAAACAATAGAAAAAGTGCAAGAAAGAGTGGAGGAAAGACACAGAGGGCACTAGAGAGTGAAAGGGGGAGATTGAGATGAGGGTAAAAAACGGAGGAAAGACACAGAAGGAGTGTGAAGGGGAGCTTGAAATGAGGGGGACACAACAGAAAAAGTGCAAGAAAGAGTGGAGGAAAGACACAGAGGACACAGGAGAGTGAAAGGGGGAGATTGAGATGACGGTAAAAAATGGAGGAAAGACACAGAAGGAGTGTGAATGGGAGCTTGAAATGAGGGGAAACGGCAGAAAAAGTGCAAGAAAGAGTGGAGGAAAGACACAGAGGACACATGAGAGTGAAGGTGGAGATTGAGATGAGGGTAAAAAACGGAGGAAAGACACAGAAGGAGTGTGAAGGGGAGCTTGAAATGAGGGGGAAACGACAGAAAAAGTGCAAGAAAGAGTGGTGGAAAGACACAGAGGACACATGAGAGTGAAGGTGGAGATTGAGATGAGGGTAAAAAACGGAGGAAAGACACAGAAGGAGTGTGAAGGGGGAGCTTGAAATGAGGGAGAAATGGCAGAAAAAGTGCAAGAAAGAGTGGAGGAAGGACACAGGAGAGTGAAAGGGGGAGATTGAGATGAGGGTAAAAAACAGAGGAAAGACAAAGAAGGAGAGTGAAGGAGGGAGCAAGCTGAGGGGGAACAACAGAAAAAGTGGAAGAAAGAGTGAAAGAAAGACACAGAGGGCACGGGAGAGCGAAAGGGGGAGATTGAAATGAGGGTAAAAAATGGAGGAAAGACACAGAAGGAGAGTGAAGGGGAGCTTGAAATGAGGGGGAAACAATAGAAAAAGTGCAAGAAAGAGTGGAGGAAAGACACAGAGGGCACTGGAGAGTGAAAGGGGGAGATTGAGATGAGGGTAAAAAACGGAGGAAAGACACAGAAGGAGTGTGAATGGGAGCTTGAAATGAGGGGGACACAACAGAAAAAGTGCAAGAAAGAGTGGAGGAAAGACACAGAGGACACAGGAGAGTGAAAGGGGGAGATTGAGATGACGGTAAAAAATGGAGGAAAGACACAGAAGGAGTGTGAAGGGGAGCTTGAAATGAGGGGGAAACGACAGAAAAAGTGCAAGAAAGAGTGGTGGAAAGACACAGAGGACACATGAGAGTGAAGGTGGAGATTGAGATGAGGGTAAAAAACGGAGGAAAGACACAGAAGGAGTGTGAAGGGGAGCTTGAAATGAGGGGGAAACGACAGAAAAAGTGCAAGAAAGGGTGCTGGAAAGACACAGAGGACACATGAGAGTGAAGGTGGAGATTGAGATGAGGGTAAAAAACAGAGGAAAGACACAGAAGGAGAGTGAAGGGGGAGCTTGAAATGAGGGAGAAATGGCAGAAAAAGTGCAAGAAAGAGTGGAGGAAGGACACAAGAGAGTGAAACGGGGAGATTGGGATGAGGGTAAAAAACAGAGGAAAGACAAAGAAGGAGAGTGAAGGAGGGAGCTTGAAATGAGGGGGAACAACAGAAAAAGTGCAAGAAAGAGTGGTGGAAAGACACAGAGGACACATGAGAGTGAAGGTGGAGATTGAGATGAGGGTAAAAAACAGAGGAAAGACACAGAAGGAGAGTGAAGAAGGGCGCTTGAAATGAGGGAGAAATGGCAGAAAAAGTGCAAGAAAGAGTGGAGGAAGGACACAGGAGAGTGAAAGGGGGAGATTGAGATGAGGGTAAAAAACGGAGGAAAGACACAGGAGGAGAGTGAAGGGGGAGCTTGAAATGAGGGAGAAATGGCAGAAAAAGTGCAAGAAAGAGTGGAGGAAGGGCACAGGAGAGTGAAAGGGGGAGATTGAGATGAGGGTAAAAAACAGAGGAAAGACACAGGGAGAGTGAAGGAGGGAGCTTGAAATGAGGGGGAACAACAGAAAAAGTGCAAGAAAGAGTGGTGGAAAGACACAGAGGACACATGAGAGTGAAGGTGGAGATTGAGATGAGGTTAAAAAACAGAGGAAAGTCACAGGAGGAGAGTGAAGGGGGAGCTTGAAATGAGGGAGAAATGGCAGAAAAAGTGCAAGAAAGAGTGGAGGAAGGACACAGGAGAGTGAAAGGGGGAGATTGAGATGAGGGTAAAAAACAGAGGAAAGACACAGAAGGAGAGTGAAGAAGGGAGCTTGAAATGAGGGAGAAATGGCAGAAAAAAGTGCAAGAAAGAGTGGAGGAAGGACACAGGAGAGTGAAAGGGGGAGATTGAGATGAGGGTAAAAAACGGAGGAAAGACACAGGAGGAGAGTGAAGGGGGAGCTTGAAATGAGGGAGAAATGGCAGAAAAAGTGCAAGAAAGAGTGGAGGAAGGACACAGGAGAGTGAAAGGGGGAGATTGAGATGAGGGTAAAAAACAGAGGAAAGACACAAGGAGAGTGAAGGAGGGAGCTTGAAATGAGGGGGAACAACAGAAAAAGTGCAAGAAAGAGTGGTGGAAAGACACAGAGGACACATGAGAGTGAAGGTGGAGATTGAGATGAGGTTAAAAAACAGAGGAAAGTCACAGGAGTAGAGTGAAGGGGGAGCTTTAAATGAGGGAGAAATGGCAGAAAAAGTGCAAGAAAGAGTGGAGGAAGGACACAGGAGAGTGAAAGGGGGAGATTGAGATGAGGGTAAAAAACAGAGGAAAGACACAGATGGAGAGTGAAGGAGGGAGCTTGAAATGAGGGGGGACAACAGAAAAAGTGCAAGAAAGAGTGGTAAAAAGACACAGAGGACACATGAGAGTGAAGGTGGAGATTGAGATGAGGGTAAAAAACAGAGGAAAGACACAGAAGGAGAGTGAAGAAGGGAGCTTGAAATTAGGGAGAAATGGCAGAAAAAGTGCAAGAAAGAGTGGAGGAAGGACACAGGAGAGTGAAAGGGGGAGATTGAGATTAGGGTAAAAAACGGAGGAAAGACACAGGAGGAGAGTGAAGGGGGAGCTTGAAATGAGGGAGAAACAACAGAAAAAGTGCAAAAAAGAGTGGAGGAAAGACACAGAGGACACATATAAGTGAAAGGGGGAGCTTGAAATGAGGGGGAAACGCCAGAAAGTGGAGGAAAGATCCAGAAGGAGAGTGAAGGGGAGAGATAGAAGTGAGGAAAAAAACAAGTGAAAAAGGAGAGAAAAAGCAGAGCGAGAGAATGGAGACAGGGGTTCACTGGACCACCAGGGATGAGGCGCAGGTGAACCCTGCAGGTGGAGGAGGGCCTCGCACACCAACACTCAAGAGTGCAGCGGCTTGGATGGGGAAAGGCCTCACTTAATGCTGGAGCTGGGAGGGAGAGCAATGAGTCAGTGGTCATATCCCCACATCTGTAGCATCCACCGATGCCCCTCAGCTAGTGCATTTATTTGTTACAACTAGCAGCCAGACTCGCCTTTCATGTGTGAAAGTTTGAAAATGATTAGACCAGTGGGCTCTGTCAATATTTATCAGTCTTTGGCATGGTCCAACCGGTAAAAATAACATCCTGAATAGAACATAAAAAAAGAAACTTGCTGCATTGAGGATAGAAAAACAAAAAGGATGGCTTTGACCACAAAATGCATGTATGAAGTACAGATTATTAGTCTGTGTGCTGTGGAGAATTAAAATGATCCCTCGTGCATTCCCGTGCTCAAACTCCATAATAAAAGGTGAAATGCCAATGGCGTGAGGTGGGAACGTGGGCTCTGAGTGGGCCACCATATCAAGTCAACCGAACCAATACGTGAACCACCACAATATTTGAGTACATCCTGTATCTCGCCCTCCCTAATGTGCATCTATAAAAAAATATTTTTTGTGTTTACTTTCGAAATGAATAAAGTGCTGTAGATGTGCACCCCGGTTCTTACCAATATGCTACTCGTCACCTTTAATTTAAAGAAAAGGTGAAAAATCATCTGTCCAGAGTTCCAAAATTCGCAATGTGATGCTCTTCAAGTACTACTTGATGTGCTTACAACACCTCTGAGAATGACTAATGGTCTGCTGGTAGTTTGTGAATAGCTAGCTAGCAGCTGCTATCCTTTTTATCCCTAATACCTTTATTGTATCCCAATTAATTTAAGGAAGCCAAAAGGAAGTATTCCCGAGGTCTTGTTTACATTCCCTCCCACCCGCAAAAAAATGGTGGGGAGCCACGGCCAACTGCCAATTAGGTCAAGGGAGCCACGGGTTAAAAAAGTTTGGGAACCACTGGTCTAGGACCTGAGAGCCATCACTTGGGGATGAGGAACTTGTTGAAGCTTGGTCCAGGAGCTGTTTGAGAAGTAGTTGATGTCCCTGAGGCTCAGATCAGTGGTCCAGCAGACTAGACCTTTGAGTCACTCTGGTGCTCTGGATTCAAGGTGAAGTCGCAGGTCTAGTTTGCCTTCCCCTGGAAAGAGGGTCGCAAGTCAGCACAGCAGGACAGTAACTCTTTCAGATTAGCAGTCCAGCAGAGAGACAGTCATTTCAGCAGCACACCAGTCCTTTTTCCTGGCAGAGTATCCACGTGTCCAGAAGTGTACTGAGGAGTTGGTGTTTGGGGGTCATCTTTTTATTCCCTGGTTCTGGAAGGTGGCAGAAGCATCTAGAGAGTGTCTTTGAAGTCATGGAATCTACTGCCTCCCCTGACCAGGCTCCAATCTGACTGTATTAACAATGTGGGGTCTTTAGGCGCTCTTTGTGAAGGCAGAGCACCAGCTATTCAGTTGCAAGTGCGGCTGTGCTCAGCTCTGTCCCCATCCTGCCAACAGATGGCCCATTCAGGTACACTTAGTCCCATTATTGTGTGACATTCTAGGAGGAATTCGCGAAGTCTGTCAGTTACACCCACTCATGTGACCCAAGACAGGCTGTAGTCACAAAAGGGCTAAGAGCAGGAAAATGCCAACTTTTTGAAAGGAACATTTTGAAAATTGTAATGAAAAATCTGACTTAACGATTAAAGAGGGTTTTTCATTGCAATAACATAGACAGCAAATATGAAATAACCACCAGCTCCCATTAGGAAATTAGAGCTTATTAAATGTAAAACTGAAGGGGCGTGGCTTACGCGCCGAGGAGGTATGTCGGACATCCCGTGAGCTCCGTAGGGCTGCGGGGCTTGCCTCGACTTATGAACCTCTCTCCATTCATTTAGGAGCCTGCAGATTGGATTCCCTGGTGTCGGAACATGGTCCGCGCTTACTGGTGACTGTTTTCACAGGTTTCCAGCCGCTTTCGCTGCTTTTTCGGACTTCGGCGATTTTCTGCAGCTTCGGGACGCGGGAGGCCGCCATTTTAGGCCGCTGAGCCTGCGTCCTCTTCCTCACGCTGAAGCACAGCCTACCATCAACAACCTCGCAGCTTCATCGCGTTGCCTCCCTCTCTTCAATGAAATTCTAAGGTATGGCATAAAGTCGCGACTTTTTCATCCGTTTTTTTTTTCTTCACCTGGCATATTCCTTCTCAGCTGCCTCTATTTTATACTATGGTGAAGCAACAGCCGCCATTTTAATGCTTGTCCAGCAGGATTCCTTCATACTGTGTGCTTCTACTTTATTACTCCGTTTTCTCCTCAATGGCAAAACACACAGCTGCTTGAATGACTCTTTTGTACCTATGTGAATGCTTTCATTACTTTCGCAGCTTCCTTGGACTTTGGTGGATTTCTGCAGCTTTGGGACGTGGGCGGCCACCATTTTAGGCCGCTGAGCCCGCGTCCTTTTTCTCACGCTGAAGCACAACCTGTCATCAACAAGCTCGCAGCTACATCGGGTTGCCTCCCTCTTTTCCATGAAATTTGAGGTATGGCATAAGTCGCGATTTTTCACCCGTTTTTTGACCTGGCATATTCCTTATCAGCTGCCTCAATTTTGTATTATGATGAAGCAACGGCTGCCATTTTAATGCTTGTCCCAGAGGATTTCTTCATACTGTGTGCTTCTTCTTCATTGCTCCGCTTTCTCCTTAAGGGCACAAATGCACAGCTGCTTGAATGACTTGGTGCTGCTTCAAACTGGCTAAACAATATTTCAGAACTTTTAGGCCTGTTCATTATGAATACTACCAATTTTACAGTGATCGGTGATCTGAATCTTCACCTGGATAACGAACATTGCTCTAAAGCCACGGAACTTATTGATGACTTCTTATCCCTCAATTTGATTCTCAAAAATTCTGGCCCTACCCATACTGCTGGTCATCTACTAGACCCAATCTTTTCTAATATTCTGAATTTAAACACCTTCCCAGCTTTACCTATTCCCTGGTCCGACCATTTTCCCATCAAATTTTCCTTTCAAACGCCAACAACCAATATCCCTCCTATGGCGCTGCCCGTCATGGTGAGAAAATGGAAAAAGCTAGATATTAACATTCTTAATACCCTGCTAGAAGATACGATACCATGCACCATCTCAGGAGTACAAAATCTATCCATCTCTGTCCAATCATGGCTCTTAACAGCCATTGACTCCTGTCTCCCTCAGACTAAGTTAAAAGGCATTTATCAACGTCACCCCGCTCCGTGGTTCAATGACTCTTTAAAACATGAAAAAACCAAATGTAAGAACGCTGAGCGTCAATGGAGAAAGTCCTACTCCTCTGAAGCTAAAAATGAATACAAAAATCAACTAAATCAATATCAAAAGCTGTGCAGCAGAGCAAAAGCCACCTTTGTCTGCTCAAAAATTACTGCCGCTTTAAATCAAGCTAAAACACTCTTCAAAACAGTCAAAGAGCTAGCTGGCTCTAACACCTCACCTTCCTCACCTGATCTAAATAAAACTCAATGCAATAAACTTGCCGCTTTCTTTGTCGACAAAGTTGATAGAATCTATCAAGCCATCCAACCTAATCAGGACAATCATGAGGAAAATCACTATGACAGTAGGGATGTTAATAGATCAGACAGTGAAGAGACCAATACTGCCACCCCCTCTGATACTACCACCTCCCCTTCTTTGAGTGCTTGGCCAGCACTCAACGTTGACACTGTCATCGAACTTCTAAACACCATTAAATCAGGTTCGCCAAAAGACCCTCTACCCTGCTCTATCTTAAAACTACTTAGCAGGAAAGCCTTATCTACCATCACAGACCTTCTAAATAAATCCTTGCAAGAAGAATGTGTTCCACAGGAGTGGAAGCATGCCATGATCCATCCCCTTCTAAAAAAAGCTAATGCTGACCCGAAGGTACCCACAAACATCCGACCAATATCTATCCTGCCTATTTTTGCTAAAATTCTAGAGAAACACGTCCACCGCTGTCTCTCACATTATATAACGACACATGACCTGTTACCTCCCCATCAATATGGCTTTCGAGCAGGTTTTTCAACAGAAACCACTCTCCTAGGTGTCACTGAAAATATTCGTCAAATGATAGACAAGGGTGAAACAGTGGCACTGGTGTTTTTAGACCTCAGTGCCGCATTTGGCACTGTCTCACATGCGGTACTAATAAAAACCCTTCGTCTAATGGGTATCTGTGGCCCTGCTTTAAATTGGATCACATCCCTACTTGAAAATAGAACTTTTCAAATGTTCTCAAACTCCATGTACTCTGATACCTATACCTTTAAACATGGCGTCCCTCAGGGTTCAATTTTAAGCCCACTACTTTTTAATCTATATATGAGCCCTCTTGCACAAATTGCTAAAGACTCTGGACTGATAATGTTTTCATATGCTGATGATTCTCAGCTTCTCTTTTCCCTTCCACCAACAGACAATAATGATCCTTCTATCTTGAGAACAGGGCTTACAAAAATTGCTGGATGGATGAAAAATAATTTCTTAAAATTAAACGGTGAAAAAACCGAACTCATAATCCTAGGAAAAAATAAAGAACTCTGGGGACCCCAACACTGGCCCCCAGAAATGGGCTCTCCTCCTACTCCAACTAACCAGGCCAGTAACCTTGGCTTTGTGGTTGATGACACTCTTAGTATGCACCACCTGTTTTGTCATCTTGAAGTGGCTAAAGAAAATATGCTGGATGCTACCAGTTCACACTAAAAGAACTGTCATCAACGCCCTTATAACATCTAGATTGGATTATGCCAATGTACTATACTTAGGGGCCAACAAAGCCAAAGTCCGTAAACTACAAACTGTGCAGAATGCTGCTGCAAGACTGTTAGGTAAAATTCCTATTCATGCACCCACCACCAAACTCATACGAGAATTACACTGGTTAAAAATTGAGAGCAGAATTAAATTCAAATCATTATGCTTCATGCACAAAATCTCAGCAAACAAAGCTCCTGAATATCTGCTAAATCTGGTGCAACGTTACCACCCACCCAGGACGCTGAGATCTGCAACAGCGAACAAATTTGCTGTGCCTAAAATAAGACTGTCACGCATGGGAGGCAGATCCTTTGCCTACCTTGGCCCCTCCTTGTGGAACTCCATGCCACAAGTTCTGCGCTCAGAGGTTAACTACACCAGTTTTAGAAAAGCCATAAAAACCTGGCTGTTCAACATCTAAGTCAGCTGTCCAAACTCCCTTCACTGAATCACAAGCGGCGGGAAACCCTTTGTTGGGTAGCTGTTTGCGCTATACAAACTAAACAAATAAATAAATATAAATAATGACTCTTAGTAAATATATGACTGCTTTCATTACTTGAGGATTTTTATTCTCCTGTATACTGCAGAGCCCAGTCATTGTTGATGTACCTACATTGCGTCAGGTGGTAGTGTCTGATGCTTTTATCCTATCTTGGAGCTCTTATTTTGTGCCTTACCATGTTCATTCCTGGGAAAGCCTCTTTGTAGCTACTTTTTTGACACATTTCTGACCCTTTTTGAGCCTGACTTGATTCTCCTGCCTCAGTATTTTTATATATTTTTATTTATTTATTTATTTATTTATTTTTCTTCTCGCACCTTGCCTCTATTCAGCATATACATTCTTTCTTCAAATGTGGTGTGCTCTTACGCTGTTACTATGGCTCACAACGCAAGCAATATGAAATCTTCTCATATCGGAACAAAACCTAAGAGTCTTAAAAATGACCCGCCCTCCCCTATTCTTACTTCCCCTAATCCTGTTCTGGACTCCATATTAGAGGAGGTAAGAGGTCTCCAACCCTTTATGGCTGCTACTAATGAAAAACTCAAGCAAATTGAAGAGAAATAGGTTGTTCTGGAAGGCAAGGTTTTAAACTTAGAGCAACGCGTCAGTGACATTCAGGATGTCTCCACTAAAATTCCTCTACTGAAACAAGAAATCCAAAAGTTAAAATTGCTTACTGAGGACCTTGAAAATCGTAATCTTAGAAATAACCTACGCATTTATGGTGTTCCGGAGAATTTGGAGGGGTCTGAAATGGTGTCCTTCATACGTAAATTTCTTCACGAACTCTTAGATCTTCAACCGGCGTCTCATCCTCTTAACATCCAGAGGGCTCACCGCTTAGGGCGTCTTAACTCCAACGCGACTGAACCTCGTGGCATTATTCTTCTGTTTCTTGAATTTACGGAATTGATGAGTATTTTGAAGGCTGCTAGACTCAAACGACGTCTTGGGAAGGAGAAGACTCCATTCCTTTAACCACCTGCCACGACTGCTTAAGAGAGACGGCTGGGTGGCTCCACAGAAACTCCCTCCAATTCAACTCCTCCAAAACAGAGGTTCTGTTCTGTGCGGGCACCAACACACCTCGCCCCTTTCCGAGTGAATTCTGGCCACCTGAGACTAGGGATAAACCTCTGCCAGTCTCCTCGGTCCGCAACCTGGGAGCCATGCTCAATAACAAGCTAAGTATGGAAACCCAGGTAGCAAAAACAGTGGGGATCTGCACAGCCCTGCTACGCTCCCTGCGTAAAATCATGCCACTCCTCCCTGCACAAGCCCGGGCGTCGATAGTCAGGTGCACAATACTCAGTCGCATTGACTATTGTAACGCCCTGCTCCTTGAGTCTCCAGTCACGCTGATGGACCGACTTCAAAGAATTCAATCTGCCGCCGCCAAGCTGGCTCTTGGCTGGACGAGAAGGTCTTCGGCCACAGCAGCCCTGGCCGAGCTACATTGGCTACCCTTAAAGCAGCGTGTGGCATTCAAGTCCCTCTGCATCGTCTTTAAGGCTCTGCATGGACTTGGGCCCAGACCCCTGCAAGCTTTGTTCCTGTGGTACACTCCCACCAGAGACTTATGATCATCATCAGCTCGTCTGGTAAAGGTGCCCAGATTCAACAAAGCCAGAACCGGGGGCAGATCCTTCAGGGTCGCAGCGGCCAAGTTATGGAACAGCCTGCCTATTGACATACGCCAGATCTCACAACTTATTCCATTTAGGAAGCGCATCAAGACCTGGCTATTCCCCTAAATTCTGCCCACCTGCTAACTACTCCGGTCTATCCTTCAGCAGAGTATTCTCCAGCGCCAGGAAGCCTGCAAGGTATCAGTCGCGCTCTATAAATACTTAAAATAAAAATAAATAAATAAATATGGTCTGGGCATAACATTTTTATTTCACAAGACCTTTCGAATGCAACAAATGCTCGACGCAAGGAGTGTTTGAATCTTCGCCCTCAAATGAGACAGTTGAATATCCAATATGGTATCCTTCATCCATGTTTTTGCAAGATCACACACAATGGCCGTACCTGTTCGTTTGATGATCCTCAGAGGCTCCACAAGTATCTACAGAGTGTTTCCTCTCCTAGCATGGACACCAATATTTAATATTTTCTTCTTTCTTCTCTTCCTCCTGTTTGAATTCGTTATGCTGATCTAATACAGCTGGCTTAGTTTTAGTCTCTATTCTATGTAATTCTCTTCTTGAGGTTCTGTCTTTACACCCTTCTCTTACCCAACTTTGGTCTTCTGCTGCTCGTTGGGGTCCGCGTCCTCTCTGGTGTCTCCTCGCTCCCGATATCTTGGTTATCTCTATCTTCTCAGACCTGGCATTTTTGCCTTGATCTGTCTATTTATTTATTTCCTGTTATATCTCTCTTTTCTTTCTTCTCCTTACCTGCTTCCTCCTTTTCTGTCTTCCCTCTTTTTCCTGTGCACTCTCTTACCTTCTTCTTCCCGGACAGTCTCTGTTTTTTTCTTGGCTTCCATGTTTTTTGTCGTTGGTCACAATATTTTTGGGCGCAATTAATCCTTTAAATTTTCACGTTTTGGGTATTCTTTTCTTATGTAATGTATTTCTTTGCTGTGTCCTTTCTTGTAGTTGTCCTCCTGCAGTGTGTCTACTCCAAGTGTATTCCCACCTCCCCACCTTCCATCATGTGTAACTTTGTTACATGGAATGTTCACGGTCTTGGACACCCTGTCAAGCGTCAAAAAGTATTGTCTCATTTATCCAAACTTAATTCACAAGTTGTTTTTCTCCAGGAGACTCACTGTACAGATGTTGAATCTTCTAAGCCAAAAAGACAATGGGTGGGTCAAATTGTGTTTTCTCCTGCTGCCAACAAGAAAGGGGGTGTTGCTATTTTATTTCATAAAGGGTTGTCTGTCCAAATTGTATCTTCTCAAACTGATGATGAGGGACGTTGGGTAATGGCTAAGGTTGTGATCCAGAATAAGACTTTGGTTCTATTAAACATTTATGTCCCGGTTCGGCCCGACCCCAAATTTTGGAATAATATTAAAATCCTTATCTCCTCAATTGATTGTCCTGATATTGTAATTGCTGGTGATTTTAACCAGTGGCTTGATCCGTTTTCCGAAAGACTCTCCTCAAGCAAATTTAACCCTGATAAATCCCAAAAATGTTTCCAATCTGCCATTGCCTTGCGTCCCCTCTGTGATGTGTGGAAAACCTGCAAACCTGACTCCCTTGAATATACCTTTTTCTCGAATGTTCACCATACTCGTTAAAGGATTGACTATATTTTGGTCAGTAAGTCTCTTCTTCCCTCAATTCAAAAATCCGAAATTGGCTCTATTTTTATTTCAGAACATGCTCCTGTCCATACGGTTCTTGACCTTACCCTTGTCTCCTCTAGATTTAGTCGTTGGAAATTCCTATCGTCTGATAATGTTTTTATAAAAGAAGTTACTGTGTTTATTAATGAGATTTTCACTTTCAACAACCCATCGGACACCTCTATCCCTACTAATTGGGATGCTTTCAAAGCTACCCTTCGAGCATTCACTATCTCCTATGTTTCTAAAAAGAAGAAAATAAAAAGAAATAAATATGAGGACCAAATTAAGAATATCAAGCAGCTTGAACACTTATATTTTTCTTCTAAGTCTACTGATGCCCTCCAGAACCTAATTAAAGCAAAAACTGAGCTAAATAAAATTGCTACAATTGAAGCATGTAATACCCTACTAAAAGTCAAATCTAAATATCATGGAGGTCAAAACAAGGCGGGTAAAATGTTGGCAAATTACCTAAAAATCAAATCTGAACGTAAAACTGTAGGTCCTATTTTTAATGATTCTCTCAATAAATTGGTTTCATCAGATGAAGACATTGCGGAAGTTTTTCATAACTACTATCAAACTCTTTATACTGATGACACACACCCTTCTGCGCAGAACTTAACATCTTTCTTTGATGGTCTCCCCCCTCCGCCGTTGCTTCGTTAAGAGTTTGACCAGCTGGAGAAAGACATTTCTCTTCAAGAAGTTCTTCTTGCTATCAACACTCTGAAAAAGTCAAAGGCACCAGGTCCTGATGGGTTGCCAATTGAGTTCTACTCTGCATTTCATGCCATCTTTGTAGCCAAACTACTTCAACTTGTTAACTCTTTTATTTCTAATGCTAAGGCATCAGGGTCTTTCCTGGATGCTCTAATTATCATAATCCCAAAACCTGACAAAGACCACTCCCAATGTAAAAATTATCCTCCGATTTCCTTGATTAATTATGATTGTAAAATTTTTGCCAAAATTCTTGCTTCACGTCTTGATTCCCTTATCCCACTTTTAATTAAAACTGACCAGATTGGCTTTGTAAAAGGCAGACTGGCCGCAGATAATGCTCGTATGTTTTCTAACATCATCTCCCACAGTAAAAATTTTAAAGCCCCACTAGCAGCCTTGTCTTTGGATGCGGAGAAAGCCTTGGATCGCATCAATTGACAATTTATGTTCCGTACCTTGCAATGGTTTGGTTTTGGTCCCTCCTTTATCTCCTTGGTCAAACTCCTCTACTCCTCTCCTCGTGCATGTATTTTTGTCAATAGCCAATTTTCTAAGTTTTTTTCCTTGTCTAGGGGTACAATACAAGGTTGTCCTCTTTCCCCCTTATTGTTTATCCTATCCCTTGAACCTGTTTTGGAACGAATTCGAAATAACTCTAATGTTAATGGTTTTAAATTCACCTCTATTGAAACAAAAATATCTGCATATGCTGACTACATATTGGTGTATATGGCCAACCCGGTCACGTCTCTCCCTCCTTTTATGGAAGAAGTTTGTTTATACTCTTCCGTTTCAGGTTACAAACTTAACTTATCTAAAACAGAAGTTTTACCCTTAAATTCCACCTGCTATTAGTATATGTTTACTTCTACTGACTTTGCATGGTGTCCTTCCAAAATCAAATACCTTGGTATTTGGTTTTCTTCATCCCGTGTTGACACACTCAAATTTACTTTTGCATCCCTTATCGATAAAATCCAATCTCTTCTCCAAATTTTGTCTCCCTTATTCCTATCCTGGTGGGGTAGTCTTGATACTATTAAAATGATGATCACACCACATATACTTTACACTGTCTCTATGCTGCCTATAAAAATACCTAATTCCTACTTTGTTCGCTTAAATTCCATTTGTTGATATTGATATTGATATTGAGATGTATTTGTAAAGCGCTCGTTCGCCCGGGGGCTTCATGGCGCTGTAGACAGGGACACAACGCATCAGTCACAGGAAGCAAAGAGGAACTCATCAAAACGCTTGAGAAAAGAGCCATGTTTTGAGGGAGTGTCTGAAACTAAGGATGTTTCCGCACATTTTAAGGTGAAGAGGAAGGGAGTTCCAGAAGGCAGCTGCAAGGTGGTCAAAGCAGCTGCCTCCAAGACGCTTCCTTTTGTTCTAAATTTTTATGGAATAATAAACACCCTCGCATCGCCCTACATAAACTCATCCGTCCTAAGAATGGAGGCGGTGTCTGTTTTCCCAACTTTTAAACTTACAACTCTGCTTTCCTGATTAAACAATCCTTCTCTTTAGCTTATGATTTTTTAGACTCCCCATTACCTAGATGGGTTGCTTTTGAACGTTCACTATTAAAGGACTTCTCGTTTCAACACACTGTTTTTATGTCTAACAGTTCTTTTTTGGCCAAACACCCAGTTCTAAAATACTCTCAAACACTGTTGCATGACACATTCTCTAAGAATGTATCTCCTCTTCAATGTTTTTGGCATCCATTGTGTGGTAAAATAAGTTTCTTAAGTGTAAGGGCAAATCCTTCTATTACAAGTATTGGAAAGAAAAGGGTATTTCATTTGTCCATCAATTCTTTTTGAATAACTCTATTCTTCCTTTTCATGAATTGCAAACTGTATATCAATTACCCAATTATTGTCTGACTGAGTAGACCAACATAACTACCTCTATACAATCTCACTTATCAACTCTTTCCGCACCTGATACTCTTCCCTGTTTCTCTCCCTTCACTCCACTTTATCCTTTGTTCTCTCTGTATCAACCTAAAGCTGCCCTTGGATATAAAATGTTGTTATCTAATGTTATTGACCGACCCAAATCGTCTACCGAGATTGCTTGGGAAACTGATTTGAATGTTTCTTTATCTGGTGATGTTTGGGATCATTTATGGTCCGAATTATTTAAAGTTTCTATTGCTGCACGCATTACTCAATCACTGTTTTTTATTTATCATAGAGTTGTTATCACACCTGTAAGTATTTCTAGGTTTTCGCCAGTATCTTCCCCACTATGTTGGTCTTGTTCTTCATAAACAGGTACTCTTAAACATCAATTATACGAGTGCCATTCTGTTTTATCCTTTTGGAATTTTGTTTGGAATATATGCATGCAAGTGTTTCAATGTTCTTCTTCGTTATCATTACTAAATGTGTTTTTGGGTTCTGTATCAGTTGATATAGATATTGTCCAACTAAAGCTCGATTACTTGATCTTTTCATTGCTATTGCGTTTAAAGTGATTTTATCTTGTTGGAAAGATAACTCCAAATTATCTATAATTTCTTGGTGGAACTTCATTTGTGACGAGCATAGGATTGCTGTCGCCTCCTCTTCTTCTGTCTCTTTAAGAATTAAATCTGATCTCCTATGGCTCCCCTTTGTTACTTATCTCTCGTCTAATCCTCCAAACTGATTGCTTGATCCGTTGCCTCCTTGCATATATTCTCCAGACTCTTGGTTTACTTTTCTCTTTTTCTTCTTTGGCTCCTATCCCTTCTCTCTCTTTCCTTTTTCTCTTCCTTTCTTAATATTTTCTGTTCTTTCTCTTTCCTCTTCCCATGGTTTAAACCTTTATTTTACATTCATGTTATGCCTTGTTTTATCTTATTATGTTTATTCCTATCATTGTATGGCTTTGTATCATATTTGTTAAAACCTAATAAAAATCTCTTAAACAAAATAAAAAATTTAAAACTGAATCTCCAATGTTATCCTATGGGAGGTGTAAGCCTCACAGGATTGAAAAATGAATTTAGGGTTTTTTTCACTACGAGGATATGTAAAACATAAAAGTGCACGTCCATCCTTTTAATTACAAGGCACCCTGCCCTATGGGCTACCTAGGGCCTAACATTGGGGTGACTTTAACTTAATAAAAGGGGAATTTAAGGGTTTGCAAGGGTGTTAAATGCCATGTCGACATAGCAGTTTAAAACTGCATTCAGGCTGCAGTGGCATGTGTTCAATGGGGTTCTTAAGTGGGTGGCACAATCAGTGCTGCAGGCCCACCAGTAGCATTTAATTTACAAGCCCTGTGGGCACATGTAGTGCCACTTTGCTAGGGATTTAAGAGTATATTTAGTATGCCAATTGGGTTTAAGCTAATGTAACCTTGTTTAAGTGGAGCGAGCACAGTTCTTTAGCACTGGTTAGCAGTAGAAAAGTGTACAGAGTCCTAAAGTCAATAAAACAAAATCAGAAATAAATATGAGGAGGAAGGCAAAATGTTTGTGGGTGAGCCCGAAGAGAGGCACAGGTCCAACATGACCACCCTCCAGCCTAAAGCCAAGGGGACACTAATCAATACCTTTATGGACTTTCCTGTTTAGGTGAAAGAACCTAACACTGGTCCTCTACTGCAGAGGCCCGTGCCCATTCTATGCCCCTCTGAATTCAATTAGATCCCTCTGTCTACACTCTCCTAAACCACTAACCTGACCCATGGGGAACCCTTCTCCTCACCTGTGGACCCCATCTGTGCAGCACCTAACCTTAATTTGCTCACAAATAGATCCTAGTAGGCAGACAGTACCACCATGGCCAACAAAGGGATGAGATCCATTCTGCCCTTGGATCAAACTTCTGTCCACAACCCAAGGAAAGCTCTGCCCATAAGGACAGCAACCAACAGAGGCAACTGACAGCTGTCAGTGTTAACATCCAGGCTCCAGGTTATCCTAGGGTCTCCGGCCTCTGTGGTTTCTCAGACTGGGGGGCAACAGCCCCAGGTGGTAGGCACCCTTTTTCTACTCTCCTTCCCACCAGTCTAGGGGTGGTAGCCTGTGACTGGTCAATCAGCCCCTGACTCCATACCATGATGCTGAACAGGAATCAGGGTTGAGTCCTTCCTACCCTTCCATCTAGGGCTCTGTCCCATCTGTTTGAGAGTGGTACCCCCGGATATCTGAGCTTGCTGGGTGCCCTGGGTGGCCACCCCTCCTACCTATTCCATCACCAGTGACAGCTCATTCTGTAGAATACAGTCAATGGGCATCTGGGGACTAACTATCCCTTCTCTGGGTCACCTCCCCACCCCAATCCAGGGCTACTAGGACCATGGGACAGACAAAGACCTGCCCCTGGGCATTAGTTATCCTACGCCTGACCAGTGTACTGCTCTGTGGAAGCCAGCCTTTCCACCAAAATGGCCTGGCTGGCCCCGGTGTTCCTCAGTGCAGTGTCAGATACCCCATTCACCTTCCCTGGTGGAAGTGACAAGTCCTACCCTCAGGAATCACCAATCTACCCTCTGAGTTCACTCTCCCACTAATAGAGATTAAGGCATGATCTGTCTCCTTCCCCTGGGAACTACCTACCCCTAAGGCTATATTAGCCACCCCCGAGGAGATTCCTCCAGTGGGTAGTTTTGTAGAACACCCCTTATGTGCCCTAGCTGAGAACAAGCAAAGTAGCAGGATTGGAAGTGGGGCGCCCTGCACTACCTCTGACCAAAACCTCCCTCCTTCTCAGAAGAGAGATAGGAACCCTTTCTTTCCTCCTTCGACCCAGGATTTGTCTGTGTCTCCCTTAACCTCTCCTTCACTCTGCTGGGAAGATCATGAATCACCCTTCTTTGTGTCACTCTCACATACCTTTATGGACACTCTGGTGCTGGCCTAGAGGTCTGCCTCCTCATCGAGCTTCCAGGGGTTAGCAAGCTTGCTAGCTACGAGGTGTTGGCGCAGCTCTGTAAAACAGGTATTGATCATGTGCTCCATCAGAATCAGGTCGAGCGGCCCAACAAAATCATCCACTTTGCTGCCCCTCACCCATCCCGTTCAATGCCGTGCTGAAGTAATCTAAGAAGTCCACCTGGGACTGGTTTGAGAGTTTGTGGCTGCCCTTGAACCTTGGTATTTCTCAGGGGTCAGCACAAATTTGTTTGGAAGAATGGTCTTCATAAGGGGCATACTTGGTCTGGTCCCCTACCTCCAATGTCAGAAGAGTATCCCTACCCACAGTGGGCAAGTACCTCCGCAAGCTACCCCCTGTACCCCTCTGGGACCTTGTGTACCCTCAGAGCTACTCCATAAGCTGAGAACTATTTACCTATACCATCTCCCACCACAAACCTGAGCACCAGGTGCCTGGGTATGCAGACCCTCACCTCTTCATTGATTTCTGCTGCCATGCTGCAACCATTACTGGTGGACTCCCCTTGCTTGGCTTTTATGCCCAGCTCCTTGAGTTTGCATTCATGTGCCATCTTGCGTGAGCTTCCTCTCCTCCCTCCTGTCTTCCAACTGCACTTGTGACAGGTCCTAGAAGACACGCTGCTCCTGCCCCATCCTAGGCATCCTGTTTCTCCTCCTGGGGCCAGGAGGGTCCTTCCTGCCGCTAAGAGGTTTTTATGGAACAAAAATCACTGTATGGGACTGCACAAACACAAGCCTGATCCACATTGCCGAACACCAGTGTAAGAAATTGGTTTTTTGGGTGACTGGGGTGTGAGCAAGGTCAAGCAACAGCCACAATCGCTTGCAGGGTGAAGTACAAAAAGGCACAGAATTACCTGTGCTCAACCCTGGGTAGCTTGAAACAAAAAATAGTCAGGCTTAAATTACAGGCAACGTGTACGGTATTTATGCAGCATACAAATAGAAATAAAGTGAAAACACAGCACAAGAATAAATCCCAAACCAAACTATAAATATAGAGTATATTTTAATAGATAATTTGACACCAAACTGACAAACATCCAATCAGTAGAACCGGAATTATACATTTTTAAAGTTTAAGGTTCAAAATAGCACCTAAAATATCAACTGCGGACATCTGGTCGGGCTAAATCGAGTCAAAGTTGAAAATGAAGGCCGACCGCAATGGAGTGTGGTTTGAATACAAGACGTGGATCGGACCCGGTCAGCGCTTACTCTCAGCTTTAGAAACATTTCTGAAGAAAAATGTCTGAGAAGGTAGAAGTTCAGCGGGTCAAAGCTGCAAGAGTGTCTGATGAGGAAGCATGGTTGGTCGTCGGATAGCTGTGGAGTGAAGCTGCCGTTAAGAATGTTGCCACCAGATTTCGTCACTGAAATGGACGTCGAAAATCTCCAGCAGGACAGAGGGCTGTACCCAAAGACAGTTCATCAAGGTCGGATACCCCTCTAGCAAATGGCCCATGAAAAAACGTTGCTGTACCGAGAACAAGATAGCAGGAAAAGCTGCAAAGCCAATACAAATGGCGATGTTGGTCCTGGTTCTTAGCGCACATTTTGGCCAAATTTTGTCCTCAGTTTTTGAAAATGGCCATCTGGGCACATTTAGCACCACAACCAAGGGTCCAGGAGTGGATGGCCACCTCATGGGGATTCAGGACTCAGGCTGGGTCCAGGTGCGGGTTCAAGATGGTGAGAACCTGTTATGTCCTCGTGGCTCTTAACAAGAGGCCAGCAAACTAGCCCTTGGAATCACTTCTGGTAGTCCTGGATGCAGATGTGGATTCAGGGCTCAATGGCAGGGATAGCCTCTGAGGGTTCAGGTACAGCAGCAGTCTGGTAGAGTGCACAGCAGGTCACAGCAGCAGATTGTCCTCTGAGAGTCCTTCTGCAGATCCAGTAGTGAACTGAGGAGTGGGGCTGAAGCAGCCGCAGCCCATGTAGGTAAGAGCGGTAAGGCGGTGGGGCCGGGTGGGGCCGGGGGGATTTGGACGGATGATGCTGAGGTAAAATTAATTCTTTATTAAATTTTCCCTCATCATCATCCGTCGAAATCCTCCCTCACCAGGCACCATCACTCTTACCTGCCTCCCTTATCTTACCAATACCAAGGGGAGTTTAAGCCTTTTGCATCCATTATCATTATTTTTGGTCCTCCTTGTAAACTGATAAACTATGCTGTTCTGAAAAGCTGGCAAATATATCTGTCTTTGTACGCCTGAGGGGGTTAGAGACATTAGAACTAGAGCATCAGCATACATCAAAGTGGACATTTCATTCACTCCAAGTTTAGGGAGATGTATATTATCTTTTTTTTAATATTATCGAAAGGTTTGAGAAATAAAGAGAAAATAATAATGGGACAAGTATGTACCCTTGTTTTAACCCATTGTTAACAGCTATTTTAGATGAATACACCATACCACCGTACCAGCCCTATTATTACCTCTATCCATGTTTCTGTATTTGAGGCCCATTTTACATGAGGGAATATGGCATCTGAATCTTTCACTTCTTCTGGACATCTCAAGGACATTAGGAAAGTGGCAGACTGGTTGCATCAGACTGTGTGGAGAAGTGTGGCTCACTGGTTAGAGGAGGCAGACCTGGAAGCAGAGATCAGCCCGGGACCAGGGTTCAATTCCAGGCTCGACGGGGTCTTGAGTCCTAAAATGTCCATGGACTCGACAATTCTCGCTCCGGTGCCTACTCGATTCACGGGTTCACACTCTGGGCAATAGCTTGCTTAATCTCCACAACGGCTCCTCGCGGTGGTAAGCCTGGCTTTCACCTTGCGGATACCCTGCCGGGGTTATCTCACAGGAGAATACCAGGACGGGTTCCCTAAACAAGCGCATAGAAACCACTCGGTGATTTGCGCCATATAAATTCCTGTACATTTACATTTACATCAGACTACCTTAAGGCCTTTTAATTTTAAATAAAAAATGTGTGGGTCTCATGTCTTTGTCGTCTCATAATTAAGCCTCCAGTCATATATTAGATCGCAAAGTATACCCCACTAAGGTGACAGGAGGTTTAGATTCCATTAAAGACAGGGAGGCAAAGATTATCCCTCTGCACCACCCACTTAATTTTCTGAATTGTTTTTTATTTAAAGTTTAACCTTTCTCTATGTTTCAACACCCTAGAAGTGTTTGGATGAAATCCCTGGGCTGAATCTTTTGTCTTGAGATGTATTCTAAAGGATATTTTTTTAGTTCAAGACATTGTTACATGAAAACACAGTGTATATGACTATGGGTATCTCGATCTTGTTTCTTCATTGGCAGTTCTGCTTGTAGTTTGCAAAGAAGAGGAAGTAGGGACTGTCTCAGGACTATTTGTAGGATGGTCGTTGACATAATGCAAGCTCATTGTAATGTCATGGGTGCTTGATGCACAATTCTTTTTTGCTAGACCATAATGGGTACTTTCAATGGCTATTTTGATTTATGTGCAAAACCCTTTTCATCTTTGCTACTAGAGTTTTAAGTAAAGAGGTTCAGTCATAAAGCTCACCGGTGTGTCTTTATTTGAATCTAAACCTCCTCTCATGCTACTAGGAGAGATTTCAAATTTTGTATCATTGCTGACATTCAGTGACAATGCAAGATGATGAAAGTATCCGTAAAATTAAGAGACACCACCACTGAGACATCCACAGGCCTAGGCCATGGGAGTAATGGTTGGGTTTTCCAGGGTGGGAAGTCAGTGTCGGGAGAGGGGTGGGATAGGGGTAAGGGAGAAAATTAAAAAAAATATTCCTCATGAGCAGTCTTGCTGTGACTTAAACAGGAAGAAAAAATGGGCAGCATATGGCAAGCATGACAAGCACGATGAGCAGGGCCAGAGATAAGGAGTTAAGGTTCCTTACATGGAATGTCAATGGGCTTCGAGTCAAATCTAGAAGACAGCTGATTCTGAAATACTTAGAAGACTCACCCGCAGAGATCATCATCTTGCAAGAAACACATTTAACACAAAAGGAAAGTAAAGAGATATTTAGCACTCAAAAATGGATTGCAAACGCTATTTTTACATCTCAAGATTTGGTTACAAAGGGGGTGGTTATTTTGACAAGGAAAGGATCCGACATAGTAGTAGAAAATAGTGTAGTAGATAGTAGAGGAAGATGGGTGATTTGTAGTTTGCGACTCTCGAGTGAAGTGCTGACAGTGGTGGGTTACTATGGTCCGAATATAGATGATCCCACAGTCTTAGAAAAAGTAGAATTGGAGTTATTAGATTTTCCTGGTAAAGTAATTATGGCAGGGGATTTTAATACAGTATTGGACGGGAAGATGGATAGAGCGGGTAATACCAGAGCAATAATGAATACTAAAGTGACTGCCAAAGTTAAGTCAATGATGGGGCAACTTGGACTTTGTGATATTTGGAGATGTAAATTTCCACAACAGTCAGGGTTTACTTTTTATAACAAAAAATATAAACACAACTCACGGTTAGATTTTTTTTTGGTCGATAATAGATTGAAAGAGAGAGTTACAGGGGTAGATCATTTAGGGGCGCATCTATCAGATCACTCTGGGGTGAGTTTAAATTTGAGTTTGGAAGAAGAGGAGATTACTTCAGTTTGGAGATTAGATCGGACAATCTTAGGTGATACAGAAGTCCTAGAGATTCTCAAAGAAGAGATACAAGTCTTTCTAGAAGTAAACGTGGGCTCAGCCAGGGATGACACAGTATGGGAAGCATGCAAGGCGTTTATGAGAGGTAGAATGGGAGTTCAGGGCGCAAAGAGACGAAGACTGTATTATAGTCAGGTTTCAAAGTTATAAAAAGAGATTCGAGAGTGCAAAATGAATCGGATTCCCCAGGATGTGACTACTTTAGATGGCCCTTGGGAGAAAAAACTTTTAGACTTAAAGGTTCAGCTCACTGCGATACTTGCCCAACGAGTTAAAGAGAGATGGGAAGCTAGTCAGTTGGCACATTTTTCATATGGAGAGGGATGTGGCAAGTTACTGGCCTGGAAAGCCAAGAAAGATGTCGTACGGAATCATATTAAAGAGATCAAGAAACCAGGCACAGATCAAACTATAACAGAAAATAAACTGATTGTAAAAGCATTTCAGGAATATTTCACGAATGTCTATGCAGAAGACCTTTGTCCAGATAGGGTTGAGATTGAGACCTGGCTATCTTTAATAAAACCATTGTCAGATGAGGATATGTTTGGGCTTAATAAGGAAATCACTCAAGAGGAGCTGATGAAAGTTATTAAGGATAGCAAAAGAGGAAAAACCCCTGGACCGGATGGTCTACCCGCAGAAGTCTACAAAGCCCTTGATAATACGCTGGTCCCCACTCTTTGTCACTTATATAATAAAATATTTAGGGGGGAAGCGAAAATCCCAAACTCTTGGAATGAGGCAAACATTGTTCTAATACTCAAACCAGGGAAATCTCCAAAAAATATGGATGCGTATAGGCCGATCTCGCTTTTAAATTGTGATTATAAATTTTTCACAAAAATTTTGGCTGACAGGCTTAGTAAAATCATCCATAAATTGATACATGAAGATCAAAGAGGTTTTATTAAGAAGAGGTACTTAAAAGACCTTACCTACTCTTTGATAGGCATGATAGATTTAGCTTCTAAGTATGATTATCCCTTGGCAGTGATAGCATTAGACGCCGCCAAGGCTTTTGACCGTGTTAATTTTGTATATTTAAAAACTCTTCTGTAATATCTTAATTTAGGGGATAAATTTACGCAATCCATTTTTTCACTATATTGTGCTCCGACTTCACGTGTACTTATAAATGGCACTCTTACATCTCCCATTAGGGTAATGCGGGGCACCCGGCAAGGATGCCCCTTATCACCTTTACTTTTTAATATATATATAGAACGCTTAGCCTGTAAAATTAGGGCTTCATAAGAGATACCCCCTTTTGCTGTGATGGACTGGTCAAGGAAATTAGGTCTATATGCGGACGACATTATTGTTTATTCTACTAGTTTAGTTAGTTCTTTGGAAAACCTAGTAAAGATAACAAAGGACTTTGGTAGGATTTCTGGTTACCAGCTAAACCAAGAAAAGACTGAGATAATGACCTGGAATCTTAACACGAGAGGAGTAAAAATTACAGCAGAAATGAGATATCTTGGTGTTAGGATCACACAGAAGATTGAGGACTTGGCTAAAACTAATCTTGACAGAGTAAAAAAAGAGGTTGGTGATATGCTAAAGGGCTGGATGAACATACCTTTGTCAATATATGGGAGATCTAACCTGGTAAAGATGGTGATTATACCAAAAATTACTTTTTTGTTGGAAGCTATTCCGCTGTGTTTTAAAAAGGAATGGTTGGCGAAAATACAAAGTATGATAACTTCATTTATTTGGGCGTCAAAAACCTCTCGAATTTCATGGAGGAAAATACGAAGAAGTGTAAATAAAGGAGGATTGGCGGCTCCTGATCTACAAATATATGCATGGGCTTTTTGTTTGAAAAATTGCAGGATGTTATTGGGTTCCCTTGTTCATTCTCAGATCGGCGAACTTTTTAAGATAATGCTGAAGATATCAGGTTATCATGAGTTTGGTTATTTATATAAGTTTGGAGACCCCAAGTTTTTAAAAAAAGTGAAACTCAAGACTCTGAAAGATTTGGCCGAGATTTGGTATAAAATAAGAAAAATAACTAAGATCCCTTATCTCAGTTATATGGCTCCGATATGGGAATCGCCGGGAGCTCCGACCTGGACAAGAGATGCGTTAGCTTTAAATTTGATAAAGGAGCCAGCCCTACAAAGATGGAGAGATCTATTTCAAGATGGAAAACTAATTCCCTGGAGTTCATGTCAACAAAACTGGGGCCCAGTTTTTTCAAAATACAAGTACTTACAGATTCAAAGCTGGGCAAACCATGCAGGATTAGGGATTGGACGGGAAAATGATTTTGAATCAAAACTGGAGCTAATGGTTTTTAAGAAGGAAGTTGCTTGCTGGTACTGGCGAATATTGGAAATGGAGGATCGAATATTTGATCTACCAGAGACCCCGTGGAAGAATAGCTTGCCAAGGATCGCTACAGAAGACCAATGGCAAGTAACTATGAGCATGCTATATAGAATTGTTAAACCTGCCAACCTAAGGCGAAATGTTTTATTTACTATCCACAGGGCATACTGGTCCCCGTACAGGCTTTCTAAATTTAAGGATGGAGGATTGGTGGAATGTCCAAAATGTAAAGCCCCAAATGTTGATGATTTACACATGTTCGTATCATGCCCGAATATCAAACAATTCTGGATTGACGTGAGTAACTCCCTTTCCAAATCATTGAACTAACCCATCGAGGTAAGCCCTGAATTAATTATTTCTGGGAGACATGATCTGCAAAATAGAGTTTTGGGTAACAATGTTAGACTTATTTTTTATGCTATGTTATTAGCACGTCGAGAGATATGTAAACTGTGGGTCTCACCACTCAGTCCTACCTTATTGGACTGGATATTAGCCATGAGGTATATAGCAAAGTTAGACATGCTAGATTGCTCTAAAAGAAATAGAGGTTTTTGGATACCCTTCCTGCTAAATTTTGGTTAAAGTTATATTTATGTTAAAAGTCCAATGATTAAGCCCGTGCCTGTCTCGCTGGTATTTGGATTCGATAACGAGGAATAGAGATGGTGGAGGATACACATCTTGGGTCAGGTGGTCAAGAAGGAGAGTCGAGAGGTGACCAGACTCAAAAATATGTGTTGTCTACGCCCCATTACTCTAGACCAGCCTAAGAGACAATAACAGCCCAGAGGTGGGAAAGGAACAAAGATATGGGCGGCAAGACGGCAAATGAGGATAAAAAAAAAAAAAAAAAAAAGATGATGAAAGGCACTGAATTTCAGGCCACTGTTGCATTTCATTACTACAGATGCAACTTCAAATCTGTCGTGGAAAGTGGATATCATACATGTTTCAATGCAAAATAATATTGGTTGATTAACATGTAAATCATATAGGCTTTTCCTTCTTGAGCACCTGCTTTGTGGGAGTTCGTGCCCTAAGTAGACACTTTTGTAATTGTATCCTAATCTTACTCGGAAAGTTTAGCCGCAGCGTATAGTTTTAGAAATAATACTCACAGCTGTATAACAGAAAGTCTAACTTTTATATAGAAACAAAGGCAATTATTACGCATACTCTGTCCTTTAAAAGTTTAATACGAAAAACAAAGATTTATAAAATACTAGCTTACCCATCGCGCGTTGCTGCGATCTCAGAAGAAAGGAAATTTAAAGAAACTTGTTATGATAACATTCAATTTACATTGTGTCATTTTTATTGAAACATTCATTTTAATATGGAAAACATTTTAAAGTGTTGTTTTAGTTCTGTTTATTTATTCGAATGCTTGTGGATACACAGTATTTTTTGTTTTTCTGTCTGGTGCGTACACGAATAAATCAGAAGTTTTTCCGACGCGTGAGCTGGCCACATACAGTTGTCCATGTGAGAAGCACGGATTCTCCAAATCTAGTCCACACACTTGCAGCGATTGTCCATGTGCTTTGTTGATGGTCATTGCAAAAGCGAGTTGCACCGGAAACTGTAAACGTTCAGTATTGGAAAGATTATGAGGGCCCTGGGGGGGCCAATATTTAACAAATTATTATTTTTTTAAATTTTTAATTTTTTTGCCAGAAACCTTTGCGGGAGTGTACTCAACAACTTTTAACAATTTATTTATCTATTTATTTATTTTAATTTATTTATTTATTTATTTATTTATTTATTTATTTATTTATTTTTGCCAGAAACCTTCACGGGAGTGTACTCAACAACTTCTCAAAGTTTCATGCCGATCGGATGAATGGTGTAGTAATGCATAAAGGACAAACAGACATACTTTCGTTTTTATATATATAGATTAAAAAATACAATAACCTATGCATCCTAATGAGAACTAACCGAGACAAAAAATCTTTACATTTCTGAGCCAATGGAACAAGTGCATCAATAACCCAAGGAACATTCCAGTTGTTGCTCTAAAAATGAAACTGGAAATTTATATTCCTCAGAATGAGAATTAAAACTACTAGTCACTTGTGTATTAACAAAAAAGTACCTCCAACCTGGGGATTTGAGTCATTCACCCTCCAATCAAAAGGTTGATGCTTTACTGAGTAAACCTATCTGATTCATTAAGTAATTAAACAGTATAGGTTACATTCATGTACCAATATATTTTTGGAATCTATTGAAATTGATGTTGTAAAGAATACACGTACCATTTCCCCTCTTTTTCTCCCATTTGTGGCAGCATTTGTAGTGGCTTCTGATCACGCACACACAGCAAAACGGATGTATGACGTTACAATGCATACTTTAACAACACATACCATTACAACGCAATTTTTACAACGCAGGATCTTTTACAACGAATGCCTTTACAACGCATGACATTACATCGCAGATGCTATTACAACGCATGCCATTACAACGTAAGTATAGGTAAGTATATCATTTTTTTTTAAAGGAATTAATAGATATTTAATTAATTTTATTTATAACATTTATTTTTTATTAATGTATTTGTAAATATATATATATATATATATTTTAAAATAGTGTAGGTGTTTTAAAATAATATTCTAACTCCAGGGGGAGTAATAGTAGGGTAAGTGCAGGATAATGTAGGGGTAAAAATTACTATTCTAACTCCAGGGGGGTGTAATAGTAGGGTAATTGCTGGATAGTGTAGGGGTAAAAATTACTATTTTTTAATTTTTTAAGAACTTTTTTTAATAAATATTAAAATTACTTAAATTAATTTATTTAATTTATTTAAAGTACTTTTTTTAAACTGAACCCTTAAAATACCCCTGTACCCCAAAACCCAAACCTAGCCCTGAACTCTAAAAATACCCCTGTACCTCATAACCCAAACCTAGCCCTGAACCCTAAAAATACCCCTGTACCCCATAAACCAAACCTAGCCCTGAACCCTAAAAATGCCACTGTACCCCAAAACCCAAACCTAGCCCTGAACCCTAAAAATACCCCTGTACCCCAAAACCCAAACCTAGCCCTGAACCTTAAAAATACCCCTCTACCCCATAACCCAAACCTAGTCCTGAACCCTAAAAATACCCCTGTACCCCAAAACCCATAGCTATCCCAAAACCCTAAAACTACCCCTGTACCCCATAACCCAAAACTATATCTGAACCCTTAAAATACCCAAACACCCCAAAACATATACCTCAGAACCCCAAAATATATACTCCTATACACATACTTACTTTTTAAAATTACTGAAATTAATTTATTTAATTTATTTTTAATATTTATTAAATTAATTAAATACTTTTTTTTAAATTAAATAAATGTTTAAAAAAAAGATAAACTTACCTATACTTACGTTGTAATTGCATCTGCTATGTAATGTCATGCTTTGTAAAGGCATTCGTTGTAAAGGATCCTGCGTTGTAGTAGTTGCGTTGTAAAAGTAATCCGTTGTAATAGTTGCGTTGTAACGGTTGTTTCACAAGCAAAACTATTATTTTTCTTTTTGCCTCTTGTCTAGTCAGTTTATTAGAGTGAGGTACTCTGTTGGTGCACAGTGTACTCTTTTTGTCTTTATATGACTTTTGCTGAATCAGTGTGCAAGAGAACACTGATCTATTTGTTAAATTCCAAACAGCTACACACCAGTTGGCATGCTAATGAAGTAGCCATGTTGGAATGGTAGAGTTCTGTTTGAGGACAGGAAATAACTGCATAAAAATCTTGATCCTGAACCTGAATCCAGACTAGATTTCTGAGGAAAGTACATACCCAAATGAAATCTTATGATATGCTGGTAACTATTTTAGAAGTTTTCTGATTAAAAGAACTATTAATTGTATCTTATGACAATTTCCAACTATTTAAAATCAAAATGAAGAAGATGAAGTTGCACTAGGGTTGGCAACCCTTCTTGTCTGGCATAATAAAAACAGAATAGAAAAGTCAACGGTCTTGGCCAGTCTCATTTGGAAACCTGGAACCTGCCTTACAGCTATACACACAGGCATTGGAGTGACTAACAGTTGATAGCATTCATGAACATGGAAGCTGTGCTGTGGCTTATAACCACTGATGTAGAAAACATTTGCTTTTCCAGTTGCACTTTCAACTATATTTGTGCAATTCTCAAGTATATACACAAATACACAATAGACTCCTTATAATATTAAACATGTATTTTATAACACGTACCAATAGGTGTATCAGATTGAATCTCAAACGTAGATTGCCATAATCAACAATGCAGTCATACTAAAAGCCTTCTGTTGTCTGCCCCAGTCACACCCGTGGTGTAACGAGGCAGTGTGGTGCTATCCGGGATCTTTCTCCCTCTTCCCCCATTTCCCCTTTCCCCAGGTTAACTTCCAACCTACACAATGTCAATGTGCAGTTAGCTTTGGGGTTAGAGCAGCGTCGAAGATCACCTCATTCCTTTTGGATCTGGATTGCAAGATTAATGCATTTTGGGACAAGTTCTACTAGGTAGGGTGAAAGCAAATAACTCATCTCCAAACTATTGTAACTTTTGTAGATCCAACCCAGAGACTCTACAACATATGCTGCACTGGCTTGTGCAGGAGGTTGTGAGCAACAGGTCATGCAGATGGACAAAGGAAAACAGGTTCATTAGGGCTATGCAGACACGCATACACACGTTATCCATTACCTATTGACCAACTTACTCACAACAAACAAACGACACGCATGCCATGCTCATAGATCCCCGCATGTGCCAAGTTTCATGGATATTTGCAAGAGAGCTTAGCAGGCAGCTCCCTGGCTAGAACCCAAAGGCATAGTCAGGTGTCTCCTAATTCCAGCAGTCTCATAGCTTGGCAGGTGAGACAAGTGTATAGCACAATGCAAGGTGTAGCCCGTCACACCTAGCCGAGTTATGATCTTGGGTATCTCGCAGAAGGTGAAGAAAGTTGCCAAGTGTACAAATAGGGATAACTATTGTTATCTAAAAACACAAACAAAAGAGAATAAACTTTTAGCTCTAAAACAGCTGAGAAAGGGGAATTTGCCTCAAGGCTAGATCTGATGACTTTGGAAATGGGGAGCCAGTTTCGAATTCCAGTTTCATCTCAACATCTTCTAATTATACAAAAACTACTTAATATCCGACTCCCCCTAATCTAATTCTTTTGAAAAGCGGGCTACTGCACTATATAAAATTGCAAAAACATTGACATCATTCAAAATGTACCTTCCCTACAGCATTCAAAATGTACAATCCCAACCTCATTCAAAAGGTACCATCCCTACAGCATTCAAAATGTACAATCCCAACATCATTCAAAAGGTACCGTCCCTACAGCATTCAAAATGTACAATCCCAACATCATTCAAAAGGTACCGTCCCTACAGCATTCAAAATGTACAATCCCAACATCATTCAAAATTTACCATCCCTTTTACAATTTTAGATCTCAATCACATTAGTTGAACATTCCTACCAAGAGTTATAGTCCTCATGCATCCAGAAATGTCAGCGACATCTTGTTTAAAATGATTGCGTGGCATGTTGTAGATTTCCATGCCTTGGCTGAACATGCTGGTTCAAGGGGTGTTGTCAGTGTTCCTGTCCCCAGATTTCGCAAGTGTCTATCAGAAGTTTCAGACAAAACTCGGAACATGAGCCTTAAGTAGAACTAGCTCCTGGTGGGGTTTAGTATTACCTAGTAGTACGTGAACCATGTATGCAACCTATTTTGGGTGTACATCCTCTCATGCCGTACCTGAACACATGGAGTGGACTTCTCTTACAAAATGCAACAGACATAATATAAAGCCCTCTCTTAAGGAGGCAGGGGAGGATGACAGGTGTGTATGGGGGGTATCTTTATGGAGGAAGCTCTCCTTTTCAATTGGCAATAAAAAAAATATTGTTTGTTTATTTGTGCTTTTGGTGGGTTCATACACCAGGCATTTCATGGCACAGAGGAGTCCTCCTAATTTTGTTGAGTGGGAAGACACCCATTGCTTATAGGACGAAGTAGGTGACCCCCACTAAAATGAAGGAGCTCACTGGATGTCCTTTGTATCCATATGGGGGGAGCATTCATATTTATACATGCTTGGCTTTAATTGGACAGAATATATGGGGAATTTAAAGCAAGATACTATGGCACATGCACATAAAAATATTACCTTCACGTAGTCTTGACAGTGCTCATTACCGTCACCAACATCAAAGTGGGTGAACTGGAGTTTGATTCTCCTTCCTTGCGGCACAGAAATTGTCCATGTCATGGTCCGCTTTGGAGGATAGGGTGCGGGGTAGCCTGGGGATGAGAACTGTCCAAATAATACCTCTGTAGTGCCATGAACAACAAGGCAGGACACCATGAAGAGCCAGGTGTAAGTCCTAAAAAGGGAAGAGGCAGTCATTCAACCATTAGATATCTACAATGAGGTGTCAACGTGGGCATAGACGGGCTCCGTTATGGCCATCAACCTTCATTTGTAAGCAGTCGTACAGTATGAGAGGTGCAGGACACCAGTGAATAACCTAGAAATCGGGTCCAGGCGGTATAATTTCTTTGCAATCGGTGTTCAGGAGGGGGCAGAATCTAGAAGTTGAGTCGCTGGATGATTGTGAACTGGTCATGGAAGATAAATGATCAAAGACTAGGGAGTCACATGATAGGCCTTCACCCGAGTCCAGTAGGCTGTATGCACAAGATCCAGCTTTCTATCAGACCTCTGCTCAGCCGCCGTCCTCCCATAGGCCTGCAAGGAGAGACTTTGGCTTTAGCATTTCACCTTTGTAATGCCCTTGCAAACATCCATATAGAAAGAAGGTTGTGAATAGACTGCCCTTTCCCAGGTGTGGCTTAAGCTATCATTTCCAATTTTGGTGAAGCCAATAGTGATGTGGTATTTGTGGTCAGGAATGATATCATCTGAAATGTTATCTGCCTGGTGTCAGGTCTTGTGCTGTGCATTTGGAGGGTGTCAGCTGCATATGTCATCATAGTTGGTGGAACGCAGTGTGTTCCATCAACCTGCCCTTTTCTTAAAATAAAATTGGGTGTTTTAAATAATTTACCTTTTTATCTGATCTTAGTAAGGAACCATAACTTCTCATTAACAAATGTTTTTTAGTGACTGTTTCTTTTTTGTTATGATATAGTTTTGCCCATTCCTCGCACAGGGGCGGCTCTTCAATTGGAGTGGGGGAGCGTTGTCCCACTTATGAAAGATAACATCATAATGAAGTTAATTCATTACAATTTCAATTTTTATTGTCAACCTGTCCTGAACTGAGTATCAGGATGGGATGGCGGCTGTTAAGTGGCAGCAGTGGTGGGCTGCCTGGGCTCTAGTCTATAGTGCGCATGTCACTTTGGCCAGACATCTTGCGACAGCCAGACTGACATGCGCACTGTAAATCTATCAACCCTGAGAGCATGCATAGGCCTCTATTGTCCTCGGGAGCACAGAGAAAAGCTGCTCCCTCCAGTCCTGGAGCTTCTCTTATGCTGGTTAACAGCATAACAACAGCACCAGGATTGTTTAAGGAAGTTAGCTGCGGCCCTGGGTGTGACGTGAGGAGAAGAAGAGGACCGAAGCGAGGAGGACGTGTCTGCAGCAAGCATGGTAATAAACTTTTTATGTATTTCATTTATGTATTTATTTTATTTTTGTTATGTATTTATTTAATGCACCCACCCATTTTCCCACACTCCAATTGCCATACTTGCCAGCCGCCACTGTCCCTGCACCCATTACTCTGAGCATAAGGGGCTCAGTGATGTTCAGTAAAATCTCCCATAATTTTTTGAAAAAATTATGTTAACTGGAATTTCAACTTCTTTGCTCATAAGAAAAAATACAGTTTGTTACCAAACATTTTGAAATTTCCCTGATCAATTCAAATGAGGTAGCTGGTTAAAATGCAAAACTGTAAAATCCCTACAATTCACCAGCTACGTGCAGCACCGACAGGCCAGAGTTCGCAGGTCACAACTGAAGGACAAAAGTGAATTGTAGGTTTTGAGTGGGCACTGGCTGCTGTGGTCACTTTTGCATCATTGGTTGCCACCTGCCTTTTAAACTCCTAGAAAGATGTCCGAAAACATGCCATGGGTGCGACGGAGGAGGCGGAGTCCATCCATCCCAGTGTTTGCACTGCTGAAACATACTTTTTATGTCAAAATAATATTCCTACCTAATGAATCATTTTCCTAAAGACTTTATGCAATTTAAATCAATCAAATAATTTATATTTACAGCAGGTGGTATTCACAGTGAGTGTTTTGTGTTGTTTTTTATTCCTAATCCCTGAAGGACTATGCCTGGTTGACAAAAGCATGACCAGTGCAGGGATTTTGAATGGGCTTCCAAAGCCAGACTTGCAATTTGTAGCTCATGTTTCTATCCTCCACCCCTGCCAGCACAAAGGAAAAACCAAGTACTGGAGTCCCAAAGTCGATAGATCTGGCATTGGCTGCTAGCCCTTTGTCTTTGTCAATATTTGTTTTGTCATGATTTTGTAAATCTTGATTTTTGAGGGAGGTAACAGGCCCTCATCATTAGAAACGAAACCTTTAAACGTCAACATTTTTTTGGGTGGTTTAAAAAACTCCCATCCAATTCCCTGGCACTGAAGGGAAGGACTGAGGGTGGATTTTTTTTTGAAAAAAAGAGAAGAATGTGTCACTTACAGTGAAGTCAGCCAATAGGTGGCGTGGGCGGGCCCATTGCCCAATGCTGTGTGTGCTAGTGTGTGGAAGAGAAATATGATTGACACAAAAGCAGGCCAATGAATGAAAAGTGATGTCTGAAAGCCTCTGAAAGTAAATATATAGGGACAGATTAATGGGGACATGGCATAAGGCAGCGCAGCAAATCACCGTACGTGAAGGTGAAAGGGCAGGAATGCACCGTATCTATCTATGTATCAATGGAAGGGTGCCTGCGTTGCCAGCAGGAGTGTTTTTTGTGCAGGAAGGGGCACCTTCTTTTAAAAAACACAATCCCAGAGGCTTTATCCTGTTTCTATGTTTGCTGCAGAAAGAGGAAAAAAACAAGAAGAAATAGAGTTCTTTCTCCCCGTTGCCCCTCCCATGGGGCGGCGGAATGTGTTGACGCATCCCGGGTTTACATGCTCTTGTAAATCTGGGAAAGAGTCAAAATCCAAGGGTGTTGCGTGGGAACACACACTGCAACACCCACTAAATGCCTCCCTACTGCAGAGTAACGCAACACAGCGATGTGTGTCAGCTTGCCTTATCCCATATCTATGAGGCCATTGAAAGCCACACAAAGCCGCTTTGCTTGGCCTCTTTAATATGATTTTATCGTTTGCCCCGCCAGAGCGTCACAAAAAGTGATTCTGCAACAGCACTAGGCAGTCATGAATTTGCCCCTTAATTTTAGCAAAATTGAAAGGTCTAGTGTAACGCCATGCCTAATTAGTCACTTGTGGGAGCGATTATGAGACCCCCATTATTGCCGGTGACCTGCAAACTAGTCACATAGTCTAACTCTTTTCCAGGACAGATACTTCACAAGAGCCATCAGTTATGTTCTTTACACACATCAACATCAACATGATCATTGGCTGGGAAACTGGACCTGATTAAAGACTGTGTCAGCTTTGTAGGGCTCCAGAGAGGGAGACAGATAAAGACACTCACCTCATTGTGCTCTGAGGCCAGTCCAGCATCTGGGGTACACCCTGTGCAGAGCAGCACCTTCACGAGACGGCGAGGCGCAGAAGCAGGTCCAAGGGAAGCCCCAGGAATTCAAGAGATGCACAGTGCAGAAGTAATCATACAACAGTATCCCTGCAAAGAAGCAGGTACCAATACCTCCCACACCCTGAGCAGACTTTGGGGTTCACTTAGTGTCCCATTCAAAACCAGGGATACACAATACACCCCTCTGCAGGCTGCGGTGCCCTCCTGTGTTCTGTGCAGTCAGACCTTCTGCCCGTGCCTGAAAACTATTTAACTGGCATTTAAAATGTGTGGTATCTGATGGTCAATGTCCCTTGGGCATGTGAACTCTTTGGCTCAAGGTTCAGAGGAGTTGGTCCTTGTGCATAATGCAGAGTTTGCTGTTTGAAAGAGCTGAACATGTTTTGGGTTTTGGCATCATTTCATATTATGGAAATATGTGGGTGGTTTGCATCACAGCCTTTGGATGGCTGTAAGTTCAAAAGAAAAGCAGTATGATGCATTCAGCGCTGGCTGAGTCATAGACCTGTTTTTTATTGCTGGCTGGATGGAGGGTGAGCGGCAACTCTGGGGGGTAGAAGGGGGGGTGGAAGGGGTGGTGGGGGGGGGGCAACACGTACAACAAAGAGTGAGGGGGAAAGGCGCTATGGTGTGCCCAGCGCGTGATGTGTCACAGCACTTTTTTTCTAATGCAGGTGGAAGGAAACACAGAGGGAGGAAGGGGGAGGCAACATGAAGGGTGAGTTGTGGATCACCATTGTCTATATAGGGTGTGGGGAAAATAAGCACTTTGATGCAGCTAGCAGTGCCCATGTTATAGTCCTTTTTTAGGTCGAGGGCCGAGAAGGCTGCGCTTGCGCAGTCTCCGGGAGGATAATTAATGCTTCTTAGTAGGGCTGTAGAACCCGCCTCCCTGCCCTGTCTCTCCTTCATTGGCTGGCTTCCTAAACGGAGGCCAGCCATTGGAGGAGAGAGCCATCACTCCGATTTAGACCCGTCTCTTTCGCATTCGGGGGCGTAAGTTTTGCTGTTCTTTAGCTCGTGACGTCGTCCGTCACTCAGGACAGCAAAACACGCCCCCGAATCCGAAATTTTTCGGAGCTTTGGGCCGCCATTTTTTTTTTATCGTCTGCCGGTGAGGATCGTCATTTCTCGTTTGTTCTAGCGCTTTCCGTTCATCGCGGCTGCCCACGCCGCACTTGTGTCAATTCTCGTGCCACCCCGCCTTGCAGCGCAAGAAGAGAGGGAGAGAGGAGCCGGGGCCCGTGCCTGACGGTGTGCTGGGCCGGATGGGACAAAGAAGAGCCTCGTGGGCTCCATTTCCGCTTCCCCCAGGCTGGAGGAAGCTGTTCTCCAGCTCGCGGGCAGCGCTGCGCAGCTCCGGTCTCAGGATCGGACCAGGCCAGAGATCAGCACCAGCGGGGGCTCTCCTGTGTAAAAAGAGCCCCGCTCCCCACCTGCAGCTTACCTGGCCCGTGACGGACCGGACTGCGCAGGAGACCTCCGTCAGCCCCACACCGGGAAGAGTGGTGCATCCAAACTCTGCAACTCACCCTGAGGAGCGCCGTCCATCTGCACTCTGCCCCACCCCCGCTCTTCCTCCGGTGACCGAGCCCTCTTTTCCCCTGCTGGTGTCTCCGGCCCTGGAGCGGCCTCCGGACATGAGGTAAGAGTTTGTTGTGGGGTACGGGGGTGGCATCTGTCAGTGATGTTGACCGGGGCACTTGACCGGGGGTGCGTAGGCTGCTGGGAGTGACGTGAAGGGTTGTGTGTGCATGTGTGTGGGGAGGGATGCATGTGCCAGAGATCAGCACCAGCGGGGGCTCTCCTGTGTAAAAAGAGCCCCGCTCCCCGCCGGCATCTTACCTGGCGCGTGACGGACCGGGCTGCACAGGAGACCTCCGTCAGCCCCACACCGGGAAGAGTGGTGCATCCAAACTCTGCAACTCACCCTGAGGAGCGCCGTCCATCTGCACTCTGCCCCACCCCCCGCTCTTCCTCCGGTGACCGAGCTCTCTTTCCCCCTGCTGGTGTCTCCGGCCCTGGAGCTGCCCCCAGCCCTGAGGTAAGAGTTTGTTGGGGGGTACGGGGGTGGCATCTGTCAGTGATATTGACCGGGGCACTTGACCGGGGGAGCGTAGGCTGCAGGGAGTGACGTGAAGGGTTGTGTGTGCATGTGTGTGGGGAGGGATGCATGTGTGTGTGTGTGAGGAGGGATGCATGGTCTCCCCAGCGAGCTGGCATGTGTTTGTTGCTGCATCCGAGGCTGTCTCTTCAGTGAGGGCCCACTCTTGCTCCCAGGGTCGAACATTGCCGGTTATTGCTGGGTGCTGCCCCCCCTCCCCCTGTCTTTGAGAGTGCTGTATTTCAGTCATGGACACCCCTGACTGCTGAGGGGCCGTTGGTGCCACATTTCTTTCCAAACCGATCTCTCTTTCTGATGCGTAGAAAGGTACCCTTCTGTTTCCACGCTGTATTACAACTAATTAATTTAACTAAATCAGGGATGGCGAGGCATTGTCTGTTGGGTGTGCTTGTAAGGTAATGAGAGTAACTTATTGCGTAGCGTATTGTTTGTAACGTCTGCTGCTGGTATCAAGTGTCCTTTGTGTAGGGTGGAAGAAAGCCCCAATGTGGAATAAAAGCTGTCATGTTTTTGCACCTGTAATGGGAAGCCTTTTGTGTTGTCATTGCTGTGTCGTTCAAAGATCTGTTCAAGCTCACCTGCTACATACAGACAGGGCAGAGCGAAGGCATTACAGATGAAAGCTGATCTCGCCACCTCAGGAGACACATCAGCGGGAAGCGGTGAGGCCTCTGTCCTGCTTCATCAGTAACAGTTTTGAAAGAGTCATGTAAATGCTGACCTCAGGGCTGGATGGTCCCACAGGAAGCGTCCTGGTGGCAGCTGTTTCTGAAAGGCCAACTGAGCCAGTCACCTATAACTGTATATACAGATAGAGTAGAACAATCTATTTCTAAAATGTCCATGTATTGTAGCTGAAGATAGTGAGCATCTGTGATGTGCATGTGCATTTTTAAAAACAAAGGTCCATTGTGGTCATATATGCAACCGTAGCATGTTTGTTTGTTGCTTATTGTTAGCATGCATTCCACATCACTCTTAAACACACTACCTCACAACTTTACTCTCTCTATATCTCACTAGCTCACTCTCTCTCTATCTCACTACCTCACTCTATCTATTTCTATCTCACTATCTCACTCTCACTACCTCACTATATCACGACTCACTCCCTCAAAAATTCACTACATCACTCTCTCACTAACTCACTCATTATCTCACTACCTCACAACTTCACTCTCTCTCTAACTCACTACCTCACTCTCTCCCTATCTCACTACCTCACTCTCTCTCTTTCTATCTCACTAAGTCACTTTCACTCTCTCTTTCACTACCTCACTCTCTCTCTATCTCACTACCTCACAAACTCGCTTACTGTTTCTATCTCACTACCTCAGAACATCCCTCTCCCTCACTACCCCACTCTTTCACTACCTCACTCTCTGTCTCTCACTACCTCACTCTCTATCTACCTCTCTCTCACTACATAACTCTCTCTACCTCACTTCTCCACTCTATCTATCTCACTACCTCACTTTCTCACAACTTCTCTATCTCAAAACATCACTACCTCACTCTTTCACTACCTCACTCTCTAGCTCACAACTTCACTCTCTCTAACTCACTACCTCAATCACTCTCTATCTCACTACCTCACTCTTTCTATCTCACTAACTCACTTTCACTCACTTTCACTACCTCTCTATGTCTCACTACATCACAACATCACTCTATGCTTATATCTCACTACCTCACAAAATCCCTCTCCCTCACTACCTCACTCTTTCACTATCTCACTCTCTATCTCACTACCTCACTCTCTATCTACCTCACTCTCTCCCACTACCTCACTCTCTCTCTATTTCAATACCTCACTCTATCTCACTACCTCACTCTCTCTCTGCTAATGCAATAGGTACCACATATGCAAAAAAAGCTAATGCCAATAGAAATGTGTTACATTCTGTATCTTGTCTCCTATATATTTATTTATATCTGCTTACATGACATCATGAGGTTCTTCAGATGCCTGCCTCCACACCATGTTATGATTCTAATGTGATTCTGGATTCTAGAAGGTGCTGAAGGCTTTAGGGCAGTTTTTATCTGGACCTGTAGCAGAGAAGTTGTATATGTTGTGCTGGACATTTATCCTACATTAATTCCTGTTTGATTCTCAACAAATTTTGGCGACGAGGGAAAGAACCAAACTACGCTCCTGTCATTTTACCAGCACAGCTACGGAGTGTTTGAGGATTTATAACAACTATTATTTTTGTGCCTTGATAGCACCAGCGGCAGTAACCCTTTAAATTTATGATAAATGTGCACTGATAGCACCTGCGGCTGTTTTACTTGCTTGTTACCCTGGAAAAGATCTACATACTGTTATTTATGGATTTGATTGTATTTTCAAGAAAGCTAAAGAAAATATGATTTAATTACTGCTCTCGCTGCAGTTCAACTTAACTCCTTTACTCACAGAAATATTCGTAATTAATTTTGCCCCTTTCTTGTGGAATTTGAACTTTTTCAGCACTTCCAGTGATATTTACTCTTTATCTAAGATTGCATTTTTCAAAGTTCATTCACGCGAAGTCAAGTTCTATCGACGTCACTTCTGCTTCGATCTTTGACTGCAAGCCGCCTCTCCCGTCTCGATTCTTGTTTACAAGCGTCAATCACGTTACGAGCGTCAATCACGTTCGTTTGTCATCACGTTGAACGCTACGCATGACATCATCGACGGCCAATAGAAATGACAATGCCATTTATTTAGGGATACAAAAAATATAAAAAAATAATAAGCAATACCAATAGCTCTACCTATAATATTGCCGAGACCATTGCATTGTAAATGCTTGTTATTTTATGGCAGGTGGATGGAGGCAACACAGGCAACTGGGAGTGTGAGGGAGACTGGGGAAATTAACACGGATAATGGAAGAAGGGTTAGCAGGTGGGGGCAAGCAACACAGACAATGGAAGGAGGTAGGGTTTTGGGGGGGCAAGCCATATGGACAACAAAAGGAGGGACGTTCGGTGGTGGCAAGTAACATGGATAATGGAAGGATGAAGGGCTGGTGAAACACGGAGGGCAGGAGAAGTACACAAGGGAGACTGCTGAAAAAGACACACTCTGCTCTGGTGGAGTGCTCGGTAACAAAGAAAAAAGCAGCTCCTAAAAAAATGAACTGCAAAAGCACACAAGTAATGCATCCATGCTCCAGGGGTGGGACAACACATGAAGGTGAAGGAAGTCTACGGCAGATGACCAATAAGAAGCAAGCAAATGAGAGTGACAACAAAGCCAGCCAACGTTAGCAATTGTCAGCCTCTAAATCTATTTTTAGATAACAATATATCTCGCATGCAGCAGTGCATGTGCTGTCTTGTGCAAGACCCTACAATCTCAGTTCAAAACTCAGTGGACCTTCAATTATTAATTGAATTTTTATTAATTTCAATAATTCCTAAACAAAAAAAATCTGATTGATGAGGTAAGTTCACAACGGCAGTATGTAAATTCGGACTCATGTAGTACTTCTTAAAATACTCATAATTGATCCCAGACATTTAAAATTGGTTTATTCACGCAATTACAACCAGTACAAATAGAAATGACTGTGTCCTCTTTGCACTTTCACAGTCAGTTTGCAAAGAAAATTACTGCTGTAGCACTTCTTAACATATTCTTAAATACCTTTGCAAATTGGCTTCCATATTTGATCTTCTCTTATCTCTCTGACTGATCTTGTGTTATTTCATTCCTTCCCTTTACATCACCTCCTTTAAGTACCCCACTTTTTATCCAAACTCCTGGAACCCGCTCCCAGGTGTCCTCAAGTCCTTCACAGTAGCCTCCTAATACTAGGCTGACAGCACAAAGATGTTCCTGAACGTGGAGAACCTGGTGGATCTATATAACCCAGACGTACTCCACTGTCTTCGAGTCGTCGACTAATGGATGCATCTGAAACTTTCAGACTCTGTACATAGTAGCCAGTGGTACCCTGCATTAGTCCTCACTTTTTAGGTAACAGCACATTGCATGCTTTTATTTCTGCAGTACATACTTATACTGTTAAATGGGAAACTACAAGTCCCATAATGCAACATGATGTTGTTTTAAAATCTGGAATTGACTGAAAGTTCACATATCACGACACCTGGTTACTTACCAACAACGTCTGGCTGATGCTTGGGAAGTCGCTTGTTATATATATTTTGAATTTGATAAGACATCCATTTGATATGCATGTATAAGGCATGGCTGTTAGACCTGTGTAATCTGAAAGATAACTGAGCTGTTTTATGTGTGAACCTGAATGGTTTATGTCATCTGTGGAATAGCTGCCTGGGGTTCACACCAGTAAATTCCCTGTAGCCGGAAAGTTAAGGCTGGTGTTTAAAACAAGCACTTATAAAATGTGGGTCATTTAATTGACCATTCTGCCGGCTACAATATAATCCTATGCATTATATTCCCCTGGGAGGATAGCGTTCCTGTTTGATACCTAGGATTTGTCTCGTGGGTAGCTGTGCAGTCTAAGCTAGAACCTGTGAGTCAGCGTATCATGTAAGGGAGTCCGGTCATGTGAGGCATGACCCTAGAGGTGATGTGTCACAATATTGAATTATTTGAACATTTTCTGCAGGAGTGGGCCTGGGGACACAACCTATATCTTTAAAGAATTCTTCCAAAAATATAATTTCTTTGACATGTCAGCACCAACCCCCCCCCCCCCAAAAATTTGGAAGTCCTCATTGACCCACCAGCCTGATTAACTTTTGTCAGTATGACAGCTAAACAAATGGAGAGACAGATGTATCAATATACTGGTCGCAAAAAGTGGTTGATAGTCTTTATGTGACCAGAACAGAATTCTACAAATGAACCTTTATCCTAATGGGTCAGTTCGCAGAATTCGGACTCGGAGTGGGTTGCAGCCCGACCCTCCTCGTCAATGTTTATAAGGTAGGTTTCGAATATTGCAAATCAATCTGATTAGTGGCAATCCCAGGGATGGTGGGCTGTAAGTTTAGCAGACCAGCATGTCTGAGATTGCTTCTTGTTAAAGATTTTTTTAGAGAAGCCTGCTTTTGAAATAAAAACATTTTTTTTGTTTAGTTTCTCGAGAGTTTGCTGTGTTATCAGGACCACTGACTACTTCCCTAGAAGCTTTTTTCAATCTTCACAAAGATGAGGAGGTCCAAAGGGGATCCCTTCCATTTTGCAGATAAGAAAGCACCCCACTTCAGTGGCAGTAACTTTTCAGGGGAGTACGACCAGAAATCTAGTTGCAAAGCCTATATCTGGGACCAGTTGGATATTTTAAAAGAACCCACACAATCCCACTGCCTAATATTGAATCAGTATCTAGTTGCAATCCCATTTTAGCAGTCTGTAAAACTTCTCTAACTCCCAAAAATGGGATCAGTAAATTGCCAAAAATGTTCTTTCCCTGCAGACTCCAAGGGGCTTATTTACAAGGCCCTTGTGTCGCGGTCCGTCAATTTTTCACATGTTAAAAGTGACACACCGGCGGCGCAAGCAGCTAGTGAATAAACCCCCAAATCTTTTCAACAGTATTTTCATCAGACAAATCTGAGGATTGTATTTTGAGTGCCGCACTTCCTGCTCAACATGCTGGGCCTGACTCACAACGGGCCTCCACATTCGTGGGTGAAACTCTGCACTCAGGGCGGAATCTCTGCACTCGGGGCGGAATCTCTGCACTCGGGGCGGAATCTCTGCACTCAAGGCGGAATCTCTGCACTCGGGGCGGAATCTCTGCACTCGGGGCGGAATCTCTGCACTCGGGGCGGAATCTCTGCACTCGGGGCGGAATCTCTGCACTCGGAGCGGAATCTCTGCACTCGGGGCGGAATCTCTGCACTCAAGGCAGAATCTCCACAATGAGAATTCTTAATGCGAAGATCCCACCCAGAGGTGGGGGCTACCCCACAATTGCGGGGCCTCCGCCACCACAGCGGTGGGCCTTGGTGAATCAGGCCATATATTCATTGGTCGTTAAACAGGTGCAATTGACGGTTTGCCCTGTACTTCAACATGCAGCACTGCACTGCTATCTGCTGTGGCAACAGAGCCTGACTAGAGGTGTGTGAAATTCATGTAATTTGCAATTGTGTGGGAAACCGCAAACATTGCGAGAAATGACACGGAATGTAAAACTGACATTTAGCGCAATTTTTTAGCGTGAATTTTATCCATGCGCCCATTTTCGGAAGCAAGGACACATTATTTGATTCTAGAAAAAACAGAGTAAAATAATATAGAATCCGAACAACAGCCAGTCGCATTCTGGTCTTACGCATTGTTCCAGTGCTTATGCAACACGGTATAATGGCGTAATTTTGTGAATTTCAGGTAACAAGCATAACCCGAAAATCACAAAATTATGCAACATTACACTGGCATAATGAACATATTCACCAGACCTAATCTTGATGACTGGACTTTGCAGTTTAGCACTAAATTAACTAGTGCACCTTATTTTAGTACTAGGCTTTGACAGCAGTAACTGGCATAGCCACACTAGAGTGGGGAACCAGCGTTTATGCACATAACCTTCATTGGTCCTATATTTATATTTTAAGCGGAAGGAGCAGTTTAAAAATCCTGGTGTTTTAGTTGAAAATGCTGTTTACTCATGAACAAACGGCACCTGCTGCACATGGGCCCATAACAAGCATTGACAAAGCCAATAGGCATGGTTTTAATGTGCTGTAGCATGAAGTGTTAGCACTTTACAGTGAGACACACAGGCAGGAAGAGTGGAGTGCTATATTTGTAAAGTGGTCTTTCATGCAGTTCAGTCCAAACTATCTGTGGAGTGGATATGGAAGGATACACCCAAACAGTCACTAACATTAGGTTAGAGATTAATATGCAACTTGGCTGAGCTAAGATGTGATTGGCAGCTGAGCTATCAACCCTAGGCCTAAAAATGCAATGCAAAGCAAACATGATGAAGCAGCCTTCGCCACACCCTCCTTCCTGTTCGGTGCCGGCAGGAGAGGTGGTGCTGGCCTGGGAGCAACAGATGGATTGACCTGAAAACAGGTGCACCTCACATGGGGGCTGATTCACAGAACTAACTTAAGACAAAATCCTAAACGTACTACTTTTGGTATTCACAGAAGTTAGGATTTTGTCTTGAGACAGGCTTAAGACAAACTTAAGACAGAATCCTAACTTAAGTCTGTCTTAAGTCTGTCTTAAGTCTGTCTTAAGACAAAATCCTAACTTCTGTGAATACCAAAAGTAATAAGTTTAGGATTTTGTCTTACGTTAGTTCTGTGAATCGGGCCCGTGGTTACCCATGTTGCAGGCACTCCTGAGCTGCACTCTGGGAGCTCATACAACACCAAAATGTGCCATTTTGAAACCCTCACAGTGCGCTGTCACCCCAACCTCAATCAATCAATCAATCAGGGTTCTTATAGAGCGCAGCCAATCACCCGTTAGGGTCTCAAGGCGCTGGCCGCAGGGGGTTCTGTAGTTCAGTCGAAGAGCCAGGTCCTTGAGGTCCTTCCTGAATTGAGGCAGTGAAGTTGGTTGCCTGTGATGTAGAGGTAGAACCCAAAACACAAGGTTCAACCGGGAATCAGGGCCACGTCAGGCATGTTTTTTGACAAAAGTGATATACGTGGATGGGTCATTCCATTGGAGAACCATGGATCTGAGATCATCCTACTTGTATTTTATCCTAAGTGTAGTAGTGCCGATCGATCCTTAATTTGATTAGCGAAGCTCTCTCTGCTCAATAGAATCCATTCAAATGAAGCATTTTAATTGGTTACGTTTGTTTATAGTCTCGGGTGGATGTTGAATGCTTAATGGGAGACCATTAGAAGATCATCTTAGGAACTGGGGTGAAGTTGGAAATTAAATATTATCAGTTCAAACAGGCGTGATCCCATGTTCCTTGGTCTCTGATGACGTTACTCTCTCCAGTGACGGCCATCACAAATAAGAAGTGGTAGGACGGGTGGAGGGGGCAGGGGGAAGCATAGGAGAGGACACGCAGGGGTAGTAATTTGAAAAAGACTTATGTGAAAGTGCTGGCATCCTCTCGCCTCTCTGTTCCTCTTCTTCCTGGTCCCAGCAGACACTGGGACACCATCAGAGACTCCCTGTGTAATCCCCGTGCTGCTGTCATACTCGGGGATTGGCCTGAGCAGGATGCTTTAATGCTCGCTCAGGCACAGGCAGTCTGTGCTGTTTCTCCAACCTGGCTGTGCAGTACAGCTTTTTTGGAGAAACCTAACTGCGCATGTCTGTTGGGGCATCCTAAGACAGCCGGTCAAACAGACATGCGCACTTAGAAGTGCACTCCGCTCCTATGTTCCATGGCCCGGCCCAACCCCTTCCTACACACATTTCAGTTTATTTTTCACCTGCTGACAGAGCCAGTGGGCCGGTGCTCCTCCGCCATTGCGGAGAAGCCGCCGCTGACTCTCTCTCCAGTTAGAGGGCAGTGCAGTGTGGTTTTGAAATGCTTGTTGTATGCAACAGTTGGCTTTGCTTTTCGTCGTGTAATTTTGCTTCCACACTGGGTCCAAGGCCCATATCAATAGGGCAGTAAGGTGACCAATTATCACCGGATAAGATAATCAGTCAAGCTATAAGGTGGTAAAGAGAGGTTTGGACAATGATTACTGTGACGTATTGTAAATGTATTTATATAGCGCTTACTACCTCTGACGAGGCTTCGAAATGCACTTCAGGCAACAGGGTCCACAATAGAATGGGAAGTGGTGGCTTGCAAAGTCATGAATGTTAAACTTGGAGCAATTATCAGGGCTTATAAAGATAAACAAGTTGAGCACAGACATAAGGACCAAAACATTTACATATTTTCATGCCAGCGAGTGGCAGGCTGCATTTGCGCGACGTGATTGAACTGGATTCATGTTCGTTCATTCGCTGCCTTTGGTGCTCCTTACTGAACCTGTGTCTCATAAAAGCATTCAAAACGACAAATTCAATTCATAATATAGAACCCATTTGGTCGTTCAAAAATGACAGACCGCGAAGTCTTACACCTTAAATGTTTATTTTCAGATTAAGTCATACATAAATCGATTATGATGGTTAAAATCAATAAATCAGAATGCCAAGCTCATTTAAAATCCAGAACTCAAGAAAGTTCTGGTCAGCCATTGCTTAACCGTTCTGTGCTTGCATCAGCCAACATCCATCGCGAGCACTACCTCGCCGGTGCTACGCACATCCGTTGGCCAACGCAACCCCGTCCACTCATTGATTCTCCCGCACTGCGGGAGACTTTGCGCCGCGGTTAAGTGGTTAAATTGAGCCTGTGGTTTCCGGTGCTGACACCGGCACTTAATTGTCAACACCTGCACTTATGACAGTTGCCACATGGTGGTGCTGTTTGTATAATTTAGAGATAAGAAATACAGCAACTGTTTATTAATAAAATTGTGGAGGTATTGTCACTGGCAACGCAGGCAGTGGCAATGGGTGGTGAAAGCTGCGTTGGCCTCCTTTACAAATTAAGCACTGTCAGGTCAGCAAAATACAAAGTGTAAAATGGGAGAGTAATCCCACATGGATTCACCTCCAAAGGTCAGTAAGAAAGGGGTCTAACAAATCCAAAAAGAGCGCACTTTTCTGAACAATGGATTTCATACATTCATTTCTATTTTACATGATTCTCATGAGTTGAACCAATCAGAATTAACCTAGGTGAATCAGTTGCCAGTGAATACATTTAGAAAATCTCTCATAATTCTACAATACTGACCTTCTCACGAACACTACCTGTACCAGAATTGTTACAGCACACAGTTTTTACCTATATTGTAGAGCAGCATGGCTACTGTGCAACATGGCTAAAAGCAAAAAAAAAAAAAGTTCGGTGAAGCTGAAAAGGGAAGTTTTCAAAACTGCGTCATAGCACTTCTTTTTCTGATGGTGAGCGGGGGAGCAACCCAGACAACGGTAGTGGGGTGGGATTGAAGAAGAAACATGGACAAGAAGAGGGTGGGGGATGGGAGTGAAGAAGCAACAAGGATGACTGGGCTAGCTAGAAGTAAACAACTAAAAACCCTGCTCTTCACATAAACCGCTTAATCTTTAATACTGCTCCCCACAACACACAAGTCTACAGCGCTAGGACGCCTCAGGGTAGCTACCGCGCTTTATAAATGAACTTTTCATTTAATTAACCTCATCAGAGCTTCGAACGTTCAGCGCCCAGTGCTGAACGTTCGAAGAACGAATGCTGGCCGGACGGCCAACGTTCCTGCGCAGCACTGGGGAGATAGTGCTCGTGACGTTGGCCGACGGCAGCAGTTAAGGGGTTAAGAGGCAGCAAATGAGAGTGACAATGACACCAGTAGAAAAGAAGCAAAGGCCAGCACCAAGCCCCTTCTAAAACACAGCGGGCTTATTTACAAGCCACTTGCGCCACTTTTGCGTCACTTTTCCCATGTTAAAAGTGACGCAAAAGTGTCATAAGGGGCTTGTAAATAAGCCCCAATATTTCTCCGAAGCGGGGGCGCTAGAGGGCGCACTAGCAACATGGCCGCACTTATGTGAGGCTCTTGCAGCCTGGAGACGATATCCTCCACTGATCCTGCTTAACCACCGTCTGTGCTGCCTTTGTCCATGTATCCTGCATGAGACGGACCTGATGCACCCTCGTCTCAAGTTACGTCAAGATCCGACGCTCCTGTCCGGAGTTACAGGCGACTGAAGTTCTGCCCGTGTCGTGGCCTGGGGCCGCCCGGTCCTGCTGGCCGGCCTGCCGTTTTACTGGGGGTCGCGGCACACCACGAGGCGTGTAGGCCTTCGCGTGTGCTTCTGTGAGCGACCATCGCGCGCCATCCTGAGTGGGACCGCCCGGCTCGTTACGCCATAGTCCGACACTCATCGGAGCTGGGGGACGGCTGTTCAGGACTTTTGCTTTGCGTTTGGTGAAACGCTACGTTGCGCTGCGGCCGCTGATACCTGCGACACTGTGCTGCTACCACTGGATCCGGCGGCCGGCGGAGCTGCAGCCATTGTGAAGAGCAGGTGAGGCGGGGTATTGTCTTTGCCTGCTCGTGCCCCTGGTTGATGTGACCTTCTACGGACCCCCCTGCTTGCCAGCTGACCTGCGACTGCCGGACCTGCTTTCTCTGGCGTTCTCTATGATGCCGGTTCACTTTACCTTCCTGGTGCAGGCCCTCCTTGCTTTGCTGCAGCTACCCTTGTGATCCGAGTGGGACTGTGGAGGCTGGTATTACAGGGTGCTCGTCCTGGCCTCAAATATCGGAGTTGCAGGGGGGGCCACTGCCGGCCTCTGACGGAACGCTCCTGGCGTTATATTATTGAATTCTATCGGCTCAGCTGCTGATGCTGAGACAGTGCTGCGAGCCCCTTTGCCGCCTGTAGTGGCTACTGTATGGGGTATTACCGTTTGGAGTGTCCATCCCATGATGCTGTGATCTGTCTGCCAGTCAACTGATGAGTGAGCCGCGGCTGGGGACTGCATTCTCTATATTCGGCTGCATAATCGTGGTGAGGGCGGTCTGCTTGCAGGGATGGGGGTGAGCCCACGGAGCGCACTACTGCTGTGAATTGCGAATCCTCCTCCAATTGCTGCCCCTGCTCTTGACTGTGGACTGGGTGTCTCATATCTGCTGTGGTGGACCGTTCATGTTGTGTCCTTCCCTGGGCCTCCTGCAGATGGTGAACGCTGAGCGGTTGGGGAGAAGGCTATTGCCCTGAGTTGCTTGGTGATTGCTAGTCACTTCTGGGCATCGTCAGTGTACCAGAGCTTGATTTGGACAGCTGCAGACATCTGGCCATGGGTAATCCGGACAACAAACAACCGAAGCTGTCCTTTGACTCCCTGGCGGCCAAGAGAGGGTCCCGGGTCGCGCAGGATGCGGGGGGCTCCCGCTCCCCCTCTGCTGTTGCTGACACTGTTCCTCCTCCTGTTGCCCCTGACTTTCAACAAATGATGCAGGAAATGAGGCAGGGGTTTGCGACTATAGTGGACAAAGTGGATAAGTTATCGTCGCGGATGGATGCAGTGGTGCAAAAGATGGACGTTCACGAGGAGCGAATCACGGCGGCGGAGCAGCGCATCTCTGACCACGATGACATGGCGGCTACCCACACAACTCAATTGGCACATATGGACAATGTACTTCGGGTCATTGCTGCGATAAATGAGGAGTTGGAGGCCAGAAGCCGGCGCAATATTATACGCGTGGTAGGTGTGCCGGAGACGACCAATGTGGGTAGGATGGAGACTTATGTGGAGAAGATTCTGCTTGGCGCGATTGGCACGGAGGCCTTCTCTAAGCAATTCATCGTGGAGAGGGCGCACCGGTCCCTTGGGCCGCGACCTGCCACCGGGACTCCGCCGCGACTGATAATTGCCCGTCTCCTAAACTATCGGGATCGGGACACGGCTTTGCGTGCAGCCCGCACCGCCAGTACACTCTCTTATGACGGGGTCAACTTTTCCATCTTTCCGGACTTCACACCTGTGGTACAGGAACAGAGGCGTAAGTTCCTGGATGTGAAGAAGAAGCTCAGGGAGCTGCAGGTGGATTATGCCCTATTGTATCCTGCCAAATTGCGAGTGACACATCAGGCGAAACAACATTTTTTTACGAATCCACAGCAGGCGGAGGACTTCGTGAGGCGGCTTAAAAGGGAGCGTGCTGCTAGTCGCCGCGGTGGGGATGATGGACAGGAGGGGTTCCACTCAGCCAACGAAGATGAATGATGCTGCATACTGACTGGTAGCTGTATGTACATTGCACACCTGGGGTCCTGCCATGCGTTTTCTCTCTCTCCTTAATCCTTTCTATTTTACTGTCTGAATTCACTGTGGAGAACTGCGCGATGGCTATGTTGCATACTGCTTGAGGACACTGGACTAACGCCGGACTATGGTGGTAATGTACTCCAGGCACCCCCCCCCCCACTACCTGGGTCATGCCTACTTGTGATATGAGGGTCAAAGGCGAGGTATGGGGGGTGGTTATGTGCGCCTCTAGACTGCACCCTGAAGGGTATTCCCCATTGACTTTGGTGCTTCTGATACAAATGTTGTGTTGGGGGGGTTTTGCTATGGGAGGGGAGGGACATGGGGTCCTGGCAGGTTGGGGTTGCTCAGGTGGGTGGTGGGAGGACGTGCTTGTGCTCATGTGCGATGGGCCCATGGGGTTTATTCTGGTTGCTTTACTGTCTGTCACACTGCTGTGGTCATGATTGCGTTTCCGAACCGTAGGTTTGGACATACCTGCACGCTATCGGGGCCCTCTTGGTATGTCGTGCTGTGGCATGGTCTTGTGCTTTGCACTCAGATCCGACCCTGCCACCAGGGGGCGGTGGGATGTTGTTGGATGTCTGTTGTGGGTTGGGGTGTGGTGTAGATACTTACCCTGGGTGCCTTGCATTGCTTGCCCTGTTTTTGGTAGGGGCCTTGTGTTTTGCAGTAGAGTGGCCTTGGGGTGTACTGGTTTGGGGTTGCCGAGTTGGGGGTGGGGGGTTGTTGCGGTATGTTTGTGGTGCGGATTGGGTGCAGATGAGATTGCATAATGTGACTTCACTATGCTGTTCCTTGCCTGTGAAGCGGCTTTGGTGCGTGTGTGGGTCTGCGTTGATGGTCGGCTACATGGAGAATGGTTGATGGCACGCTGGATAACCTATCAATCCTGTCCTGGAATGTGCGGGGCCTTAACGATGCCAGGAAGTGTAGGAATGTGCTGGCATACTTAGATAGGCATCGGGTGCAGATCGCCTTCTTACAGGAGACACATCTGCGTCCGAATATTAACCCTAAATTTGCTGCCCGTTGGGCCTCCATTCGGAAATTCTCATCATATTCGTCCTATGCCCGTGGGACTGCTGTACTGATTAAAAAAACGCTCGCTTTTCAGGAGTTGGGGGAGAGGTTGGATCCTGAGGGGCGCTATGTGATTGTGTGGGGTAGGCTGGGTTCAGATACTGTTGTTCTTGTGAACTGCTATGCACCGAATGTTGACACTCATGACTTCTTTCTCACCCTCTGGGGCCATGTCGTTGCTATAGACGCCACGCACATTGTATGGTGCGGTAATTTTAACATAGCGCTGTGGCCTGTGCGGATAGATCTGACGGGAGCAGCCAATATAACACTCAGGCGAGAGACATCCTACGGGGCATACTAGAGGAGGCTGGGTTGGTGGATAGTTGGAGGTTTCCTGACAGCAGGGAGGGCACACACTTCACTGCACATGCACGCACCTGGGCGCGTGTGACTATTGTTTTATGTCGCGAGGGCTCAGTGTGGGCATACACAAGGTGCAACATCTCCCCAGGACTTACTCAGATCACTGCATAGTTAGGGTTGTTGTGACAATGCCGGGTCTCAACAGGCCACGTCCACCTTGGAGATTGTTTCCCTCAGTGTTGTTGGATCCCATATTCAAGGCAGAGCTTGGGGAGGAGATTGAGGCGTTCTTTCCCAGGAATAAGGGGTCGGTGGATAGTGTGGAGCTGATCTGGGAGGCGTTCAAAGTGACAATTCGAGGGGTTGCGATGTCCAAAAGCTGTGGGGTACTCAGAGATATTGTTAAAACCATAACGACACTGGAGGCGGACCTAAAAGACCTAGAGAACAGAATGGTTACTAATCCGGACCCGGAGCTTCGTCATGCGTTTAGGGGTAAACTGTCGGACTTTGAGGAGGAGGCTGCTAGGGAAGTTAAGTATAGAGGGAAGTATTGGACTGCTAGGAAATACTGCGAGGGTGAGAGGCCAGGTAAGGTGCTCACTGTAATCACAAGACATCCACGTTTTAGCACTGGGGTCCTAGAACTGGTGCTGAAAGACGGCACCCGCTGTCGGGATGCGCTAGGGATCCAGAAGGCCTTCATGCGTCACTATGAACAACAGTACACTTCACAGCAGACGGGGGAGATCCGATATGGTGGATTCCTTGATGATCTTGCATAGTGTTGGCTTTCTGATGGCCATAGAGCATTTCTTGGAGGTCCACTGGAAGTGGAGGAAATACGAGACGCCATAATGTCTCTGAGTAATGGGAAAGCGACGGGATTGGATGGACTCCCTGCTGAGTTCTATAAATGTTATATTGATATTATGGCCCCGGTGCTTAAGGAGGTCTTTGAGGAGTCCCTGGAGGAAGGCATTCTACCCGGGTCGATGAGAGAAGTGGCTATTACGTCCCTATTAAAACCTGGCAAGGACCCGTTAGACACAGACTCTTACCGTTCCCTGTCGCTACTCAATTGTGACGCAAAGATCTTAGCAAAAGTACTAGCGGCACGGCTATCTCTGCTTATGCCCACTATAGTGCTCCCGGACCAGTCGGGCTTTGTACCCGGGCGTGCGACCTCCCATAATCTTCGCACTCTATTCTCTTTGCTTCCAACTATTGCTCCTTAACTCCCTGTTGCCGCGGTTTTTCTAGATGCTACGAAAGCGTTTGATTCGGTTGAATGGAATTACCTAGTCGACATCTTGTGTAGAATGGGCTTTCCCAAAATATTTATTGCATGAGTGAAGTTACTGTACACCCAACTAGTGGCCAGAGTGGTGGTTAATGGAGTCCTCTCCCCTCAATTGCCTATCTCAAGAGGCACCAGACAGGGCTGATCTCTTTCCCCACTGTTGTTTGCTATCGCCATTTAACCGTTGGCGTGTCGAATCAGGCAACTACATAAGCATAGCGCGTTTAACTGTTTTCAACGCCAAATAGGTGTATCACTATATGCGGACGATATCACCTTATATGTGAAGGACCCGCAGATGAATCTCAACCTGATCCTGCGGGAGCTTATAGTCTTTGGCAGCATATCCGGTATTCATATGAATTGGAAGAAATCACAATTCTTCCCACTCACTGCGTCTGTTGAGAGATTTCAACTGGATTACCCCTTGGAATGGGTTGATACAGATCTCCGCTATTTGGGTATAGTGATCTCCCTGGATAGAGAAGAGACGATCAGGCTCAATTATGGAGTTGCTACCTCTAAGTTGGCTGACAACATTACGCGATGGATGTCTTTGCCACTTTCTATGACGGGTAGGGCTTCCTTGGTGAAAATGGTGGTACTTCCACACTTCCTTTATCTGTTCCAGAATATCCCATACTACCCCGGTGCCTATTTTTTTAAGCGCCTTAGATCGTAACTTCTTAGATTGTTCTGGGGGGAGCAAACAGCCGAGGGTGAAGTGGTCCACTTTGACGCTACCTTATGACAGGGGGGGTTTGATGTCCCGGATCTTGAGGTCTATTATCTTAGCGCTCAGGCGCACTATGCCTATCATTGGATGCGGCCCACACCCTTTATGCCACAGATAGCAGCTGAAGAATGGATTGTGCATCCCCTCCCACTGGAGGGTATGGTACTGGGAAGAGCTCGTGATGTGGACCCCCACCCCACCACGGTGACATGCACAATAGATGCATGGACTCGTATCGCAAATGCCCTAGGGCTCATGCTGCTTTACTCTCCGGCATTGCCACTTGCGTACCACCCGAAATTGTCCCTGCTGCAGGAGGCTGGGTTTCAAGCCATGTGCAAGCAAACAAGGTGCTCACATGGGGTGACCTCTTTCTTGAGGGCATTTTTCGTACGAAAGATCAATTCTTCCGTGGGGAGCCACCGTCTCCCTTGGAGGTTTTCTATTATGTGCGACTTTGACAGGGGCTCCGTGCTTTACTGCCACAGTTCCCGGATGAACCTGGAGTTGCCTTGCCACTCCATGCCTTGTTGGTGTCTGATGGTCGACATCTGGTCTCTAAGTTGTACAACACCATTAGGAAGCAGCGAGATACTCCGGCTGGCCATGCGAGAGAGCAGTGGGCTCTTGAATTGGGTATCGATATCACTGATGAACATTGGGCGTATTGCTGTGGCGTAACTGCCAATATCTCATCTAGCTGTCGATTAAAAATAATACATTATAGATTTGTCCAGAGATTTTACTATACTCCGGTTAGGAAATTCAGGTTCCATCTGACAGAGGATGATAGATGCGCTCGTTGTCGGGCAGAGGGGGCTGGTTTTCTTCATCTGGCCTGGAAATGCGATGCAATACTTGACTATTGGACCCAGGTTCATGATGCATTGCACATTATGACTGAGAAGGCTGTGCCGTTAGATCCCCTGTTTATGCTCTTAGGGTACACGAAGGACGTACCGGTGTCCTACCGCAGGTTTGCAGATGTGGCATTATTACTGGCGAAACGTAGGATAGCCTGTAGGTGGGGTAGGGGCAGAGCTCCGAAATTCAAGGACTGGCTGAACGATATGGTATATTGTCAGGATCAATATAATGTATACGCTGATCTGATGCCTGTGCGTTGTAGGCCTAAAGATTTTTGGAGCCCACTACAGGTCTACTGGCTGACCAGACCCGCCCAAAGTGTGGACTCTGATGGTGATAGCCGGGGTGGCGTACCGTAGGGATTTCCTCCTTGCTGATTCTGCAACGCTGGGATTTCAGGGCATCCATTGTCAATACACGCATTGTCTACGCCGGAGGGCTGTGATGTGCATGCAGCGGCTATTGACCACTGGTACCTGGCGCAACTCTGACTGTTACTGTTCACTAGGTCCTGAACTTAACATATTTGCCTGAGACACCTGCAGCCTGCTAGGGGTTGTGGATATCTCCTAATATTTTGCATTATGTCCTATTCTGTGAAGGGATCCTCTTGGCTGTGCTGCTTTCCTTCTTCTATACAACGTGGCCCTATTGTACAGTACTACTTGTATTTTATGCTGACCCGTACCACCAAATGCAATATGTATTGTGTAGTTTGAAGAATGCTCTCATTCCATTTTTGAATCTGACATTGTGCTTGCTTCTATTGTGACCAATCTGTGTGTGCACCACTGTATGGTTTTTGTTCTAATAAAGGTTTTAAAAAAATATATATATATTTCTCCCAAGCGATAGGCAAGAAGTAAAAAAGCAGGTCCCAGTTACTCCAAAGGAGAAGAAAGAATTCATGTGTTGTGAATGTGTGTGGCATTACAGGCCCACACTTCATAGGGTTTTCAATAAGATGCACTTGAGGATGGGAAACAATTGAAGGACGGCAATGTGACAAGAAATGGGCAAGTGACGAGAGAGATTAAAATAAGGCTTAGGGCCAGATGTAGGAAGGGTATTACCGGTCGGTAACGGCCGAAATTAACAAATTTCGGCCGTTACCGACCGGTAATAGGCTTTTGTGATGTAGGTGGCCAATTTACCGATTCGGTATTTACCGAATCATCATTTACCGATTCGGTATTTACTGAATCATCATTTACCGATTCGGTATTTACTGAATCATCATTTACCGATTCGGTATTTACTGAATCATCATTTACCGATTCGGTATTTACCGAATCATCATTTACCGATTCGGTATTTACCGAATCATCATTTACCGATTCGGTATTTACTGAATCATCATTTACCGATTCGGTATTTACTGAATCATCATTTACCGATTCGGTATTTACCGAATCTGTAAATGACATGTAGGAAGCACTTTAAAGAGTGCCTCTGTGCTTTAAGAATTCGTTATTTACCACTAACTATTAGTTGGTGGTAAATAACGAATACCTCTGTAAATGCAAATCTGTGCATTTACACCAGTGCCATGTGGCAGACATACATGCCCTTAGGGCATGTATGTCTGCCACATGACATACATGCCTAGGGCATGTATGTCTGCCACATGTGCACACAAGCACTATTCAGGGGTGCAACAGGGTGTCAATGTGACACCATGCCACCCTTGACTCTTTCCCTATTTTACCGAATCGGTAAATACCGAATCTTAACGCTTCGGTAATTTTTACCGATTTTTCAGCTACATAGCATTTACCAATTCGAAAATACCGAATCAGTAAAATTCGGTATTTTCGAATCGGTAAATTTCAATTACATACATCTAGCCCTTAGTTACGTATTTTTAATCTGTTGAAGTCTGAAGAGAAGATGTGCAAGAGAGTGTAGATAGAGAGAGTTGCAATAGTCTATTCTGGACAGAACTGTGGTCTGCTCTACTACCTACCACAGGGCTGTTGGTAGCAAAAGAAGGGTTTTTGATTGTGTTAGTGTTAAACTTTGTCAATCACTTACACAAAGGTGGGTGGGGGGTGCTTACAAAATCTGTGCAAATGATGGAATGCATTTGGAGACACTATGCTCTAAATAACCGTTTCAGATGTAAATGGTCATCCACTTTATTATACTTTATCCCTCAATGACGCACAAGAAAAGCAGGTTCTCCACACTATGAAGATGCTGTTCTCATGCCTTTCCTTGTAGCCTTGCATAATGGTGTCTGTCCATCTTATTCTTAGCACCAAATATATAAGTGACAAAGACCAATTAGCGAGATACCTGGGGTCTTATGTCAGTGGTCTAGTAGTGGCACCATCACCAGTGGGACAACGTCACCAACGAATGACAACCCGCAAAGTGCTAATGAGGCTGACACTTTTTCTGTGGGAAGTGGCAGGGTAAGGGTTGCATGCTCTGCTTGGCATCCTGTGATGCATGATGGGGATGGTGGCAGTGAAGGAGATATTGATTTGTTTCTATCTCACTAAACAGTTCAGGCCAAGGGACAACTGGCAGGGAAGTGGACATGGTTGTGACTAATGCATCCGAGGAGGGACTTCCTCTAGGGCATATGCATTGAAGTGAACATTAGGGGAAGGCGGGGCACAGACACAAGTGGTGGCAGAGCATCCTAGGGATAAGGAGAAAAGCCCAGAGGCAAAGAGTGAAATAGGATCATAAGTCAACATGAGTTAGCAGATGACAGGACAAAGAAAGATCACAGCATTGCAGGACAGCTCTTTTGAGAAGGAGATCACTTAGGTATAAGGACAGTAAGAGTTAGTACAGGTGATGGGCACTATGTTGGCCATTCAATGGCAGATCCTCATAGTTGGTCGGGGTACTTGATGCTATGCATCGGCAGCATGGGGGTGGAAAGGCACAAAGGATGCAGCAATTATAGTCATGTCTGTGAGTCAGCAGGCATATCCCCAAGGCAGGGATATTGACAGCACGCAAGTACGGCTTTGGGTTAGATGTCTACGCCGTCCCAACATGCGTTCTGCAGGAGTGTCATTAGGCTCAGCACATCTTATGACACGCGCTTGTTTTCTATGAAGTCAGGTGACCGTGGCATTATTCAGGGGTTCGGTGGGTGTGAGTGGATTTACTGGCATGCATGTGAGCTTATGAAAGTGTGAGCTTAGTTGCACTTTTGGTGGCAGTAGCCATGTTTCGTCTGGTTAGTCAGACAACTTCCTGTGCTGCAGTACACAATCTTAGGTGTCTGTGTGTCCTCCTGAACTGTCTTTGTGCTTCTGGTGAATACTGCAGAAAGTTTACCCATGGTTATTATTAGATGAGGGTGTTGTGGTTGCTGCAGAATCACCCCTAGCCTAGGCTGTTGCTGTTGTTGCCCCTGTGCGGTAGTCCATTGTCAACCAAGATTAGGAGTTGTTGTTGATTGTCCTTTGGTGGAACATTAGGGAGACTTTTTGAAGTCTGCCTTCAATTGGCAGATGTTTTTGGATCATGCATATGTTGTGATGCAGGGATATGGAGCGATGTTGGAGTTCTCCAGTGGTTCGCCAAGTGACTCATCATGAATCTATATAAGACCTCGTGCATAGATTCTTCTCTAGCGACCAAGTTGTGATATAGAAACATACCCTTTCTCATACATGGCTAGCTGGACATCAGCTCCATCAGAGAAATTTGAGAGTTGTGATTGGTTATCAGTTATTATGTGTGTTTGCATGGGCTGTGCCATGTATGGCTGGGGGTGTGGCTCTAGTATCAAGACACAGTTCCTGTATCTGTTCCTTTACATCTTTCTGGGGACACTGCTGATGTCCAGGATGAGATAGGCATAGAGAGACAGTGGAGTTTGAAGTATGCAGAGAAACATTGATGGACATCACAAATTAACTGGATGTTGAGGTTGTCATAGGCCAGGTAAGTCCCGCCTTTGGGAGGATGTCACTGAAAGACCAGTGCTTCATGGTTGGGGCGCCAGATATCGGGGTCACGCCAACGTCAAGGGTACATTCATACATTTGGCACCTTCATTTGTTTTCACCCTGGGGTCCAACATTGCCAGGATGCTTAGGGTCTTGTTCCTTTACACAGTTTGTGAATCCTGATTTTGTCCCACATCTTGCCTATCTCTGTTTTATACAGCTTGCCCCGATTTTATCTGGGTAATTGGATCAATTCGTGGTGATCAGAATTCTTGTCATTGCTACCGGAAGTAGATTATGAATTTGTTCAGGGTATGATACTGCTACTACTACTTGTCTTGCTTCGGACCCTGCAGACTTGTGTCCCGCCCACCCCTCGGTGGCTGTGCCAAACCTTATGGTCCTTCTGTTCTTCTTACCTCCCTCCCCCCCCCCTTGTCTCCATTAGACATCCTGTTTTCCAGTTATGAACTCTATCAGGACTCTATAGAGTGGAAGTTTGATGATTGGCAACTAGAGTCCATTAATATACCCCCTACTGGTGGCATGCCTTCTCAATGGTGATTTTTCATTGGTTGCCAAGGAAATGGGAGCATGAATTACATCACAGACGTCATCACGTGCTTGTCCACTCTCTTTTGGTTTGTTTATTGGGTGCTACCTGACGTTATAATGCATCTAGAACGTGTTGCACTGCATGGCATATAAAACGTTGTTCTATGTGTCACATATGAATCTGGTGACGGGGAACTGTGCCATAGTATAGAGGTCTTTACTCTTCCGAACTGACAATGGGTTTGCTCCTTTCGGGAGTAAGGTCAAGTCCCAATATGCAGGAGCAGCCAGCGCAGGTAACCAGGGTGGGGGGGGGGGGGTGAGGCAGGGTGGCGTGGGGGTGGGGGGGGTAAATGGACAGATAATGGAATAGGGAAAATAAAAATGATATAAATCCTATTGCGTTGTCTATCGACTTCTCCACCAACCCCACTCCAACCCCGCCCGGCCTCAACGCCACACTGCAGTTACCTGTGCCAGCTGCACCTGCCAACATGTATGGTAGGTTTTTGATTACATAGATGATCAGTGGCTACCTCTGTGCCTACATCCAGTTTGTGAACTGACAGAATATTCCCTTTTCTTGCAGTCTCCTTCTCCAGTGAGCACCCCGCCTCTTGATGTGGTACAGTTTTATGGATGCCAGGGGGCGCCACTCATCTTGGTCGGTTTAGCTCTTCATACAGACAGCCAGCAGGGGCATAGTCTATATGAAACACCTTCCTACCTGTGCTTGGGTCGTGGTTTGAGAAAGATGTTGCATAGACTGTATATAGTGTTTGTGTTTGTAATTGTGAGTGTTAATGGCCCTGCAGACCAGTCTATTATCGCTCCCTGTTTGAGATGTCACAGGTGTTTCCATTGTAATGCATGATCTTGACTGCACTTCCCTGGCTGCAATACTAATTTTTACCTTGTTCTTCTCTTTTAATTACAACTATTGCACATATGTGTGGGTGCAGTTCTCAGACGTGATGGTGATGGTCACAATTAGCGTGCTGTTTAAGGTGAGTAGACGCAAGCGTATGAACGTAGTGGGTTTAGGGCAAGCCATGTGGTGTTTGTGCCCCCAAAGCGGATTTGGCCTCTATCGCAGGAGCCAATTCCATGAAACAAATTTCAGTGGCACCAGGTCCACGGTGCCACAGCAGGCTGGCAGAACTCTTAACACCTTTTTAATTTCCAAGGACTAACTTGCAAAGTGAGGATCTGTTTTGGGTGGAAAAGAAATCCCTTACTAGCAACATGTGTTTTTCCCCCAACATTTGGGGGATATTTATGCAGTTCTCTTGCCCAGAGCCTCCTTTGCAGTCATGGTGGGGCTATGTAGGAAAAAGCTTACCAGGAATGGGATTGTATGACATTCAGTGACCATGGGTCCACCCAAGGGTTTCCCAACACTCGAGCCAGCCGTGGAAAGGCTCTTGGAAAAGCCCCATCCCCTGAAATCTGATGAGGCAGCGGGTGCTTGAACTGGGCGACCAGGACTCTGTGTGATTTAAGACATTTGTAGATTTCCAGGTGCAAGACCCTAGCACCCTAGAGCCCCAACACTAATCCTAACCAAATTCAGCAACAGACTTACATTGTCTTATGTCCTTTTTTCCCCAAAAAATGCTTTTTCATGTGATGGGAAACACATTTTCCCAGTGAAAAGGTTCTTCCCTAATACGGATTACACCTAGATGTTCCCTTTCTCTTCTTCACTCTGGAAACAAGCATATTCATATCATTTGCAGAAAAATGATTACTGGTGCATCGAAGATGGAAGCCGCCATAGAAAATGTTTGCTAATATCCACAAGGTTACACCTCTGTGAGTGTTCACATGAGCTTGCAAGACCACTTCCTCTCTAAATATTATTTTTAGACCTACTTCAAACCCCAAAACAGGTTTACACACATCCACAAAGAAAACCACAAAGAATTGGACATGTCTGCATGAAGAGGTGGAAGTTCTGTTCTTAAAAATCAACACATCCTAATTCTGTGAATCTGGATTTGTTAATTACAACATAGCTGAAGCATTCTGAGACTTACATAGCCAAAAGGTTTTGTGAATGAAGCCCAACGTGCAGGATGTCCAGGTCCTGCAAATGTACTGGGCGCCCCTTTAACTGAGCACGCGGCGCAGACCAGTTCAGGGCTCCCTATCATGAGCACACTGTCCCGCAGCACTGCCACAAACTCATGCATGCCGAGGGGCAGTGCAATAGTGAAAGGCCGATCGACTTCAGCCAGCCCACCGTTCACTGTGCAGCTTGCCCACATTTCACTGTGCAGCCGGCCCACTGTTCACTGTGCAGTTGGCTCACCATTCACTGTGAAGTCGGCCAATCGTTCACGGTGCAGCCGGTTCACTGCTTACTATGCAGCCAGCCCACTGTTCACTGTGCAGCGGGCTCACCATTCACTGTGCAGCTGGCTCACCATTAATGGTGCAGCTGGTTCATCGTTCACTGTGCAGCCGGCCTCCCATTTATTGTGCAGCTGGTCCACCAGTCACTGTGCAGGCTGCAACCGGTATGTACTTTAGAGGAGAGCAGAGATCCCCCTGCAGGCAGGTGCGATGTGTAAATGCACTCATTTGCAGGGGAATGCCTGGGGAGATTAATGGGTTACCTTCCCCCCATCCAGCGGGTGGCTTTGGGAGTTCACTGACTATGCGCTAACTCTTTGTGCTCTTTGTGGTTAAACAGACAGTGTGCCCCCATTGGCTCCTTAGCTCAGTGCCATTGTCTATAATATGTTATAGAGAACAGTGGTCCCTATTCAGGGGGAATACAGTGTGATAGATAACCATACACTAGAATAGAATGTATGTCTTTTGTCCAGCCGGACAAGAATTTATTTTCATAGTATTTTTCAAAAGTAGCATCAAATAAAACATTCAGATGACAAGTGGGCACAGCCGTGACCCACAGAACACAAGACAGAACAATGAACACAGAATTGACCAAAAGGCAAGCCAAAATGGGTCTGTACAATTGTACTCAGTATAGACAGATACACATTAATCATTTAACACCGTTGCACAATGTGTTATAGCTTGAGTCTGGTGCATAGGGTGTTTGGGTGTCGACGACGTTTCGATGCCAACATTAAATTTAGGGCATCATCTTCTGGACAAACAAATAATGCATTGCTGTCTTGATAATAATGTATCACACCTTTTTTACAATTCTTTACATACAAAAAGGAAGAAGGGGAGAAAAAAGGGGGGATAAAAATGAAAAGGAAGAATTTTAACCACATTTGACTACAATATACTAGGCATGTTTTCAGCATAATGTTTGTGACTTAGGTGCTTGGATTTGCGTGATCAGTGTGGACTGAATTTCATGCAGAAGTGGTGACATTTCTCTAGTTTATACTGAGTGAGGATTGGAATGCGTGTCGCAGTGACGACGTTAAAAAGGAGTTGGTTGAATTGATGATGATTTATGGTGCTTAGTACATCTTCGTCATGACATAGTGAATTTATTGCAGTGATTCAACGGAGAAAAGACAAGTGAGCATGATAAAAACCAGTCGGCATATTAAAAGACGACGAACCGGCGCAGTGCCTGATCATGAGCAAGGTGTTCCCAGTGAGTCAGGAGGAACAAAAAACAGCGCAGTACGAGAGTGAAAGAAATATTCTCCTGGGTAAACCCGGAGGGCAAAGGGGAAATTACCTAAGGTGGCAGAGAATCAACGGTTCACTATAGGCGCAAGGGCGCTCAGCATCTGGACTTTGGGGTTTAGTGGCACCAGCGGGATCTAAATAAACAAGAAGCAGAGGTGGAGGTTTCTAAATTTAAGAAGGGGTGGAGTTGACACGGAAATGGAGTGTAAAACAGAATAATTTAATTACCAATTCTGTTTGCTTAATGGCAGAAAGTCCTGTTGGGTGCTGTGTGCCAGCTGTTGGAGAATGCACGATCGCGTTACCTGGAAGCAGAGAGGGGTAAAAATGGGTTAGGCGTGAACCCGCCATGTTAAAGAAGTGGTGTCCAAGGGATCTGGCCATGCTACATACTTCAGTGAGTGTGGGCAGTATCGCCGCATCTGCTTCGGAGTTTCAATGGAGACTGCCGGTTTGCCGAGGCAGAGCTGGCTAAGGCACACTATCGGCAGAAAGTGAAGAGGGACTGGTTAAGGCACACTGTCGGCAGAAAGCGAAGAGGGACTAAAAGGATGGGAAGGAGGTGGCCATTTTAAGGTGGTGTGGGTTGCCCAGGAAAGGTGTAGAGTAAGTGACTTATAGTGTGATTACACAAGCACGTACATGCAGAGTGGCACAGTTAGTGACTTGAATACATGTTACAAGAGACATCTTTATAAAAGGGACATCTTTATAAAAGGGAGGTCCAGTCTTTAAGGCGATTGAGGCCACTGTGGATGCTATTGGTTCTCAGAATCCAATGGAGCTCTTCCTTGTTGAGTAATTGTGAAATGTCTGCCCCTCTTGGGGGTGGTTTGATCACTGTGATAATTGTCCATTTGAGATCATTCTAAGTATGTCCATTGTCCGTGAAATGCTCCACTAGGGGTGCATTCGCCGTTTTACACCGGATTCTGCTGCGATGCTGTCCGATCCTAAGCTTGATTTTCTGGCTTGTCTGGCCTACGTAGACCATTTTGCAGGGACAGAAAATTGCATACACAACATTTGTTGAATTACAGTTAGAAAAATATTTTCTCTCAAATTTGATTGCTCCGTGCTCAAAGGTTTTGCCTTCAACAGTGTAATCGTAACATATGCAGCTACCACATTTCACATGACCTGTAAGAGTCGGTAACCCCCATGCATCGTTGATAGTTGTTTTTTGGGGGGTTTGGGGCAGGGCTGCCCGGACTAGATGATCTTTAATGTTTTTTGCCCATTTAAAGGCGAACAATGGGCGTTCAAGATTCAGTTGGCCAGCATTTAACACAGGTCAGTGCTTGACTATACTCTTTTTGATTGCATGTGATGCTGGTGAAAATGTGGTGACACAAATTAGGCGTGTCACCACATTTTCACCAGCATCACATGCAATCAAAAAGAGTATAGTCAAGCACTGACCTGTGTTAAATGCTGGCCAACTGAATCTTGAACGCCCATTGTTCGCCTTTAAATGGGCAAAAAACATTAAAGATCATCTAGTCCGGGCAGCCCTGCCCCAAACCCCCCAAAAAACAACTATCAACGATGCATGGGGGTTACCGACTCTTACAGGTCATGTGAAATGTGGTAGCTGCATATGTTGCGATTACACTGTTGAAGGCAAAACCTTTGAGGACGGAGCAATCAAATTTGAGAGAAAATATTTTTCTAACTGTAATTCAACAAATGTTGTGTATGCAATTTTCTGTCCCTGAAAAATGGTCTACGTAGGCCAGACAAGCCAGAAAATCAAGCTTAGGATCGGACAGCATCGCAGCAGAATCCGGTGTAAAACGGCGAATGCACCCCTAGTGGAGCACTTCACGGACAATGGACATACTGAGAATGATCTCAAATGGACAATTATCACAGTGATCAAACCACCCCCAAGAGGGGCAGACATTTCACAATTACTCAACAAGGAAGAGCTCCATTGGATTCTGAGAACCAATAGCATCCGCAGTGGCCTCAATCGCCTTAAAGACTGGACCTCCCTTTTATAAAGATGTCCCTTTTATAAAGATGTCTCTTGTAACATGTATTCAAGTCACTAACTGTGCCACTCTGCATGTACGTGCTTGTGTAATCACACTATAAGTCACTTACTCTACACCTTTCCTGGGCAACCCACACCACCTTAAAATGGCCACCTCCTTCCCATCCTTTTAGTCCCTCTTCGCTTTCTGCCGACAGTGTGCCTTAACCAGTCCCTCTTCACTTTCTGCCGATAGTGTGCCTTAGCCAGCTCTGCCTCGGCAAACCGACAGTCTCCATTGAAACTCCGAAGCAGATGCGGCGATACTGCCCACACTCACTGAAGTAAGTAGCATGGCCAGATCCCTTGGACACCACTTCTTTAACATGGCGGGTTCACGCCTAACCCATTTTTACCCCTCTCTGCTTCCAGGTAACGCGATCGTGCATTCTCCAACAGCTGGCACACAGCACCCAACAGGACTTTCTGCCATTAAGCAAACAGAATTGGTAATTAAATTATTCTGTTTTACACTCCATTTCCGTGTCAACTCCACCCCTTCTTAAATTTAGAAACCTCCACCTCTGCTTCTTGTTTATTTAGATCCCGCTGGTGCCACTAAACCCCAAAGTCCAGATGCTGAGCGCCCTTGCGCCTATAGTGAACCGTTGATTCTCTGCCACCTTAGGTAATTTCCCCTTTGCCCTCCGGGTTTACCCAGGAGAATATTTCTTTCACTCTCGCACTGCGCTGTTTTTTGTTCCTCCTGACTCACTGGGAACACCTTGCTCATGATCAGGCACTGCGCCGGTTCGTCGTCTTTTAATATGCCGACTGGTTTTTATCATGCTCACTTGTCTTTTCTCCGTTGAATCACTGCAATAAATTCACTATGTCATGACGAAGCTGTACTAAGCACCATAAATCAGCATCAATTCAACCAACTCCTTTTTAACGTCGTCACTGCGACACGCATTTCAATCGTCACTCAGTATAAACTAGAGAAATGTCACCACTTCTGCATGAAATTCAGTCCACACTGATCACGCAAATCCAAGCACCTAAGTCACAAACATTATGCTGAAAACATGCCTAGTATATTGTAGTCAAATGTGGTTAAAATTCTTCCTTTTCATTTTTATCCCCCCTTTTTTCTCCCCTTCTTCCTTTTTGTATGTAAAGAATTGTTAAAGGAGGAGGAGCTACGCTAGCAAGCAAGATGGCCGCTTAAGCTCCTGGCTCCGCCGACCTCCGCCAGCAGCTCGTATATCCTGCAAGTTATCCTGATTTCACACCGGACTCCCGTATGTGTGAGGAGTAGCTGACTCTGAAGGGGCAATCCCGAACTTTTTATCATACCGGGTGACAGAGATATTCCGTGTTTCATTCTTGGCCTACCCCGGAGCTGAAGCCGGGGCCTCGATTTCCAACCCATCCGGGCTGGAATTGAACAACATCGGCTGGAACCTTGGGCTTTGTCCAGTCTCCCGAACGGAGATATAATCTTCCAGGTTTTTGATGGCGATTTCATATCCTGCCTGCAACACACACGCTACGGCGTGTCCCATCGTTTGCTGGCCCCGTATCCGACGCCTGGAGACACAGTACGCTTGCCGTGGGGGTGCGGACGGGTGCCCTGATCAGCGGCGAAGGAGTAACATCGTGAGGTGAGAGCGCCCGTTGTTGGTGTCCGCTCCAGATTTGCCTGCTACCCCGGAGAAGCCAGCCTCCGGGGGTTTGCATCCTGATCTGTTGCTTGCGAGAGGAGATAGAGGGGACAAAAGACACGCCACCGCTGCACGCCATAATGGCGGCCATTAGAGCGCTCCACTCACAGATCATCGTCAACTACCGGGCACTGTCGGTAACGATGGACGATCTTTGCCGGAGACCGGACAGTGGCTTTTTGCCATCATCGCAGCCAGCGGTGCTACCAAGGGAGCATCGTATATCTGACTTCGAGGTCCCTGTGCAGGAGCCGGATTCCTTTGGTGCGGCGGATTCCTATAATACAGATCGCGCGCCCGTGAACATTGTCAGCGTTCCCTGCTTGAGCCCTATCTCGCCGAACATCACTATGGACAACCTTGACTGCCTCAACAAGATCACCTGTGACTATTGGAGAGTTTTCTCATCCTGCCACGCTTTTCCTCGCTTGCTTTGTGTAGACTGTGAACTTTTATCCTTTACTTGGCTTGTTCGTACTGACTTGAATTTCCATGAAAGCTTTACCGCTATCACTGCTGCTGTGGCCTGGGTTACAATTGCTCCAGTAAACACTCGTACTGGCCAGGGTTAACTTGCGGGGCTTTTCAGGACACGGGACAATAATGTAATCGGTTGCTGGGATTGTGACCTGTGAACTGCGGGAGTCGGGTGGTATGTTTGGTACTTCCCCGGATTGTTTGTGTATTTTGCTGCCCTTTCTTTTGAATTTGATTCCGGGGGGTCGCATCTGGTGGGGGGGAGGGGAGTCCGGGAGTGTGTGTTTTTGTTTCTCCTCCTCCGCTGCTTTCTTCTTTTAGGGATGCTTCTGGGCGACAGGCACGCTGCTAGTGGGTTAGGCCGTAACCATTGCAGGGGTGCAGGGTGGTGGGGGGGGGGTTGTTATTTTGCCTTTGTTTTGTTCTATGGCCCCTTTTTTCTTCTCTTCTCTCTTTCGGGTATTCCTCTGGGCGACAGGCGCGCTGCTAGTGGGGTAGGCCGTAGCCATTGCAGGGCAGCAGGGTGGGGGTGTGAGGGGGGTTTGTTATTTTGCCTTTGTTGTGTTCTATGGCCCCTTTTCTTTTTCTTGCAGGGTCCGGTCGCGATAACTTTCGGTTTCATCCTGATGTATATGAGTGGGCGGGGTATGGAGTGGGTGGCTGTGATGATAGATAGGTAGCTTAGTTCTTTAACCTTAGTGAACTTACTGGCGCTTGCGTTTTTACTGTTGGCCTATTTTGATCCACGACTGCTTTTAACACCTACCCGCATATTTTATACCTCCGAATGTGTAGCTCCGGCTATCCTGTATCTTCTTCTTTATCTCGTTCTGGGGGGGGGGGGGGGGGGGGTTAGATATAAAATGAAACCTTATTCATATCTTTGATTCGAAATGTTTCCGATACATCGTCTATCCTTTACCGCTGCCGGACCCATGGGTTGTCGGCTGAAGAGCTGTGTTATTGACATTACTGATCCCTGTTACGTGCATGTGGTACCGGCCCCTGCCGCTGCAGGGTTACTTTTGTATCTGGTGTTGAACGATATAATAAAGGTTTTCAAAAACAAAAAACAAAAAAAACTAAAAAAAAAGAATTGTTAAAAAGGTGTGATACATTATTATCAAGACAGCAATGCATTATTTGTTTGTCCTGAAGATGATGCCCTAAATTTAATGTTGGCATCGAAACGTCGTCGACACCCAAACACCCTATGCACCAGACTCAAGCTTTAACACATTGTGCAACGGTGTTAAATGATTAATTTGTGTCTGTCTATACTGAGTACAAGTGTACAGACCCATTTTGGCTTGCCTTTTGGCCAATTCTGTGTTCGTTGTTCTGTCTTGTGTTCTGTGGGTTACGGCTGTGCCCACTTGTCATTTGAATGTTTTATTTGATACTACTTTTGAAAAATACTATGAAAATAAATTCTTGTACGGCTGGACAAAAGACATACATTCTATTCTAGTGTATGGTTATCTATCACACTGTATTCCCCCTGAATAGGGACCACTGTTCTCTATAACATGAAATTGCCCAAGGTCCCTGTCTAAAATTCCTTTGGGTTCCCTTGTTCTGTATAATAGTATTGTCTATAATATGGCAGTGATGCAGCTTGAAAGTCTTTCTTCCTCTAAGTGTTGTTATGCACTCATGCTGAGGGAAGACTACTTTGTGATCTCGGAGGCACATATGTAGTACTTGCGTAATCTGTGACTCAGAAGGTCCACTCAAGCACTTGCCGATGCATAGGCAGCCTGTCTGTAATACCAAAGTGCCCTTGAGGTGCAGAAAGTGGGGGCATCTGCCCATTGCACCCCCAGGGCACTTGATGTAATACAGCTCCAGGTAGCTGCTGCCATGGTTCTTCTGTTTCCCGAGATGGCAGCTAAAAAGGAAACAGACGCGATGTCCAACAGTAGGTACCCTTTCACAAATGAAGCTAGACCATGTTGAGTTTGGATGTCTGCTTGTTTTTTTGTTTTTTTTTATTTCCAAAAGTTTGGTTTTGTCTTTGGGATGGGATGTTCCGCTTATCATTTTGATGGTCAGGAGATCATTTGTGGCTCAACTGCATACACATGAGTAGCAGGTCATGGCTGCACACAGAAGGTCACAGACCCTGAAAGAGATAGTCTCCACTTGTGTACCTGAGATGCAAACCCCAAGGAAAGTTGTGTTTTTTTAGGTGGAGTCAAAATTAAGTTACTTTTGATTAACTAGTTTGAGCTTGTCAGAGGTACAGCTAAACAACTTAGGTAGGAAGAAGGAGAAATAATTATTTTTCTCAATTTATTTTAATTTCACTCAATATATTTTTAACATTCAAAAATCCTGCACTCACTGGTACTCAGAGGGAGCTAAGAATATACAGTATATCGCAGCTTCACCCATGATAGCTGATGGGTTTTTAAGTGCTACATTACAGAATACATTGCCTCCGATGTTATTGTCTCCTGACCCCGGAAGGGGCACTCTAGGTGTCCTTGTTTTCCATCATGGTCTTCTTGATCCAGTCCAGGTAGTTCCTCACATTGGTGTACAACCCAAAGGTACCACACTTGGGACCCCAGGAGACGATGCCGGCTGCAAAGTAGAGTGTATCATTGTGCGGGTCCCGGACAACGAAGGCTCCACCGCTGTCACCACCGCAGCTGTCTTTGCCGCTACCTCCAGCACAGATCATGTTTGATGAGAACACGTACTGGCTGGAGACCCCAATTTCTGTTTTCTCATTCTGACAGTCGGCCATCTTAACTACGGGAATCAATGCCATATGGAGGATTCGAGGTCCCTTATATTTGGTCTCTGTTCTACCCCAGCCAGAGATGTATCCAATCTTTCCTTCCTCCAGTGTGTACTCAGGGCCTGGGCCTGGAAGGCAGATGGGTGAAACCTTATCATTAAGCTCCACCTTGGTCTCCAGCTTTATTAGGGCAATATCATTGTCATAGTCTGTGCGAGGGTCCGGCACGCCTCTCTTCCACTTGTCATGTACGAAGACTTTCTTTGCAACAAGTTGATTTGTGGGACGCTGGTCATTGAGATCTCGGATTCCCCCATACATTGTAGGGTGCTCCTCGTCCTCTGCCACGTGGGCTGCAGTCAAAACCCACTCATCGGAAATAAGAGCTCCACCGCCCCTTGGGTCCTTGAAGTAAACCTGCCATGGGAACATCCCATCCTTGGTTTTATTACCCCCGAATATCCGTCCAGTGCCAGACAGGTCAACGCTGACACCACATACTGCAAAGACAGAAATGGCAAGAAGTCAGGGAGAAAAGCAATGATTTGAGAGAGCGAGGTGCAGGTGAGCCCCCAGCCCTTTACTTCCATGTATGGACTTTGGGCTATTGATGTGAAAAGTGTGAACATCACTACCCTCCCCTTTTTTTTCTATTTTCTTTTTTCTAATATTTACATTGTGTTAAAAAACATATAATTGTTATGTTATGTTATGTTATATTTAATTTATACAGCGCACGGCTACTCAAAAGTGTCCCGGCGCTTGCTTCAGAAAAAGAAAAATGCATACCAATCAGAGACTAAAAAATCAACGTTTAGAGTTTTTTCTTAAACAACAGTGGGTCCTGGGTTCCCCGACGAGCCAAGGGTAGCGTGTTCCAGGCCAGACCGGCTTTGCGCACAGTTAACAACACCCCAAAGTTCGGATACAAATGTAAGTAGGGTAGAATACTACAGTCAGTGGGTGGGAAAGTGGTATCTCTTCAAGGTGCAGAGAAGAGGTCCACCAGGCAGTTGTTCAGGGTGGTGTTGAACTGTGCTGCAAAAACTAAATAAAGTCGCTGCAGATGCCTTTTTTAACACATTTCTAACACAAGGCTTTTCAACACATATTCAGTAAGATCAAAAAATATATTACCTGGAGCACAGGTTGGAAGCTCTGTCCTGCCTTGGCTGTTTACCCACTCACCATCAGCAGAGCAGCTGTAGATTCCTTGAATCAAAAATAAAACAGCAATGTAAATTGTGTACTAGACAGCAGCAACCACAACAGTTTTCTGTTCAGGTGAACAGGAGGGGGATATTCTCATTAACATATTACTCTCACCAAACTCACTGTCTCCACTTAGGCAACCACAAGTTGATAACCACACTCTGATGGACAGCTACTTTTCTGTAGCAATACCATTGTTCTCAATTTTAAATTTAATCTCCAGTCACATATGTTAATATTTCTTTGCCACTCCCTAGCAGGACTTATAATACCTTTTACTACACTGGATTATTTACAAAGTAGTTTTGAACATAGCATTTCTGTTTTCCTTAGGAACAGGAGGATATGATACATACTTGACTTTGGGGTTCATGAATAGAAGTCCTAGGGGTGTTCAATATTCATTGCATGGTGGCTGTATTTAGTGATTAATTAGTAATTTGAACATTGGAATGTGGAGCACTCTATTGCAGACAATGGAGAGCTCTGTGCTTTTACGGGCCTCTCGGAGCTTGAGCGGATTTACATCCCCAGAGCTTCGAGAGGCCTTTGTTTTATGTGTTAGAACATTCTCCACTCTAGTGGCAGAATGTTCTAATAGCCTTATAGCCATTCGTAGCTGGGCTATACCAGCTATTAAAGTTCCGCTCCCTTGTTAAAGGACCTCGCCTTCGGCTGGGTCCTTTAACGCTAGGGCGGGCCTATAATAGCCGGTATAGCCCGCTACAGTGAGCTATAAGGCTATAGAAGTACCTGGTGCAAATTAATCCACTTGTCTTGTTTCCTAGCATACTGAGAGTCCTAACTTACAATCTTAAATACAGTGCACATATCATGCACTATCTCTTGTACAAGATATTCTCACAATTTTTATCCTGCGTTTGGTGATTTTTTTCTTAGTTTAGAGATTTGAACTCAATGGTACAATTTTGTACCAGTTCAGTTTCTTTATGTTGTGAATTAGATTATGCTTATTTGTTCAAACATCATATCTTCCAGATTACTTGCATATAACGTATAGCTGTTTCCGTATACAAATGTGCATCTCACAACATTTTGGGCATTGATGTACACTTCTTCAGGATGTTATGGCATTCAACTAAACAGCTTATCACTTTTGCTGGACCAGTAACTAAGATAAAAATAAACTGACAAACAGAGCTTAGTTTAAAAGTAATTTCCAGGACTGGCCTTGTTTAAAAATGCCCCAGGAATATTCACAAATGTAATGTACACCTTTGAGTAGGATTTACCTATGAGTAACATTGACACACATAACTTTACTATTACACTTTTGAGTAGCGTTAGTACTTTTGTCCATTTACAAATGTAAAATTACTCAAAAGTGTATACTTACATGTCATGGGATGGAGCCAAATTTACTTTTGTAAGTTACTACAACCAGAAATGGAGCACAAGTACTTTCAGAACCACACATGGAGAACCACTGATAATGCAACTCCATCTCATAGGAAATAAAGAAGAAGGGGAAATAAAATAGAACTCCATAGGAAATCATATTAAAATAGAACTCCGTAGGAAACCATGTTGATAATTTATTTTAACTTTTTAAAAATATATGTGAACCAAATGGAATGCTAAATGATTATATTTAATAAAATAAATATTATTTCATGATATAATATTTTAATAACCTTTTTTAATTTACAAATAAGTGTGCTTTATTTTATTGCAAAAGAAATCATTACAATTAAATCTTAACTTAACATTTTAAAATTCGCAATACGTAATAGCAAAGCAAAGTAAATGAAACATTTTACTTTAGGTAGGATTTTTAAATAAATCTTTAGAAATGTATGTTTTATTTCATGTAATATTAGTAAATTAATTCAATTCTGAATTCCAAATGAAGTTAATAGTATGGTTTGGAGTTTTTTTGGATTCTACAGTTCAATTAAATATATACAATTATTTTCGATAATATTTACCAAACAAATATGTTTTCAAATTCAAAAATAACGTTTAATAAACGTTGACAATTTTCTCTATACTTTACCATTGGGAGATCTCCACCCCGATGGCAGAATTCTCCGGATGGTAAAAACTAGGCAAAAGTGAACAAGGTTATTAAAATTAATTGTATATATTTACTTTTAATATAGAACAAAACAAAAAAATGCTAAAGTGCCAAATACATCATTTTGAATTAAAAATTAAATTATTTTAACTATATTAAATTAAATAAAGAATAATTTTCTGAGTTTGAATTGAAAACACATTACACTTAACGTAGAGATTTATATTTGTATCATGCAAAAAATATTTTGAATAAAACAATAAAGAATGTTTAATGTTAAATAATACATTTCAGTTAACAGTTAACATTATTTTCTATGGGGTTTTATTTTAAGTCCCTACCTCCACTGTTTTCTATCTGAGGGTTTTGCAGTAGCAGTGGTTGGCTATGTGTGGTGCTGGAATTACTCCAGTTCTGAGCTGTAGTACATCTACTACTCTTTTTGGTGCTTTTTGGCTGTAGCACCTTTAGACGTACAGTTTGTGAATAGCAATGGGCTTACTCTATTGAGGTAGGTGCAAGTCCCTCCTTAAACCTATCCCTTAACCTCTCCTTACTCCATCCTAAACCCCATCAATTTTGCAGCATGCACGCCCCATTTTTCAACATCTCTCCATTGTCTTTTCTACATTTACTACTAAGTAGCAAACCTAGATATGTGGGGACCACCCCATGCAAAAGATAGGAGAGTTGGGGGTGTTTTTTACACTCATAGGTTAGTGAAAAGAATTCTGTAGTACCTTACTTGTATTCATTGGAAAAGATATTCCATGAGCTCCTAGATCCATGTGTTGTAGTCTTTCAGCACTACTTGAGGTTCGTGAGAGAAGTGTTTGAAGCTATGTCTTTTGCAGATTATGGTCTCAATTACGGGTGCTTTGGAATTATCCCCATTATTACGCTCTTCAGGAATGTCTGTTACTGTAGGTATCAGCAAATCCAAGGGCAGTAGAATCATGGGGATTATGATATTGTGGGGGATAACATGCAGAAATTGGTTTTTCACATACCATATGTTTCCCCCCAGAGTTTCAAACAGAGATCACGGTTATTTTCAGCGTCTAAAATCTCTATTTGAAAAGCAAATACTTATAGATCCAAGGGCCCAGTAACTCTGGTTACCAGGCCCATCTGAATTTCTGTGCCAGTTGTAATTAAAGTGTTTATGAGGTCTCTGTGGGGCAATATAATTTCATGTTGGTTGTGTGCTAAGCATCAATATATAAGGGGAAAAGACTGCATGTGAAAGGAAGAGGCGAAGAAAGAAGATAGGGTACATTAACCAGTGAAGAAAAGACAATGGGTGCGGAAAGAAATGAAACAGATGATTTAAGGCAGTGATCTGACGTGGCTCCATCTGCTTTCTTAATGAAGTGACTTAGAAGATCTAAAATCTCCCTTTTTGTTCCTTGCAGAGTTCTTAGGAGCTCACCTTTAAATCACAGCTTATTTAATATACCTGTTGCCCGTCCCCATTCCTTAGATCATTTGATAAATTGGAAATTAAGTGGTAACCACACAAGCGTCTTTCTTCAGTGGCAACCAGGATAAGTATAAACTCTCAGAAAATATCTTTCTACTCTAAAAACCAAGACATAGGTACTCACCTTGAGTGGTTCCACCACACCTTAGTCTGAAAGTAGACAGCTAGTCGGTTGCCAACATTTTCTATGTGCAAAAACATTGAGAAATATTTCACCTCTTCTGCCTGGTAACTGATGTAAAGCATTGATCCAGCCAGTAGTATCGTCCCTTCTAAGCTATGCAGATTCATGATAAATAAGGCTTTCTGAAAAATTTGCTGGGCTCATTACAGATGATCAGAATGCTGCAGTAAGACTCACCTTTGGCCTTGCTTGCAGATATTATGTCCCCCATCATATGGTAAGTCTACATTAGTTTCCAGGTGACAAATGAGTGTTATTTAAATGTGTATTGATATGCCATAAAAGCATTCACAGCCTGGATCCAACATCTATACAGCCTTGCTTCCAGAGAGGTATATCCCTTGTTACCTCCAGTGGACATCTGGGTTTATCCTGAATATTCCAAACATTCACAAAGTGCGAACTTGTCTACATTTTTGTTCCTAGCTGATACATAAGTCCTGTTGTAGTGAACGTCTCCGCCTTTGTATTCAATCTAACTTCCTTGTGTTCTGTAGTCAGCTAAAGTTCTGCCTTTTTCTTCCATCCTCCAAATTTTAGCAACAACACAAACTGAGAGGAGAGTTGTTGTGGAGCATAATAATGGTTATTGAATAGTATCTCCTATGAGTGGAAGGACACCAGTCTGTTGCAAAGATCGTAAGGGGAAGCTGTGTCAGTTTGGTGCATTTGGCTGGTCCCATGTGATCATGAAGAATTTATTAGTAGAGTTTTCTGTGTCGATGAAGGAAGACTGTAAGAGGGTCACTTTTGCTTCTCGGCTGGCATGATTGTTTCCATAGAATGAATTCAGCACTCGGAACAACGTGAGGGATATTGTATTACCTCCTATTTTCATCCAGTGTTCTACCAAAGCATTTAGGGCCAGATGTAGGTGGCTAAATACCGGTCTGGAACGCCGAAATTCGGTACATTTCCGCGTTACCGACCGGTATTTAGCCATTCCTAATGTAGGTAAGGAATCAGTAACTAAGGAATCGGTTAATACCGATTCCTTAATACCGATTCCTTATTGCTCTTGAATGCAATGTAGTAAGCACATTAAAGAGTGCTTTTGAACTTTAAGGAATCGCTAATTACCACCAAATTCAAGTTGGTGGTAAGTAGCGATTTCCTTTCAAAAAGCACTTTTTTGTTTTTGGAAATGTGCCAAGTGGCACACATCCATGGCCTTAGGACATGTGTGTGTGCCCCATGCGCACACATTCACATTTCAGAGGTGCAACTGGGTGTTCTTTGGACACCCTGGCACCCTTGAAATACCTCCCGGTACTACCGATTCGGTAACACCGAATTGCTAATACTGAATGTCTTCACATTCATTCCTATGGGCCTCCAAGCCCATAGAAATGAATGGATAGGTATTCATTATTACCAAATCTCAGTTACCGATTCGGTAATAAGGAATATTAAGGACTCAGTATTTTTTACCGAATCGTTACCTACATAGGAAATACTGATTTCTTAATAGCGTATCGGTAAAATTCGCTATTAAGAAATCGGTATTTCTGATTTAGCTACATCTGGCCCTTAATTTTTTGTGAACCAGCTGTATGCCCTTCTATGAAATAGGTTAGGTTGGAGTCTTTCAGAAAAGTCAGCTTGTTGATGAGTCTTTCCACCAAAGTGTTCTCTGTGAGCTAGAATAATGGACGTGAGACGACTAATGGTTGCTTAGAGACCTACCTCTATGTCTGAGGAGCAGATGCAAGCTTCTTAGTGTGAATTCTAATAAGGGACCTGTGTGAAGGTCACAATTTCTTCTGATACTTACTTTGGTTCACTGTGACGCTCGTTTTGATGGAAAAGTTGATGAGGGTATTAATGCAGTGGATATTAAGAGAGCTTCTACATTTGCATCAAGAACAATTAACGGGGCTCATGGGTGTCTGTGTGGGTTGGATACTCCATTTATTGGCTAACGTCCATCATTTCTAGGTTTTCCATTATCCTTTGTACATGTTTCCCTCCATAAAGGAAGCACCCATGATTACCTGTGCTGTGACTAAGATATCTTTTGGCAATGGTGTGGTATTTCTCTCCTAATCAATATGCGTTTTAACCTAGTATGTCATGATGGGATGCATAAGGTTCTAGAAGGTTGTGGGGTCATAGTGTCCTGATCAGAAAGAAAGCAGCAGTTGAATCTGATGTTCTGACAGGTTGGATGGGATCTTCTTTCAAGAATAAACCTGGATTTAATATACAACTTCTCAGTGCCTGCTTCTAAATTTCACACTGGCTTAGTCGGCAAGCAAGTTCGAAGACGGAAGATCCTAACACCTTTCAAGTCTGAAGTTCGTGGTGAGATCTTCTCCTTTCTCATTTTTAATTGACTTTAAAACTGTGCATCATTATTTAAAGAGATCACTAGCCTTGTGTTTTTATCTCAAGAAAAAAATAATTTAACTTTCCAAAGGAACTTTAAAACATTATTTCTTTTATGAATTGTCGGCACACATGCTCGCTTTGATCTTATAATTATTGCTGGGAGCTATTGGTGTGTATTTCTTGCAAGAATGTACTACATTCATTTAATGCAAGCGTAACTACGACTTTTCTTGACTCTTTGAGGCGTGTGTGGAGTTTGGTAACAGTTTGTGGAGAGTTTAATATGGACAATCTTTTCTTAAAATTGGCTACGAGCGTCACATGCGACCATTTGCATCACGATTAAAGCTTGTGAGTGTCTAGAGGTCCATTTTCTGGTCTCTATATGGTGCGCTATGCTCGTGATCGTTGTTATGCGCATTCAAGTTAAAGTTTAAATATAAATTAACTCTAACGACAAAAGCCTACTCACGCGCTCCACAGCTCGCCCTTTGAGCTCCAATCTTCGTGTATGTCACAAGAAGCAAGGTGCAGTGGGAGCGCACTTGCGTCACGACGCAAACTCTGCTTGATCCCCCGCCTCAGCTGCGTATTACAAGCTTTATTGTTCTTCCGGAGTAGATCTTCCGTTGCCTAGCGATGCATTGCCCCACGGAAGCTTCTTTGTTCCATTCATGCAGCGTCCTGTTGCTTAGCGACACTACCGAGCGCTTCTAATAAAGGAATTGGATTACCTTACAGCGACAGGCACGCTTTGTTTAGCGATACGCACGCTTTAAATTTCTGCAACTTCATTGCGTGTGTTACTTTAGCAAAACGCACGCTTTGTTAGCGATGCGCACGCTTTGACTTTCTTCATTATTTGTTACGTGACAATATTTATAACAGCGGTTCGCAAGCTTTCTTCTTCAAAGACTATTATATGTGTATCATAATATCTGCAGTATTACACACGCTAACTTTTTAGATTGACATTTCTGCATATTGTTCTGTATACCCAAGGATAATTTATATTTGCATCTTGTACTAGCTCAACCATTTGCGTATTACATTGTAAAATCTTTTATTTTATTGATATTGTGGTATTGCTCATTTGCAGGTGGTTTAAAAAAAAATGTGTTTCATATAAGGTTCCAATAATCTAGATTTCTACATTTTGATTGATAACCACGTACTAGCCTTCATCATATTTTAGCATTTATTTTATTTATGTTTGGTGCAATGCAGAATGTTACTTCAGCTCCATTTTTTTGGACTCCCCTGGGGAGCCTCCAATAAAATGGAAAAAATTGAAGAAGGTTTTTGAACGATATGCGAGGGTATGAGGTGCTTCATTGAGTGCGGAAAGAAAAACATCCTTGTTACTTCATTGTCTTGGCTCTGAAGGGTAAGATGTTTTTGATCATTTGCCTGATTTGTATACTGCTGAAGCTGATGTCTCAATGATTACGAAATTTGTATACTTAAACTAGACAAACACTACCTCCCAAAGATAAGTACGATATTAGAAAGGTACCATTTAGCAGTTCCATTTAACACGTAACTTGATACAATTTGCACCCTCCTGCAGTAATTTCACCACAGTGTTGAGTGGGATTTCAACCTGGCAAACTGTCAAAACGTCTTTGGCCCGATTTATGAAAAGCTCTGTCTTCAGCCTTTGACCAATAAAGTTTAATTCCGATCTACTCTGTAGTTTTTTCGAAACAACTACAATTTCCAGCAAGCCCATTTTCAGACGCCTTTTAGACGCGTCACAAGACTACGGAGAGATGTGACTCCGATAACTGGTTACTGGCCCTGTGAACCTAGTGGAGTCTTGTCAAAATTGAGGTACACCACTTTTACACCGCATTCATTTGAAATCGTAAGCACGCATTGATAGAGGAACATGACATGCGCCTACAAAAGTTCGGTGTACGTCAAGTATTGAGAAGCGGAATACTACCCAGGGCATCAGAAGTAGATGGGAACTAAGCAAGAGGAAGCCTTGACACAAGATTTAACTGAAGAAAGGGCAGTGTTGGTATAGCTTTCGCTGAGAGAGGCGCTGTGTATCTTAGCTATTTATCACGTATGGCACAATTAGTAGACAACCATATCGGCTTAAATAATTCAAAGAATATTATTCCTCCACAGATAAGGACTTTGTGACCCTTGAATTTGAAAACTAAAACATCATAAAAGCAGCCAATTCACTTAATGAAAAGAATTCCACCAGAAGTATCCAGGTACTTGTAACTCTGATTTATTACTCTTTGCGGAGTACATATTGTTCTACATATCTATAGCCATACATTTTCTTCCACTTTTACAGCAATAGAACGGTATCTGCTTTTTGACCTTCACACCCGCGATTTTGGATGGAAGTAAAAACCAAGTAAGATCATTGTCGTTTTAGTTAGCACAATAGATTAGGAATTTGGTCCTACAATATTCTAATTAGCTTTTTTTACCAACAGACTCTGACAGAGATTCCTGTATGAAAGTGAAGGTAAGATGCACAAGTGCTCAGTGCCGAGTAGTTGAGTTGGATTGGTGCGAATAAGCATAGTGAGACATGTCTTCATTCTTTTGTCTTCCAGAATCTTTGGGTCCTGAGGAGAATCCCCATAGTAGGGGTGATTCGAAACACGTAGACCATTGTTTTTCAGGCCTATCTGTTTTCAAAGTTTGTATTTGTATATATGTATTTCAATTTCAGGGAATATTCAAGATGGCCTGATGTTCTTGTACATATATTTGTAGTGTATATAGATGTGCTACAACATGTTTTTCTTTAGACTCACCTAACGAATAATTGTTCCCCAAATTTCGAACTTCAGGGTGGTAGTGTATGAGTGAAGTGTGAGTGAATGTGTGGTTGGGTGTGTCGAAGAAGGAGATAGGTGAATGATTCTGACACAGTATGATGTGATGTTGCTCTTAGAAATTTTAGAGGTTGAATGCGTTAGAGTGTTCAAAGGGGCTTGCTTTTAAGCAAAAATTGTTGTTTTTCATTCACAAAAAAGAATTTTTTTTCAAAAAATATACTTCAATGAAAGCGAATACAAATTGCAGATAAATAAAGTTGTTTGACTTTTGCATGAAAAGGAAAAAGTGGTTTCTTGATAGCAATTGTTCCAGTCATTGCGTTTCAGCATTTGTGTGTTTATTAGTGTTGCAGCACTGGCATCTGTTTTGTTGACTAAGGGTATTGAGGGCATGTGCATTTACCAAGACGACATTCTGTTTTTTGGTGATGACATAAATATGCATGATGCTCATCTTAGATCTGTGCTTAAAAAGTTAAGCAGTGGTAACTTGAGTGTGAAGATTGAAAAATGTAAATTTAGGTCTGAGTCGTTAAATTATCTTGGACATAACATCTCAGGTAGAGGTGTTAGACCTAAGGAGGATTTGGTGAGTACTATTTGCAATTTGTCCTCTCCTAGTTCCAAAGAAGAGTTAATGAGTTTGCTTGGAATGATAGAATATTACGCAAAGTTCATCAAGAATTTTGCTAGTTTGACCATAAACATGAGATCTCTCTTAAAAAAGGGTTCCAATTTTGTTTGGTCTAAATTATGCAAAGAAGAGTTTTCAAACATCAAGGATAAGTTGTCTGCTGCTCCATTTTTACAAAGTTTTGATACCAAACTTAAGTCTACCTTGACTACTGACGCAAGTGTTTAAGGCCTTGGGGCTGTTTTACAACAGGTTGTTCCCAATGGTATGAGAACTGTTTTGTTTCTTTCTCGCAGTTTAAAAGAACCAGAAACTAGTTATTCTGTATTAGAGCGAGAATCTTTAGCAATTTTCTTGGCTGTGAAAAAATTAATGACATTTCTGTGGGGGGTTGATTTTGAGATTAAATCAGATCATAAACCGCTGGTAGAAAATATTGAGAGTAAAGGTTTGGACATGGTTTCTAGCCGCATTACTAAGTGGATTATTTCCCTTCAGGAGTCTTCTTTTTCCATAAGGTATATCCCTGGTGTGGACAATATGGTTGCTGATGTGTTTTCAAGATTGGTGTCAGATAAGTGTAATGAGGATGTGGATGATATTGGTGAGGAGTTATACGAGTCTGTGTGTGCGGTGGAACTTAATCACATTTCAAAGGAAAAATGGTGTTGTGAGGTAGCTCAGGATGATACTCTCAAGGAAGTGATGACTTTGATTCAGAGAGAATGGCCTAGTTCTAAGAGTGGATCTGAAGCATCTAAGCCTTTCTGGTGTGTGAGAGAGGAACTTTCTGTGGACAAGGGTATTTTGTTTTGTGGTAGTAAACTGATTCCTCCAGTTTCTCTGAGGAAAGAATTGTTGGATCTAGCTCATATTAGTCATCCTGGCATTAGCAAAACTAAAGAAAGGCTTCGCTCATCCTATTGGTGGCTAGGTATTGACAAATGTGTGGAAAGAGAAATTCAAGAATGCATGATGTGTAATTTGAGTGATAAATCAAAAGTCCCTAGGGTTCAACCTATGGTTGTAAGGTGTAAAGCCAAAGCTGCATGGGATGATATAGCCATGGATATTGTAGGACCCATCAACAACTCAGGTACTTTTGTCTATTTGCTTTGTGTTAATAGACATGTACTCGCGTTGGCCAGAGGTTTTCTTCTTAACAAATATTAATTCGTCTAGCATTATCAAATGTTTAAAAAAGTTGTTCGCTAGAGAAGGTATACCAAGATATATTCTATCAGATAATGGTGTTCAATTTGTTTAGAAGGAAATGAAGTATTATTTGTCATCATGTGGCATTGTACACAAAAAGTGTTCTCTCTATCATCCCGAAGCAAACAGGATGGTAGAGAGATTTAATAGACTCCTTAGAGAATCCATTACACTAGCTAAATCTTTGTCTCTAGATTGGAGATCTGAAGTGTTGGGAAAGGTTGAGGAATATAGGAAAACTCTGCATTGTACCACAGATAAAACTCAATTTTTCTTGTTTCGAAGAAGAGTTCCTAATACTTATCTTGATCCTAGTTGGGTCAATGATTGTGGTATGAGTAAAGGGAGAGTTGATGTGTGCAATGAGGATGAGTTAAATGAAAGAGAAAACAAGAAAGCACTTCAAAGAAAATGGTATTTTGACAAGAAAAAATCAGTGAAGTCTGTAAAAGTAAATGTTGGTGACTTGGTGGTTGTTAAAAAACCAGGGCAAATTGGAAATGTTAATTTGAAATATGGCAGACCTATGGTTGTTATAAAAGTTTTCAAGAATGCGGTCAAAACTCGAGACCATAGTGTTTGGAACCTTAACAGAATTGTTGTGGTAAAAAATGGACAAGTGAACTTGGAGAATATGTCTTCTGATCTTGGTGCTGAGCAAAGTCAAGAGCCTTTTAAAAAATGTTCAAGGAAAATGCAATCTACATCATCCACCTGGGAATCTGATTTGCAACGTTCTTCAAGGTCTACAAAGTCATCAAGTTACCTGAAGGTTTATGTTTAGTGTTTTGTTTTTGTTGCTTTTATTATTATTGGGGGTTTTTTGGGGGGGGAAGATGTGTGGTATTTCTCTCCTATTCAATATGTGTTTTAACCTAGTATGTCATGATGGAATGTATAAGGTTCTATAAGGTTGTGGGGTCATAGTGCCCTGATCAGAAAGAAAGCAACAGTTGAAGCTGATGTTCTGACAGGTTGGAGCCTTGCTGAACCCTGAGCCTTACCGGGTGGAGTAGAGGACACAGCGCCATCGGGCAGAGCCGTGAGGTGAACGGCAGAGTTGTGGAACTGAGCAGGAGCGCCGCAAGTCACTATTGGACTCCAGCCCCCAGCAGCACCAGGGGCGACGCGCCTGTGACGCGTAGGGAGCGCCAGGAGGCGCTGAAAAGGAGACGCCGCCAGGAGCTCCGGGGAGCCTTGCTGAACCCTGAGCCTTACCGGGTGGAGTAGAGGACACAGCGCCATCGGGCAGAGCCGTGAGGTGAACGGCAGAGTTGTGGAACTGAGCAGGAGCGCCGCAAGTCACTATTGGACTCCAGCCCCCAGCAGCACCAGGGGCGACGTGCCCGTGACGCGTAGGGAGCGCCAGGAGGCGCTGAAAAGGAGACGCCCCCTCTCGCCCCGCGAGTCGCGCGCGGGAAGCGCCCGGGAGAAGCACGGGACAAGGGCGGGACAGTCTTAGACAATCCTAGACTGGCCTTGACTGGACTGGGCTACCCCCTATATCACACAAGTAAGGAAAAACATACCTTGTTACTACTACTAACTACTTCTCTGTGTGATTGCTAAGCGGAGTATTCTACTCTTTGTTGATGACTTTTGTTCTGTACTACAACTAGTGACCAGGCATACTCATCCTAACCCTAGCTCATATCTATCTTGAGTCAGTCTGCACTTCTACTGGGCCATTATACGACAGTGAACTAAGGGATCTTTTGCGACATTCTCCTTGTCACCAGGGGAAGCTAACTATACAGTGTCGAACATGCCAAAAAAACAGCCCCCAGTTAACTCTAAAACTATAGACAACTACCTAGTTCAGGTGGTTGCCAAAATTAACAGCGAGAGGAGACAGTCATTGGGGCTTAGTCAGTCCCCCAATTTACAGTTAGTAAGTCCAACCCAAAGTCCCCAACAGTCAATTCCTACAGCGATTGATGTCCCCACTGACTTAATAGATATTACGGCACTTTCAAGCCAAAACCCTGTGGATCAAAACAGTCTCGTGTTAGACGATGCAGTAGCCATAATGCAATCTGATCTAGATAATAATATTGACTCTGATCATGAGATTAGGGCTCACCATTCTGATGATTCCTCATCTTCCGAACAGGAAATACGGCCTGCGAAAACACGCAGAAAA